>NC_050447.1:20070208-20370208 GCF_903995425.1 Onychomys torridus | reverse complement strand
ACATCCAGAAGTTTTTCCTGCCCTCAAACCCCTTCCCCAGTACACACTGTATCAGTCCATTTAGCCGCTACAATAAAGCATCTGAGGTAGGATGCTGTATACAAGATGAGACCAATTGAGCTTATCATTTTAGAAGCTGAATATTCACGGATGGGAGGCCCCAGTTGTTACGTCTCTTGTGAAGGGCTGGTGGCACATGACATCATCACAGCTAGAATACTGTGAGATCAAGCCACAAGAGAAGCCAGAGACTTGGGGTCCAGGCTTGTTCTTTTAGGAATAACTAAGAGAACCATGTTAATATTTTTTGAGGGTAGAGCCCCCAATTCTCTAATCCCTCTCTCCTACCTCTTGTAGGTTCCCATGACCTGTCATCATACCTGAACTGTAGCACACTCATGGGCAAGAACATGCCAGCCTTACCTCGCTATCCTCTCCATCACATGCTGAAGCAGAGGCTGGAAAAGGGAGCTGAACTCAGCTTGGTGAGCACTCCCCAGCCCTATCTAAACAGGAAGAAACAAGTTTAGGGACATGGTGACTTGCAGTTGCGTCTATGCCATGAAGCCTGCCATGATTGGGCAGTGGTGACAGTGGGTACACCCCTGGAGAAGATGTGAATCCCTGCCGCTTGCCCCACCAAAGAAATAGTTACTCCACGGAAATGACAGATACATACTTTTTGTCTCATTCTTAGCTCACCAGTGTCAGGGGCCTGGGTTCCAAAAAGCCAGGAGAATTGCAGAGACTCCTCTCTGAGGGAGAAGCCCTCCCAGATGTGGGGTGATGGCTACAGCCATGCTGAGGCAGACAGTCACAGGACAGAAGGCCTGGGGAACAGTGAGACCTGGCGACAGTTTGAGAGTTCATTCTCAGCCATGTAAGTTTTCCAAGGGCTGCAAGGCGAGACACTTTGTTTTGAAGTAAGCTAGAAAACAAAAGGCCTCCACTTGAGCAAAGAAGCCCAGAGAGGACTGAAGCTCCTGGAAGGAAGAGCATAGGCTGTGTGTGGACCAGAGAGGAGTGACTGGGAGCACTCTCAATCTGGTAGGTGAGGCATCGTGTCTTGGGAATCACGATAAAGGCTGATTCCAAACTTCATAAGAGATGAGGGTTTCTCACAGCTCCCAAAGATCAGTCTTCATCGGTATTGTTTTGCTCTCCACAACAGCAGTAAGCATTTGAGCAACATCAGTTTTATGTGAGAGATGAGTCCAGGAAACAGGAGTGAAGGAACAGGACAAGAGAGCCAGGGAATGAAGAAGGCCAAGTCAGGGGATGTTATGGGTTGATTTGGGAACCAGACAGCGCTTGCTTCCACCACAGCCTCTGTGCTCAGAGTGCCTCCAGCCTTGTCCTGGATGGAATGTAGCACCTTTGTTCTTCGGTTGGTGGCCACTGCTCCCAGGGTCACACTGGGCACTGGATGCTGGGGGCAGACAGTAGAAAGACACACTGTGCTCCCTGGAGGTTTTGAGGTTGTGTGCTACATCAAAGGTGAGTCTGAGCCACCACCAAGAATTGGTCATGGCAGCTAAGAGGAAAGCCAGAGGTGGATAGAGTGGCATGAAGTGGGGTACCAAAGGCTCTCTAGTGTTGGGTATGGCAAGGGGAAGCCAGAGTGCAAAGGCAGCAGAGCTTCCTGCCCCATCCCTACTATACCCAGCATAGAGGCTCTTCTCATTTCCCATCCTCAGGGCTGGGCTGGGCAGCAGGGTAGAGCCGGCACCAAAAGCAAGGTGACAAGCAGAAGTCCTCCTGGAGTGGCCTAGACATGTTGGGGCTTGTAGTCATGGATACCTTTTGCTGCCTGAGGGGGGCCAGCCTCCAGCAGCATAGGGCTCCAAGGGAGATCCATGGAGTTGGTGTACTATGGCTTATTTATCTGAGGGGGTAAGGGAAAAGACACTTACACACTCTCTTGACGGTTTTCTTCTTTATTCTTCTGTATTATCTTCTTTATTATTATGTATTCTGTATTTTTCCCTCTACAGCTTATATAGCCCAACAAAATCTTTCAGGCAAATTGATGTCACAACATGGTTACATCTATTTTTCAAGTAAATGATTATAATGAATATAGGTAAAATCATATTTTTCATCTCCTTTATATGATTAAAACAAAGTTATCCCAAGAACCCACATACAGTTACATCAGTCAGCCCTACTTTACATCTTTAGGGTGCACACCCACTCATTAATAGTTTTTTAAATCAAGAGATTGAAGGCAGAAATGGGTACAAGGGACTCGTTGTCTTCTTTGATCACAAACCAATCCTAGCAAGGAAAGTCATCAGCTAGCAACAGTTGGGCTGCCTTGTGCTTTTGAGCCTAATCTAATAAATCTATAACTCAGCGATGTGTCCATGTGAGCTTTAGATTGTTTTCTAGGGCTTTTCATCTCAGAGCTGTTATCAAAATGTCTAATCTAGCCTGAAGTTACTTTTTTTATCCCAACTCCCCACTCCCCCTTTTTTACCTGAAGTTATTTTAAGGCTTTGTTTCAGGTATGATGCACAATGAAACCTATGGATGCATTTTTCAACACTAAGATTAAAAGCCTGGCTTCTAGGACTCAATTATTTTCCCTAATCATTGACCTGAACTGCAATCTATGCAGCTCCTTTGGGGGAAACTCATAGGCCCCAGCTGTGTGACACTTCCTTGTATTTATTTTTAATCATCAAAACTCTATTTAATATAATATTGTTATTATCAGTTAGACAGTACATCTTAAGAAGAAATCATCTTCATAATAATCCACAGGTAAAAATGCTCAGTAGAACAGGATGGCTCCATGAGATAAACACACTACGTTACAGGCAGTGGGGATCTTCCCACAGCCATTCACATCACGCCAGATCCCAGAGAGAGATGGCAGTGGCAAACAAGTAAAGGCCCAGAAGGAGCAAAACGCATTCTGGAGTGTGTGGTCAGGGATTTCCCTCCTGGTGGACTGACACCTAGAACTTCAATTGCCACCTGCTGCTCCTCTGACATGGCAGAGACCTACTTTGGGAGTGTGGCTGATGACACACTGTGGGAGGTAGAACAAGAGTCAGGGGCAATCTGCAAGGGTTTTTTGCCTCTGACTAGAAGAGAGAGTATCCTGAATGACAAAATCTTAGTGGTCAGGAAAGGGTGGGGCACAAAAACCAACCTTGTTCTTCCTAGTCAAAATGATGGCCAGAAGTCAAAGTCATGAGTGGAAGGTTCTTTTGAGAATCTGTATCCTTCATTGTTGAAGGCCTAAAATCATTCAGCACCTACAATAAGATTTAAACTTTCTAACTGGTCTGCAAAGCTTCTTCAGGTGAGATTCCTTCCAGATGTTTCTCTCATTCCAGCCACATTGGACTCCCAACCCCTCCAGCATGCACAGGCTGGACCCTTTCCCAGCAAAGCTGTTATCCCTTCTCTTTTCTTTAAAAAAATTCCAGGTTTTCAGGTCTTAGTCCATAATCGAATACAACAGGTTCTCATCCTGTTGAGTGTAATGCCAATAGGGGTGGGCACATTGCTGAGCATGCCCAGTTAAGGAGTACATTTCTGAGTGTTCAGTTTAAGGTCATACAAGAAGAGATGGCAGACACACAGTGGGGCATGCTCAGTAGAAGGGTATTGAATGGATGTTGAAAGGTTAGAATGATAGACACTTAGGGGCATGCTGGATTATGTCAAAGATGGAGGAAAGAATTAGGTCTGGTGGTCCAGGCCTCTGTAATCCTAGCTACTAGAAAGGTTGAAACAGGAGGATCACAAGTTCAACGCCTTCCTGAGCTATAAAATACATTCAAGGCCAGGTGAAGCAATGCAGTCTTTTTAAAAATGTAAAAGGGAGCTGGTGATGTAGCTTGGTGGTAAAGTACTTGCCTAGAATGCATGAAGCCCTATGTTCAAGTTCCAAACCAGCAGCAGGGAGGGGTGATTTAGAAAAAGTGTCTCTGGGCATGCTCAGATTATGTCATAAGGCCTTAACTGGGAAACAGAACAGAACAAAACAAAGCAGAACAAAACCTTTGTAGGTGGAATCCCTACCTTGGAAGGTGTGTGTTAATACTGGAGGTCGCCCCACTAGAACTGGCTGAGTGTCTGAAGCTCAGACCCTTGTCGGCTACCAGGTTCTTTTGTTTCTTTAGCACTAGGCATTGAACCCAGGACCTCAGGCATGCTAGGCAAGAGTCCTATCACTGTACCACACATCCAGTTCTGCTCAAACTCACTCTGTCTAGTTTGGCCTTGACTTTGTGATCTGTGACGTTAGCTTCCCAAGTATAAAATAATAGGACTGAACCACCAACGCTGGCTTTCTCATTTTTCTTAAAGGAAGAAAAGAGTGTGAGCGGGAAGTTTTGCTGGCTGCTCCTGACTAGAGTCAGTTGCAGGAAATCCACCTCTGAGCTCTGATTGTGTCCTCCCTGACATGGTCCTTCCTCAGGCCAAACTCATCTGGTTCATTCAGATAATGATGTTTAATTTTTTTAAATCATACTCTGGTTTTAGGGAGTTGGGAGGGGAAAGTCAGTTCCTGTTGGAAGTGATTTGTGAGTAGGTGCCAGAGATAGATTAAAAGGGTACAGTTTGGCTTTCTTTGGTGACTCCAGGAGACCCAAGAGACTGATTTGGTTCAAGGTTTCAAAAGCAGGCTTCATTATTTTTCCTGAGTTTGGAAATCATTTTACCTCACTAAAGGCTCCCACTGGGCAAGACTGAGAAGCATGCCTGTCCTGAGGAAGGTAACTTAGAGTCCTCAGGAGTTGTTCATAGGATGCGAGCCCCCAGCACCCAGTCAGCACTCAGAGCACTGCCCCACCTCCCATCTGCTCCAACTCAGAGCTCTCATTCAGGAAGCTCCAGCATAACGCAAGTTCATTTCCCATATCTTTTCTCCACTAAGTCCTTTAGAGGTGGCTGGGCCAATAAGTGTTCATCTTTCCTGCCTCCTGGGATACCTCTAGCCTCTCCACACATATCTAAATGAGTGTCTTAGGACATTGGAAGGACTACCAGGCAGAGATTTGTGTGGAAAAAAAATCAACTTACACCCACCAGATTCTTAAATTTTTAGAGGCTCACATGATCGTGTTGGCTAAAAGAAATACTTAACAATGGCATAAGGGATACATGTTGCAGGGTTTTCATCTCACGTCACACTCTCTGTCTGTCTCTCTGTTTCTCTGTCTCTCTCTTCTTCACACACACACACACACACACACACACACAAACACACACACACACACAGGTATGCACCCCCCCAACATGCACACACATATACAGTTAGTCAGATTTTGAAAGTAACACAGAAAAAAAAGAAAAATTACAGATGGGGAAACCAAGTCACAGAGAGGGCAAAAACCATAGCAATCCATGAGGAAACACAGGCACGAACACCACAGAATCTGGGCACTGTTCATTACAGCTACTGAGAGGAAGGCGCAGTGCGGCAGGAGAGATGGAGGGGTCCTCATGCTGGGCACCCATTCACACCCATGTCACCCGGATTCTCTCCTAACCCCACTGGCCTGTGCTGCCTGTTCCGGGCTCCCATTCCCAATGCGCACATGCATCCTGTCTCAAGCCTGTCTATCAAGCTCTCTGGGAACAAACAAGGATTTTCTTCCAACTCAGGATACTCTCTCCCACCCTTAGTATTGGCTCCACCCTGGGAAGCCATGCGTCACTGGCTGGGGCCTGGTGACCTCTGCAGGAACTCCTCCATAAATGAGCTGACAATGGCACAGGAAGCACCAGCCTTTCAGGTGCCCGAGGGGCTGCATTCATGCTCACATGACTTCGGTCCCGTCCATAGCTTCAGAGCCCTCTCCTATATTATCTCGTGGGGGTCGCACTAAGGCCCTGGGTGTGGACAGAGCCAACACAATCATTTCCTTTTCCATATGTGGAGACAGAGATAAAAAGACTAAGTGGCTTGATGCTGGTGTGTCCCTGAGGTAAGAGAGTCTTGGATTCCTGGACTCCCCCTGGCCTCAAGGTATGGAACTTCTGTCCCCAGTGATGGGAGCAAGCAGTTGCTTTGCCTCACAGGAGCACAGTTTCTTTGTTTGTAAAAGAGATCCATCAATTCTTTAGAGATGATTGCTGGTATGCAAAAACAGCTAGATCCTACTTGACTGGCATTTTTAGAAGCATTTAAGCAAAGCCAAACTTTTAGGTTTCGTTCCTGCAATGACCTACTGAATCAGTGAACGGAAGAACCCAGAGCTCAAGGAAATTGACAGCTAGTGATTCTCCAGATACACCCCAGCCCACCCCGCCCCCACTCTTGAGGCCTAGAGAGCTGCCGAGCTTTCCACAGGATGGTAGGAGTACTTCTGAGTCACTCACGTGAGCCGTTGCCACAACCACTCACCATCAGCTAAACCATCACTATCAGCAGTGTCCCTGACTTGCAATGCAAAAGCTGCAAGTAATGGTGGGAGAGAGCAGCCAGAGCAGTCTGAAGACTATCCACCCTCGAGCTGGGCTTCTGTCTCCCTATCATTTAAAGACCTCAGGGAAATGGTGGTGTCTTCCTAGTAGGATTTGTGTGTGTGTGTGTGTGTGTGTGTGTGTGTGTGTGTGTGTGTGTGTGTGTGTTTTATTCGTTAGTTTTTGTTTTCAGGAAGCCGTTTTCAAGTCAGGTGTATGTGGTTACTACTGATTTGAGACACTGTAGCAAAGGGAGATGGGTAAGATGTGCCACACAAATGTGGGAGAGACGGAATGAAAAGAACGCCTGTATAGGCAAAGCCAAGATCACATGGCAGGGCTGACGCCTTGAGAAGATGCCGCATTTACCAAAGTGTGTTACAGCTTTCTATTGCTATGACAACATGCCTAAAATAACCAAATTAAACTGAGGGAAGACTGACTTTGGCTTTTGGTTTCAGAGGTCTGTGGTCACTGCCGGCCTCTGAAAAGACAAAAATCTCATAGTACATGGAAGTAGATGGCCTAGGAAACCTACTCACCTCACTGTAGCTGAGACATGGGGTGGGAGGGAGGAGTCCCGCCCGCTGTGGCCTTCAAAAGCACTTCCCAGGGATTTAGCCTCCATCTACCAGGTTCTGCCACTTACCAAAGGTTCCATGGCCTGCCAATTAGCACCAGGTATTTGAAGGAAACTTCAGATCCAAAGCGGGGTTTAGAGGTTGCATCTCCAAAGAAATTAGCTATGCTGAAAAGCCATTTTAGCCTTCTATATTTTCTCTTGTCTTGTTTCTTTGGAGATTTGGCAAATCAATAGTTTTTCTCCAGCCCGTGAACCTGAAAAGAATTAACTACAGTAAATGGTGGTCTGAGCTCTCCACACACTGTTTACAAGGCTTGTGGTTACTACTTAAGAGAAAGAAATGGCTTTTCCTTTATTTTTTAACAAATACATCTAGGGGAAAGTTTTTGTTTCAATAATTTCAGTTTAATCATTTTTCCTGCCGAATTCTAGCTTGAAACACTAACAAAGCAGATGATTTAGTCCATAAAGTCTAAAAACCTTTCTAAGTGTGTGTTTTGACTGTCCTTCCATTGAAGAAAACAGAAATGGGGGAAGCAGCACTCCTCCATGGCTTCCTCTTCCATTCCTGCCCCCAGGTTCCCGCCCTGAGTTTCTCCTGACTTCCCTCGATGATGGATTTTAATCTGGAACTGTAATATGAAATAAACGCTTTCCTCCCCAAGTTGCCTTTGATCACAGAAACAGGGATATAAACCAGGACAAACTCCATGAATAACACTTGTTTTTTCCAGAACATTTTCTTTCAGCTGAAGAAACACTCCCTCCTCCCCTCAGGATCTAACTTCTGTCTGTTCTTCCTGGCCCACTACGCAGAGAAGGCTTCCTCATAGCGTTAGATACAGTTCACTTTGTTCCACGATTAAAAGACTTTAAATCAGTGGTCCTCAACCTTCAAGGGTCTTATATCAAATTAGATATTTACATTATGATTCATCACAGTAGTGAAATTATAGTTATGAAGTAGCAACAAATTAATGTTGTGGTTGGGGTCAGCACAACACCAGGATCTGTATTAACAGGCCGCAGCATTAGGAAGGTTGAGAACACTGCTTTAGCTGAAGGGAAGTAGGAAAAGGGAAGCAGACACCCGTCTTCTGACTCACAGCTAGTCCATCATCTTTGTCTTGCATGATTTCACCCTGAATCACAATTATACCTGTGTCACTGTACAAAATCTCATATGTGGTTTTGTTTTGTTTTGCTTTCTATAACTCACCACACATATCACTAAGGGTGGATATCCTTAATCTAAAATGCTTGAGGCCAAAAATGTTTCTAGATGTTGTATTTTTTTCATATTACAGAATGTCTGCACATATGCATAAAGATGCCTTGGGAATGGACCTGTCAATGCAAAACCAGTTCTTACCTCACAGACAGTGACAGATATATTTTATTCTGATATCAAATTGGAGTACCAATGGCCCAGGAACTTAGGTTTAAGTTACTTAGTATTCATGTTCAAACCTGGTAACATTTTAATGATGTTTTTATAGTAACATAACAAAGAAATTTCCAACTCAAGGCACTTTTAAAATTATGTCGGTGGGGCATTCAGGTAGGGTGTACACAGCAAAGCAGAGAAATCTTGCACAGGTCTCAGCTGTTACCTGTTGGTGTTGTTGCCTTTGAGTTGCTGGGAGCTAGATTTCACCCAATAGTCACAAAACTTTTAGGTCCAATACAGAACTCGACAAGGACTGCCCTTTAAGGGGCCAAGCTAATTTGGCTCCTGACATGCACATGCAGGGGTCCAGGTTTCCTTGGTCATAGAAGTTCTACTCAATCAATCTAGCCTGGTAGAATCTTTATCACAGATGAGGCTTCCCCATTAGAACTTCAATTCACAGGATCAAGTTTAAACACCAAGTACATTTATATTTCACAACATTTTTTATTTCATTTCTTTATTTTGTGAGTGTGTGCATGCATACATAAACCATGGTGTGCTGGTGGAGGTTAAAAGACAATTTAGAGGAATCAATTCTCCCCTTCCACCACATGGGCTCCAGGGATGGAACTTAGGACATCAGGCTGAGCCACAGGTAGAATGCTGGTCATCATGCTCAGCCACAAGTATGTTTGCTCATCTTGTTGACTCCCTGACGATAATTTTGTAACACATCTTCAGTGTTTCTGCATTTTCACCATGACCTTCTCCTAAGGTCAGGTGTGAACTTTTCTACTTGGGGGATCATAGACGTGCTCAAAAAGGTTTGGCATTTGGGGCATTTTAGATTTCAAACTTCCAGATTAGGGACGCTCTGTGTGTATTCATTCTAAAATATCTGCCTTCTCTGCTGTGTTTGGCCAAGACAAAGACTGTTTGTCCTTTTCGCTACTGTGTCCCTGGCATCTACCCTGGCAGTACACAATGTGCTTAACAAATGTGTGTTGAAGGAGTTTAAATGAAGGAAGGTAGAGTGAGTGAAGGAGAAGTACCTCTTCCTGCTCACTGCTACTCCATCAATCTCTATCTTGCATCCTTTCAACCTGGATCACTATTGTTGTTGGAGAGCTTCTCTCCAGGTGCCATCAAGCCCCCGTGGTCCCATAACCCATGTATAAAATAATCATACGGACACTTATATTATTTAAACTGCGTGGCAATTAGCTCAGGCCTACCATTGTCTAGCTCTTACTCTTCTATTTAGCCCATTTCTATTAATCTGTACTTAGCCACGTGGCTCGTGGCTTACCAGTACCTTAACATCTTGTCATGGCCCTGGCTGGCAGTCTACCCTCTCAGCCTTCCTGTTCCCAGCCTTCTCCTTTTCCTTGTCCTGCCTACCTTATCTTTCCTGCCTGGCTACTGGCCAATCAGCACTTTAATTATTTTAACCAATCAGAGCAACACATTTGATACAGAACATCCCACAATACTTCCCCTTTTCTTTTTTTTTTAAAGCAAGGTTTTAACTTTTATATAGTAAAATTTCAGAAAATAAAACAATTATCAAGCAAGAATTACAGTTACAATATTAAAGAAGATATCCTATCTATCTTATATTTGTGAGTCTAAGGTTTTATATCTAACTTATCTTTTATCATAACTGAGGAAATTATAAGTATCTAGTCTTCAACCACATCAAAGACCTCAGAAGGATATAATATTACCTGAGAACCAGGAGAAAGATGTAAGCAACTTTCGGGAGTCTTGCAGGGTAGACAGAGACAGCTGGCAGCCTGGACAGTCACCTAATGTTCCTTTGTAAAGTTGGGGCATTTGTCTTCAGCCCACAGGGCTAGAGTCTCTCAGTCACTTCTCTCAGTGTCCTGTAGAATGTCTGCAGTTTCTTCTGCGAAGCAGGAACCTGAAGGACCATTTTGTCAAGCAAAGTTTAGTGGTCACCTTTCTATGGGTGCTGCATGTCCAGTCGATCAAGCAGTCCAGGCAAGGACAGTTTCTTGTCCAATGGCTGTTTTTGCCAAGGTGAAGATAAGATATGAAGTGTCTTTAATGTTCATCTTCCTTTCTGAAGTAAATCGGTGTTGCCAGGAGCAGACACGTCTCACTGTCCAGAAAGTCTAAATTTTAAAAATATTTTAAATGCCATATTCTGTAGGTCTTTGAAGTATTTAAAGATTACCTATCTATCTGAAATATCTCTGTATATACCTAGAAGACTTAACTAACATGGCTACAAGTATGATTATCATAGATGACTAATTATTAATCTATTTTTAATTATCCATTACAATTTTAACTGAGCTATACAAACGTAATACCGTAAACAAGAGTAGAAATATACATAGTATAACAAAATTAACTTTAAGTTTGTATCAATAGACTAAAATCTATACCGATGTAAAACATTTTAAATAAGTTGTTGTTCTTTAGAAGTAAGTTCCTTTATCTACTCTTTCATATTATTATATCTATATCATATCCCCTTTTCTTCTTTAGAAAGAGATTGCATTTATAATCAACCTGTTTTAAATAAAAATATTGGTTTTTCTCTGTCCCATACCAGAGGGCTCTTCTGATTTGGGACACAAGAATATCTTAACCTTTTATTTTAACAATATGCCTGGGTTTAGAGAAAGAGTGAGCCAATTCCATCTCCAAAGCCAGCTGGGAATTTGGGCATAGTTTCTCTTACTATTTCCTGCTGGAGGGGGGCGCTGTATCTTATGGGGACACAAAGAAAATTTTAGGATTATGGAGTAGTCTGTGAGGGTAAACCTCTGAACCAGTTGCCTTGAAACCATTCTGGATGTTGGATCATCTGGGCCATGGTGTCATCGGAGACCTTTCAGGTGGTCTTGGCTGATAGTTACAACTTAGTATATACACATATATAATATCTTAGATAGAATATATTAAGTATTAGACTCAGGTTCTTAAGGATAGAACACTTTTTGGAATGATCCTTATAACATGCCACTTACCCATGCTCTAGACTTCCCTGGGTTTTACTATGTGTTTTTGCTTAACATTGTTTGCATTCATTGTAATTTCAACTTATCTAGGTCATTATCCCTCATTACTCCTGGATAATATTTGATAACCATTTCTTTGTATATAGTCTTGTATTAGGTTAGAACCTTCTTATTTAGACAAAAGGGGGAGATGTAGTGGGTAGCAATCCCAGCATTGGCCTGAAAGTTCCAACCCCCATTGAGGCTTCGGTAATGGTCACGCCCACAAGGTGGGGCTGAGAGAGGAAGCGGAAGACCCAGGATCAAGAGGAGAGGTCTCTTTTGGTTCTGGGACCCTGGACGCTGGAGGTGGACCGAGCAGAGTTCTCCAGAGAACACCGCCGGACTGCGCCATACCTTTGCCAGACCCTACAACCTATCCCTTCATTTGTAAGTTATCCCACAAAATAAACCTCCCTTTTAACTATGTGGAGTGACCTTAATAGTTTCACCAATACACTATGACACCCACTGCTTTAGGTGTCACATGTGATGTGACAAGTCCCCTGCATCGATCGTATGGCCTTTCTTGGCCCCTCCTTGCAGTTCGCAGTCCTGTGCCCTAGTACACCCATGCACTTTATAGCTAACTTCCTCATCTATGCTTATCAGCTCTGCCCCTCTACACACAAGCACTCGCCTACCACGGAGGAGCTTCTTTGTGACCACTTGGAATTTATGAGATATTGGCGGAAACCTTCATGGTTAGCCCATGAAATCAGCCTATAAATTTAATTGTGTCTTCCTATTTTTCCTTGCCTTTAGGGAATGAATTCCAATATCGTCTTCAGAATTTCCTCAACAAAGTTCTTGTGAATTTATTTTACAATTATCCTTGCACACCCTTCTTTTAAAGCATTTCCTTTTACAGTGGTTAGATAGCAGTCTTGTTCTAATTTGTTCTGTTTCTGAGATGGTGTTCTGCTCTCTCTAGCTCAGGCTGACCTTGAACTCACAAACTGGTGATGCTCCTCCTTCTTTAGCCTTCTGAGTGCCTGGATGAGCAAGCCTAGCTCAGGGTAGTGCCCTTGTGAACTGTACTAATTAATCTGTAGACTGTTAAATTTTGTTTTATTTTCCTTTTCCTGTGCCTGGCTTTTTTGTCTCTGTATGTTGAATACAGCTTCCACTACAGCAGTGACTAGGTGACTAGGAATCATAGGAATCAGGACAGTAGATTCTTGTCTCCTTCCGGGTTTTAGAGGAATGCTCTCATAAGTGTGTTTTCTTGAGGTTTCTGGTACATAATCAAGCGAAGGAAGTTTCTCTCTATACCGAGATGCTTATTACAAGGGGGGAAGAATTCTGTGAATGTCTTGTTTAACCATTATGATTGCTTTGCTTCACATAAATGTCTTCCAAAGCCCATGTGTTAGATCTTTGTCCCTGGACCATGGAGCTATTTGGAGGTAGCAGAAATTTTGGTGGGTGAGGCCCAATGGAAAAGACATTGGATCATGACAGGTGTGCTCTGGGAAGAGGTGTTGGTACCCTGTCCCCTTCCTGCTCCTCACTGTTTGCCGTGAAGCAGCTTGCTCCAACGTGAAGCACTCCTCACCAAGATCTTGCTGCCTTGCCACATGAAGTTGTCAAGCCAGATTCTGGAACCTTCAAAACTGTGAACCAAATTTATCTTTCCTCTTTGAAAGTTGATTTTCATGGTATTTTGTTATAGTAATGATAAACTGACTAATACAGTTTCTATACCATGATGTTTACTTCCTGAAGAATATAGGCAGACTATTGACCTCCTAAATACTCCTTTCCTATGATTGTTTTTAACCCATGAAAATTTAAGATTGAAGATGTAACTACAGACACTAATTAATCAAACTACTCTGCATTTCCTTGGTGGACTCTTGAAAGTAGAAATCCAGGCAAAGGGGTTTCTAGAACAAAATGGAGTGAAAACAACTTTATTATCTTTGCAATCTTTGAAGACAAAGGAGAGAGCCATGAGCTGGGGAATGTGGCAGCCTATAGAAGGTGCAACAGGCAAGGACATTTCCTCTCCCTGGAGCCCCACAGGAGGAAGCAGTGCAGCCTATGGACACTTTAGTTTCCAGGGACATGCTGTGATCACACAGTGGGATGAATCAGTACTAGATGCCATAGAAAAATAATACAATGGGAATTCGATTACACAAACACATTCTCTAATGCTAAAGCCTTAGATTCTTTGAATGAGACCATAAATGAATGTCCTTTATGCATTTCAATCAAATTTGATAATTTACTCATAAATGAAGTACAGTACTTAGGATGCTTTTCCTTGTTGAGTTATCAAGGTGACTCTCCTACTCTGTGTGTTTTTTCCTTAAATTAGATTTATTAGATTTTCATTTCAAATATTTGCGGGGTTTAGAGATGGCTCATCAGTTAAGAGTGCTTGCTGGTCTCACATAGGACCCAAGTTGGGTTCCTGGTACCCATGTCGGGCATCTCACAGCTGACTGTTAACTACAGCTCTGGGAGATATAATGCACACTTCCGGACTCTGAGGGCATTCATGTGCACAGCCCTACTCCAAACACATAATTAAAAGTAAAGCTTTAAAATACTCATTGGATATAAACTTCAAAAACATTGACAGAATGTGTCTCATAGTGTTCCCTTATGATTTTAAAACATTCTCAAGATGTGTTTATGATCATGTTATGTTCCTAAGATAACTTTTCTTGTAATCAATTTTTCCAAAGTTTTTTTTTTTTTTTTAAACAGATTTGGGGTGGGAGGGGGGACAGTAAATTCACCAGCAATTGTAACGTGGAGATTCTGTGAACTCTTTGTGTCGTGTCCTCTGGGGTACCACTTACCAAGGCTATAGTTCACCGCCATAAGCAGGATGACGGCATTGACACAGAATACTTCCATTACTCTGTGTCCCTTATGCGGCTGTTTATAGCTGCCCTCATCTTGCTCCCTTCCAGCCTTCCTACCTGCTTGGCCTATGGTGAACACTAACCTGTTTTCCATTTCCATAATTCTGTCATTTCAATAATGCTCTGTAAAAGGAATTATCATTTGTATGCATTGTGTCATACAGATTCATTGAGATTGTTGATTTTATCAATAGTTTGTTCTTTTTTACTCCATAGTGTAAGAAACATTAAATATGAGTCTTTCCTATCAAATTCTATAGAACTTGTGTTTAGGACATGAAATTCAAATCTTTTATCTTCCTCACCTTATAAGACTTAAAGGTCTTAAAGGCCCTCCACCAACCTGGTAAAAACATTTATTTGTATAAAAAGCCCCTTCTGCATTCCAAGACCCCTTTCCTCTTCCTCCCTCATTCCTTGGGAGTCAGTTCTTTAAGATTGGCCAATCAAATAAGACCATGAGAGTCCCCAGCCAATGGGGAAAAGACACAGTCATCACCTGAATTAGAAGAGCAAGTGCATTTCCTGTGATTGATCATCTGAGCATACGCCCTTGGTCAAGAGTAAAGCTTGACTTGTCCAGACACTTCACTTGGAGGAGTGGAGTGGTCTCTTTCTTTACAACCCCAAATTTATTTCTTATAATATTCCAGAAGTATTACAGTTTATCCACTTCTTAGTGTAGATTTGGTTTGGCTACACATTTTTGTAATTATGAATAAGGTCGATATAAATGTTTATGTAAAACTTGTGGGAACATAAACATTCACTTTTCTTAGACAAATGTTTAGAACAGTGGTTTGGTCACTGACTCGTTTAATTTTTTTTTTTTTTTTTTTAAAGAAGTTGCCAGGTACCTGTTCTCCACAGTGTCACACCAGCACTATTTGGATGGTCTAGCTCCCACTTCCTTGTCAGTAGCTGAGAGTGTCACAGTCTTTTTTCTAGTCATTTTGATGCTCTGTAGGTGGGTTTCATTGGGATTTCATTTGCACCTCCTGATATAATAATGTTGAACATTCTTTCATGTGCTTATCAACCATCTGCTAGATCTGTGTGGTGAAGTGTCTGCTTATATCTTTTAATCATTTTCTGATTGGATTGTCTTGTTTTTGCCAATGGGTTTGGGGAGTTCTTTATGTATTTTATTTTTTTATTAATTAATTAATTTTGTTTTTCGAGACAGGGTTTCTCTGTGTAGCTTTGTGCCTTTCCTGGAACTCACTTGGTAGCCCAGGCTGGCCTCGAATTCACAGAAATCCACCTGGCTCTGCCTCCCGAGTGCTGGGATTAAAGGTGTGCGCCACCACTGCCCAGCTCTTTATGTATTTTAGATACTACTATTTTGGATATCTGATTTGTAAAAAATTACTCTAAATATGTACTTCATCATTTCATCTCAATAAGGTCTCATGGAACAAAAGATTTAAATTTTGATAATGCACTGTTTATCAAATTTTCTTTCATGTTAGTCTAAAACTCTTTGTTTATTCTTAGAACTTGCTACATTTCAAATGTGCTTTGTCGCCCGTTGGTTTGTGTATTGGGAGTTGGATCTCTTGTGGTGATGCTAAAAGGTGGTGTAGCCTTTAAGAGTGGGGGCTTCTGGGGTGAGGGGGTATTAGGTCACTGAGGTTGTGTTCTCAGTTGAATTAAAAGTACTCCTAGAGAATGGTCACTCTTTAGCTTCTTGTCCCTCACACATGCGTCCTCTGTGATTCTGCCTGTTTGAGGGGGTTACCACAGACAGAGGATACCAAGTGATACAGGAATATTGAAACATCCGTGAGAAAAATAGAATCTGTCTTGGGGAGCCCGGGTTCTAGAAAACTTAATGATCACCCAAGTTGCCTGAGCCAGTGGCTTTCCAGATTCCCGGGTCTTATCTTGTCTCAGGAATTCAAGGTTCTTGTCTCTTGTCCCTAGGATTTCAAAGAAATTTGTGGACCACAAAGGATGAGTTTTAAAGAGAAATTTCCTACAGATACATAGGTGGAGGCCTAAGGGTGTGGTTCTGTGAACAGTAGAGCTCCTTCAGTTGTAGCATCTAGTCACATATAGCCTCCAGGCAGAGAAGTTCATTTAGGAGATAACAAAGAGACAGGAACCAGAGCTCCTTTCTGGCATCCCTGGCCTCCAGCAAGGATGTTCTGGGAATCCTTGCTTTGGGGTCCCCACCCAGCCTGACCAGATTATACCTCCTGTTCTCATCATTACCACAGTCAGCACTTGACTCTTGGGGCTTCTACCCTTGAAAAATGGGAGATTAAGTTGCAAGTGCCCAGCTGTGGATATTTTGTTATAGCTGAATAATACTTTCTAAGTATTTAGTGAAACAAAGGAATAGACAGTGTGGCAGATTTGTATTCTATAGTAAAGCTTGTGGTCATTTTGAACTAATTTTTGTATAAGGTGTAGCTTTAGACCAAAGGTTATGCTATACTTAATTTCAACTCACCTGGACCACGTGATGCTCAAACAGTTGTAAGCAATCTTTGTATGCATTTCTAGATGAGATTAATATTTGAGTCAGTAGCCTTAAGTAAAGTAGATTGCGTCTTAAAAGTAGGTGGACCCCACACATTCCCCTGAAGGTCTGAGGAGAATAAGAAAGGCCTCCATGAGAAGAAGAAATCTCCTCCTGCCTGGCTGCCTTGGACACAGACACTGATGTTCTCCTGCCTTTTTGACCTGAACTGAAATAGCGCCTCTTCAAATCTCAAGCCTGCCTTTGGTCTTTAGCAACTGGTTGGCTTCCATAATCACAAAAGCTAATTCCTTATCAGTTGTTTATCTGTTGACACAAAAGCAACCACCACCTCATAGAATAAAAGAGATACTTTATTCTGGAGCCAAATTTGAGTGAGCATGGCCTGGGAACACAAATTCAGGTTTCGCAGATTCCATGTTCCAATAGGGTAAGAGTTTCATGATGCTTTATAGTGACAAAATAAAAAAAATACCATTAATCAAGGCACTTCTCAAATGCACACTGGAAACACATAAGGCAGGTTAAAACAAAGCAAGGAAAACTGCTATAGGCCTCAGGAGCCATCTGACAACATCCGTAGCTCATTGGTTGGTTGGAAATCAGGGTTCTGTTCTTACATTCAATGGAATAACCTAAAGCTCTCAAGAATGTCAAGACACATATGGAAGATGTTAATACATGACTATTAAGAAGGTAAAGATGCCCAGTATCATTTGGCTCTGGACTTATCCACATCACTAAAGTTCTAATTAGTTAGTCTTACAGAAGGTTCAGGGGAGGGTGCCCTTCTTTTGAGAAACTTTCATTTGTATACCTGTCATGTACCACCTTCTTTCTGTCTTGGGGAAATTTTAACACTCATAGATTGGACATGGAAAGTCATCTTAGAGGAAAAGGATTTAAGGATGGGCTTTCTGGAATTAGTTCTGGGCTTCTGGGATGATTTCTCCAGCGTGATTATATGTAAGGACATTAATGACTCCGTTTCTAGTAATAAAGGGTGGCCATGGCTTGATGTGCCATGAAGGTAAGGAAGACATCACCACTGGATTGTCCAAGTCAACCATTTGTGAGAATCAAGCATTTGGCTGCCTATGTATTCTTCAGAGCATATTCCTCACACTGCAGAAAGAGACCAGTACTTTACTTCTAATGTCAAGGGGCAAAGTAAGGAAAGAAATGATGAGCTCAGGGATTTGAAATCTCAGCTCAAATACCATATAAATAACCTGAAAACTTTATGTGCCCTGAAGGAGGCTCATATCTCAGGACAGGGACTGATAAAATTCAGTTTACTCTCATCCTGTAGCCAGCTGAACAAAATACAAGTTGAGGTCTTACTCTTGTAGAGAATCTACTGTTAAAGTCAAAACACTGGTTAAGAAGGAGTGAATCTTAAAAGATATGGTAGGGGTTGTAGGGAGAAATGGCTCAGTGATTAAGAGCACTTGCTGCTCTTGTAGAAGACACACATTTGGTTCCCAGCACCCACTTGGTAACGTGATCACATTTAACTCTAGCTCCAGGAGACCACAATCCTCTTCTGGCTTCTGAGGACTCTTGCATGAATGTGGTGCACATAAACTCATAGACACATACACATAAATAAATATATAAATAAAAAGATCCAATAGGGACATGTGGGTAGAATCTGATGGGAAGAAGACACTTGACCTTTGAACTTTGACACATGTTAAGGGTTTTTTTTTTTTTTTTTGATTTTTTTTTTTTTGGTGGAGCTGAGGATTGAACCCAGGGCCTTGCGCTTGCTAGGCAAGCGCTCTACCACTGAGCTAAATCCCCAACCCCAACACACATGTTAAGTTTTAAAATAAAATAAAAAAACTATTTCCCTAACCTTCCTCACAGGGAATGGTAAGGTAGTTGTATTGTAGAAAAGGAAGTAGCAGGTCTCTTGAGAATTATTGGACATTGGCTCTGAACCAACACTAATTCTAGGAGACTCAGATCATCACTGTGGTCTACCAGTCAGGCTTATGGAGGTAAGGTGGTCAGTGCCATTTCAGTTCAGTTCCATCTCAGTGGACCAGTTGGTCTCTGAAGGATCTTTCACCCAATCTTATTTATTTCATTAATTGTACACCTGAGAAAGAAGGGTGGGGTCAGGGAGAGGACACACAAGCAGGTGTCCATGTAGAGTTGCCTTTACTGGTGTCATCCTGCTGGCTCTCGTTTCCCCAATTTTTGAATAAATGAGAGGCTCATACTCCGCACTCAGCTAAGGAAAATCAGGCTGGGGTCCCCGTAGGAAAAGGACACTCTGCCTTCAAACTGTATCTGAGTTTATGATGCAACATCCAGCCTTCCTTGTGTCTCCAACCTACCACAGACTTGGAAGATTCTGATCGGCCAGCCTCTATAGTTGTGTAAGAAGTCTTTAAATTCTTTCTCTTTCTCTATGAACATACATATGCACATATTGGTTTGCACACACACACACACACACACACACACACACACACACACACATATACATATACACAATATACACATACATCTTCTGGTCTCAGTCTGTTTCTTTGGACAGCTCTAATATAATACCTAACATGGTTATGCTTGAAGTGAGTTTCTTACAGACAGTGTATAGTTGTGTAGTTTTTAAAATTGAATGGAATAATCGCTGCCTTTTAAATGGTCTATTTAGGTACTCACATTCCATTCAGTTATTGAGATGTTAAGGCTTTGATCTGTCTTTATTGTTTTTTTTTTTGGTGATATTTTTTTCTTTCTGCTTTTGATTTTTCTCTCCCCTGACTTTCTGAACATTTTTCTAATTCCATCTATGTATTGATAGTGTTTTTGAGCACCTCTTACAGGTTTTTGAGTGACTGCTCTGGGTAGGTCCACTCACTTCATGTCTGGGTGTCATCTACCAGTTTAGGTACAGAGGTGTTACATTGGTGTCCCTTTACCTTCACACATTTATATGATCATCTTCAATATTGTTCCTAGATACACTTAGAGCTAATCATACAGGGCCATTTCTGATTAGTTATCAAACATAATTTAGACAACTCAAGGGTCCACTAAAACCACTCTCTTTGTTTACCATTTTCTTCTTTTTCCCACAATGTCTCAAGATTTCTTCTTTTATCAGTCCCAATATTTTTGGAGAAATTCCCTCAGACATTTGTTTTATAAACTTGATGGAAATAGCAAGCTAAAATATTGGAAAAAGTTCAACAACAAAAAAAAATACCAACACCAACATGACTGCTTAAACATGAGCCCAAAAAAGGAAAATAACAACAGACATGCTCAAGTGGACAGGGAAAGTCCAGGAGCCTTCAATCCTACACAGAGAACTGCAGGCAACTAAGGAAGGCTGAGAGTGGGAGAAATGTCTTCCCCAGGGAAGAGCAGTTTCTCCAAAACCAAATGGTCAGCTCTGAAAACAACAAACCATATGAAGACAAGTAACATACATACTGAGCAGGCTGTATTTATATATTTAGGAACACACACACACACACACACACACACACACACACACACACTGACAATCAATGAGAAAAGAATAAGGGAAACAAGAGTATGAATTTGAAAAAGAACAAGGAGAATGCATAGGAGAGTTTGAGGAGAGGAAGGGAAGGGGAAAATTATATAATTATATTATAATCTAAAAAAATAAAAGCAATAACACACACACACACACACACACACACACACACACACACACCAAAAAGAAAAAAGATCACATCTAGATAAACCATAATAAAATGCTCTAGAACCAGAAATAAGAGAAAAATGCTTCAAGTAGCCTGATGATAAGAATACATTATAGAGATGGCTCAGTAGTTAAGAGCATTGGTTGCATTTCCAGAGGACCAGGTTTAATTCCCAGCACCCACAGGGCAGCTCACACCCATATATAATTCCAGTTCTCTGGGACCAATGTCGTCTTCTGTCATCCATGGGCACTGCACATACATGGTAAACAGATATTCATGCTGGTGAAACACTCATACATAAAAATAAGAATAAAACAAAAACAAGCGAATTCATTACATAGGAGAAGATTATGAAGAAAATTGCTGTTAACTGTTCAGCAGAAAAAAGAGGAAGATGATGTGTATTTGTGTGTGTGTGCTTGGGGCGGCGGGGGAGGTAACCTAGAATTATTTATCCAGAAAAAATATTCTTCAAAAATGAAAACAGAAACATATTCAAACCACAGGAAGTTTTAAGAATTATTTTCATAAAGCACGTGTCTAAGAATTGTTCAGCAACATTCTGAAGTAATGAAAGGTGGAATTACAAAAGAAACAGAGAAAGAAAGAGAGCGAGAGCAGGGCAGTGGTGGCACACGCCTTTAATCCCAGCACTCGGGAGACAGAGACAGGCGGATCTCTGTGAGTTCGAGGCCAGCCTGGGCTAACAAGTGAGTTCCAGGAAAGGCGCAAAGCTACGCAGAGAAACCTTGTCTTTAAAAAAACAAAACAAAAAAAACAAAAATAAACAAACAAACAAAAAAAACAAAACAAAAAAAAACAGAGAGAGATTTTAGAAATAGGAAGTAAAAATGAAGATAAATATAAAAGTTTTTCTTTCCCCTCTTGGATTCTTTCTCTTACATACAATTTACTGATTAGAATAAAAAATGGTAAAAGTGTTATTTGAGAGTTTTAAAATGCAAACATGATACTTGATATCAGTACTCATTATGGGGTAGAATAAGTGAAAGTATATTGTTGTAAGCATCCCATGTTAAAGGCCTATTACTGTTTGAAACCAAGCTGCATCAAGTCTAACACACACACACACACACACACACACACACACACACACACACACACACATGACCTTTGGAGTAAACACAAGAATCATATCAAAATAAGAAGTAAAAACAAAACAAAACAAAGATACAAGTAAAAAACTGATTAATCAAAAAGAAGTTAAGAAGAGAAATTCAAAGAATAGGTGGGGAAAAAAACGAAGAGACGACAGTGGGCTTAACATCAGCCATGCCAATTGATTGCACTAATTGTCAGTGAACAGAATTCTCCAGTTAAAGGACACTGATGGGGCCCAGCATAGTGGCACATTCCTGCGGGATGCAGGGTCAGAATTGCAAATTTTAGGGCATCCTGGTCCACACCTTCTGTGCTATACACAGAGCTTTTGTTCCCTCTACAACCAAGAGCTGGGGATGGTTAAAAACTTTCCTAGCATGCCCAAGGCCTCACATTTCACATCCAGCATTTTTTTTTTAAAGTAATTTATTTAATTTTTATTTTATGTGCATTGGTGTAAAGGTGTCAGATCTTCTGGAATGGGAGTTACAGACAGTTGTGAGCTATCTAAAATACACACACACACACACACACACACACACACACACACACACAAACACACCACCGAGGAGGGAGGAATTGTAAGAAAGGATAAATAACCCAAGGCTCATACAGACTGTAAAATACCCATTTGAGATGTATATTATCTTCATAAGTACACACAGGCCATTCACCTGGACATATATCAGACCAAGGAATGTCTCCCCATACAGTTAAAAGAACTGAAATGGAAAATGAAAACATCAGCTCTCTCCCTGCATTCTGGTACTCAGGATGAGAAAAACTGTCTTCATTGTCTCTCAGCCAAAAGATGAATTGTTTTTCCGTTCACACTCACACTGAGAATCTAGCAAACATAGTATTCTCCAATGAGATGCCTGTTTCAATGCCCACGCTCTTAAACAAAAGTCTTACCTTTTGCTCCTAGAGCCTCTTCCTTAGTGAGGCTGGCCCATGTCCACAGGACAGCCACGGCAGCGTTCATCCCTTCAGACATCCCAGGTCGCAGCTCTTTGAGGTTTGGCATTGAGGACTGCCTTTCGTACAGTGCACACTCCTCTGTGTGTTTCCATTCATGCTTATGATGTTTAGCATTCTAGAGGTTTTGTGGCTTAAGGCTTCTCAGATTATCTAGTTTCCATGTTTCTGGAAGCTTTGGCCCGACATGTAATTCCTTGGTTATTTTATGGGTCCAGATTACATTAGCTTAATCAAAAGTCATCTCATGGACAGGCAGGCAGCCTTGGGTTTGAATTCCTATCCCAGTGTTCATAGTTATGTAACTCTCGACAAGAACTCTCTGGCCTTAACTTTTATGTGAGCTTTAGAGACAATAATCCCAGGTTTTCAAGTTTGTTGTAAAGATTTTTTTTTCTTATACCATGTGAAGAACAATAAACAAAAGATAACATTACCACTATTTCTTCAGCAAACATCAAGTGTCAGGGAAACCTAAGCTCTAGAAATGGCAGACAACAAGAATGTGCATAAGTAACTGATTTCAGGTAAGTGTAACAAGGAGAATGGCAGTGAGATTGAGAGAGCCCATAGCTCTGCTTGATTGATAACAGGCAATTCCCAAAGATGATAGGACATTTGACTTAAAATCTGAATGAAGATAATAGTGTGATAACATTAGATTGTGGGGATGGCTACACAATGCTGTGAGTAAACAAAACCAAGTATTGTATGAAGTGTGAGCTGCATTGTGTGGAGCTGTTCTTAAAACCTGAAGAGCAGAAAGCCCTGGGAAGATCAGGGGAATAGTCCATCCAAAAAGGCAGGGGAGCCACTCCGAGCCTGGAACTGGCTTTAGCCAGCTTGCAGGAAAGCAAGACACTGGGTCCAGGGATTTGGTTTGTCACCAGAAACTGGTGAGACTGAGGACAGCTGAGATGTAGCATCCAGGGAGATGTCAGGCCATATAGATTTTGTGTCCCGGGCTGAATGTTTTCATTTACCCGCACGGTAACTGTGGCCTTTGCTAAGCTTTAACTGCAATCGTGATATCTGGCCCATGCTTTGAAAATGAATGCCGTGCTTCCTGCAAGGCAAGAGAATTTGCAGGAGGGGGCGAACTTGAGCAACACAAACAACATCCCCCACAGCTGGAATGAAGGCCTTGACCCTCCGCTCCTCCTCCGCGCTCTTCTGTGAATGCAGGGGCACCTCAGCAGAGGGTGAGAAGTGGAGACCCAATGCTCCAGCACTATCCACAGGAAAATGCTTCTGTAGCATTCTGAAGTGCCCCCACCTCTAAAGTACAGAAACCTGGAGACTTCCCGCAGGGAGGAAGGACCGGAAGGACGGACGGAGGTGTTACTCTCGTCTACCTTACTCCATTTTGGTTATGGCTCATTGTTCAGACCATTCTTTTTTCTTTGTTTTAAAAGTATTTTTCATTTATGTATATGAATGTGTGTCTGAATGAATGTTGCTGGTGCTCACAGAGGCCAGAAGAGGGCATCAGATTGCCGAAAACTGGGGTTATGGCTGGTTAGAGCCTCCACGTCGGTGCTGGGAGTCCAGAAAGTGTTCAAGCATCTCTCTGGGTCCCAGAACCATTCTAATGGCATCTATCTTTTTTCCACTTAAGAACTAAGTCATAATATGATATCTAGAACCTACAAGTGGGAAAACATGTGGAAGATGCTAAATTTGTAAATTCTATAAAGCAGGCAGTGTGGTGCTTTACCTCATGGTTAAAAGAATGGCCGTTGGAATCAGGCAAATTCTGACATAATTGTACACTTTACCACTTAATAAGTTCTAGTTTTTGTTCACTGGAACTAGTGACAGAATACCCATGCTCCACTGAGTGTTCAAATGAGCTACTTAGGACTAAGAAGCAGAGAGGCCAAGAAGCTGGACCAGGCTTAAACCTCAAGGCCTCTCCCCTGGAGATCCACCTCCTCTATCGAGGCTCCACCTCCTCTATCGAGGCTCCACCTCCTCTATCGAGGCTCCACCTCCTCTATCGAGGCTCCACCTCCTCTATCGAGGCTCCACCTCCTAAAATTTGCATCACCTCTCAACACTGTACCACCAGCTGGTGGCCAAATGTTCAAACACATAACCTATGGAAGGTATCTGACTAAGACATAACAACAATTTAAACAAGACCAACAACAAAACCAAGTTCATTCAAGTGTGTGTGTGTGGGAGGGGACTAATACATCATAAATATGTTTACTTTCCTAGAAGACAGCTTGCTACAAGTATACTGTCTTTGGCTTGTCTATTCCATACAGTCCATGTCCTTTCATTTGAGAAAAACACATTGCCTTCAATTAACCAGCCTGTGTTTAGAAGGTTATGATGGAAGCTCCTGGGCCTGGGCCTCATGCAGAGTGGAGAACACATACTTTCCAAAAGGAAGCCATTCTCCTCTAAACACCCACCAGAAGTGGGCTGGTGAGGTGGCTACTGAAGAAAGGCATTTGATGCTGAGTCTGATGATCTGGGTTCACTTCCCAGAACTCACATGGTGGAAGTAGAGAACTGACTCCAATAAGTTGTCATCTGACCTCTACACAACATGGTCACAGCATGCCTATGCCCCCACTCCCAAATAAATGAATGTGGGTTTTTTTGTTTGTTTGTTTGTTTGAGACAAGGTTTCTCTGTGTATCTCTGTCTATCCTGGAACTTGCTTTGTAGACCAGACTGGCCTCAAACTCAGAGATACACCTGCCTCTGCCTCCCGAGTGCTGGGATTAAAGGTGTGCATCACTGCACCCAGATGCAAAGGTAATTTAAATCTATATCCATTTATAGCTATCACCACTAATCTTCACACCTGGAAGAGGAAAGTTAGCCCCATATAATGCAAACACTTTGGTCTCTAAGCAACTTGTTATATCATAATCTCCCAAGAGAACTATTTTGATTGAAATGTGTTTGGTTTACAAAATATTTTAAGAAATAATATTTCTCATTTTCCCTCTACAAATTAGTATATGTGACCATAGTGGAATTTAATTTCTAATCTTCAATCTTAAGAGGAGAAAGCTTCTCTAAAAGAAAATTTCAGGTCAGGAAGGTCCAGAGCTACTCAATAGGCCGATTATTCCGCCAAGTATTCATCCAGTCAAGTCAAGCCCCTTAAGAATAACTACATGGGGCGGAGAACTAGCTGAGTGGGTAAGAGCACTGGCTGCTCTTCTAGAGGACCCAGGTTTGGTTCCAGCACCCCCACAGTGATTAACAAGCATCCATAACTCCAGGTCCAGGGGACCCTCTTCGGCCTCCACGGGCCCTGTACACACATGATGACCAGACACACATGGAGGCAAAAACATGCACATAACACAAAATAAAAACAAATAAATCTAAAAACCACCACTACTACTACTTTGGGTAGAGTCTAAGTTTTTTCTGTAGAGCATAATAACATCAATGAAAAAAAATGATGAACTACATCCATAATTGTGAACTCAGACTGTATTTTAAGTAAAAAAGTATACTTGAGGTAAACATCATAAAACCAGAACTTTGAAGTCGTCAGATTTTACATTGCAAATTTGTTTGCTCATTGACGAAATCATAAAATAGAAATGCCATACTGACAGAGTGGAGGTCTACAAAGCAGGCAACAGTGGGATCGTTTTTGAGAGCTCCAGAGAAAGCCTCTCATTCCTAATGTCATTCACCCATGATTAGTAGATTAACATGTGGGCTTTCTGCACTCGCTCACCTGAGTACATACATTCATTGCATATGGCAGGTATCAGTGTAAACATTACTTAGCATAATTAATTACTTAAGCAATTGCTTCAGCTACTCTAATGACTCTTAAAATGCTTTAAGACACATGAAAAACAAATAATTACATATACTTAAGGAGAAAATTTTGTTGCTCAATTATCCAAATATGTATTTAGCCATCAATTTAGAAGACACTTGCTTCATGTGTAAAAGCATTTCATTCTGAAACCTAGCCAAAGCAAAGAATTTGGTTTCAAAGACTGAATGCAGAGTATTAACTAATTATTTTTGTATATTCTTTTAATAAATTGCTTCTTTATTCGAAACCTGAAATATAAGTGATATTAAGAGCATGCAGACATGGGTCCCAATTAAAATGGCATTTGGAGAATTTTTCACCTAACCTAGAGGGGATATGTTGCTGCTGGATTCCTGCCTGGGCATAGCCTGTGGCCATACACTGACAAACTAAGCTTTTTGATTCCTTGGCTATTGGTGACACATTGGAAGGTCTGTTTTCTATGTGGATACTTCTGACACACTCTAAAGTTTGAGAGGAAAATTAAACACAATAAAAACTCTCTCTTGGATTGGGTGGTACAAAATACAAATTCGACCATTATATAAATAGAACAAATCTGATTTATTTATTGGGAAAGTACTACCTTCAGAACCATCCAACTCAAATTAAATTTAACTCTGTAGCAAACAATTCATTTTCTCATTAGGCAATCACTGTTCCCTTCAATAAGGCAATCCCACTCAGCTTGTGGCCACAGCAGTCATTTCAAAACATGGTCCCTTCTATACTATGGATAGCATTAAAGGATATGCTGACCTTAGCAGGCATTTTAAAGAAACTTGCAATAGATATGCATATCAAGGAGATTGTGTGCTCTTAGAAAATGTCATCTAGATAAGGGTGCACTCCCCTCTCCTAGCCAGTGACCGAGGAAACTGAAATTTAAATAGGAAAATATATCTGCAAAGATAAAGATACAAAATTTTGCCATGTTTTTCAGACTCCTTATTTCAGAAAGGGAAGTAATTAGAGAAAACATAGTAATATTATATGTGAAAGGGCTGAAAATTATTTGTACTTGTTAAACTCATGGTATTGATTAATACTGGCCAATACAGAGTAAGACTAATGAGTTTATTATGAAAATTGAGCTGAAAAATTCATAAAAATATACAGCACTTATCACCAGTTAAAGCAACCAGTAAAAGCACAATGTAAGACAAAAGGAACTTACTTGATATATGCAGGGTAATAAAAGTATTTTAGGAAGAAAATATGTCATTTTAGTAAAAAAGCTTTCTGTTTTGAACATCATTAGTTGATAAGTACATTTACAATATTGTCAATCAACACCTTTCCAAAGTCAGGCAGAAGCACAGTTTTCTTTCCCTGGAACACAGATTAATCAGCCTTTTTGTCTGAAGTGCCCTCCTCATGGTTCTCAGGACTGACTTTATTACTAGCCACAGACCGAGCTGTCTGAACTTCATCTGGCAATGAAAATACATGGCACGTCTGGAGGTCTAAGTACGTTGTAAATATCTTGGCATATTCTGGGTGCTTTAGGGCAAAACTTTTGAATTCCTCTAGAAGAAAGAAACAAAAATCAATCAATTAGGGTGTTTCTTCTTTTGGCACAATGAAACTTCACAAAAAGATCTTAATCATGCAATTATTGACAAATCCTGTTACTCAACTCAAAAAACTGCTGACGAGAATATGAACCGTACAACCGCTCTGTACGAGTTTTTCCAACATTTAGTCAAGTTGAAGATACATGTTTTAATGACTCACTAATTCTATTCTGAGGTACACAACCTATGGAAATTGTGAATTGTACCTGGGAGACATATATGAAAATATTCATAGCAACATCATTCATAACAGGGAAAAAAGAAAATGGCTCAGATGTCTATCAGCCGCAGCAATTAATAAAACTGTAGCACATTCATGGAGCACAATGACCACAGGAAAGCGGGTGAGCAATGATGATGAGTTTATGATTCTGTATGCTGAGTGAAAAATGCTGCTATGAAAAACCACAGATTATAAGAGCTCATTTATATAAAGTTCAAAACCCCAGACAAAACTAAAACATGTCAATGCTTATTTTAAGAAATACATAAATACCTCAAATATTTTTTTAAATTTGGACTTGCACAGTATTAGGGGAAGGGAGAGATTCAATATATTCTGAAAAGAAAAAGGCTGAACTGCAAAACAAAACTAAACTCTGGCCACTGGTAGATTGCCAGATTGCCCATGTCCCAGTGGATGGTCCCATACCCATGTGCATATATGCAGTGCTAATTGGACTCAGTGGGTTATTTGCAAAAAAAGGAAGTAATGTTGGAAGGGACACATACCAAGAGGGCCTAAAGGGAGTTAGAGAAAGAGAACATGAGGGGTGGATATGATAGAAAAAACAAACAAACAAACAAAAAACAACCTCTCTATATATACATTGTATGAATTTTTTCAAATAAATTTATTCCTTGTGATCAGAATATATCATATTAAAAATGTAATTAAAGGAAAAAAATTTCCTGGGACTGGTGACATATCTCCGTAGTCAAGAGTACTTGTCCTTGCAGAGGACCCGGATTTGATTCCCATCATCCACATTGCAGTTCACAACTGTCCATTATTCTAGTTTCAGGAGATCCATTGCCCTGTTCTGACTTCTGTAGGCACCAAATATGCATATGGTCCACAAACATCCACATAAGTAAAAAACTCTTACACATAAGATAAATAAATCTAAAAAAAAAAAAAAATCCCAAAACAATGTAGCATAATTCTCTAACAGATCATTTAAGCTGACAAAATTATATCTATATCTATTATTATCTTCCAATGAAACACTTCATCAAAATTTGGTAGTTCTGGGGCTGGAGAGATGGTTCAGTGGTTCATTCCCAACACCCACATGTTGGCTCACAACCTTCTGTAACTTCCATTCGAGGGTATCTGATGCCCTCTTCTGACCTCCTTCGGCTCCTGCGTGTACGTGGTGCACATGAACTCACAGAGAAATACAAATAAACATATAATTTTTTTTAAAAAAAGCTTTAAAAATAGATATTTAGGAGTAATAGAGACTGTTAATGGAAGCTAATACTCAAAGAAAATTTAGTTAACACGAGTTTTTGAAGATTCTTTTTTAGTGAACTCAATAGATTCATGGCCCTTTGCATGTAATTATCTAAAAGAGAATATGGGACAGACAAAATGCCAGTAACTAAACACAGAGTAAGAGAAGTATGTGACCTGACTTCCCTATCCCATGAGCACTAATGAGCTGAACCTCTGTGAACACCATCAGAGCAATGTAATTAGGTAGTTCGTGTCCCTCAAGTCAGAGGGGAAAGCTTGGGGAAGGTAATCCAGCTTGGCATCCAGGACCACATCAAAGCTAAGCAGGAAGCAATCACCTAGACCTCTGCACAGAGGTATGTTTCTCAAAGACTACACTGGGAAATACAGGGAAAGTGATTCAGCACCATTGTCTTGATGTAGGGTCTTGAACTATCAGCATGGAGGAAAAGCCAATGCACAGGTCTGTATCTATACACGGTAGCACAGACCTTCTTCTGTCATGGTCACCCCCTCATGGGGGTTGCTCTAGGATGCCAAAGACAAGGGTGCCCATGTTTACATAAACTACTACATGAAATCTCAGGAAAGATTCAGCTACCACTACTGTCGGTGCCTTGGTCCACACTCCTCCGCTGCAATTACAGCCTAGCTTGACTAGCTTACTCGGGGCAGCCCGGCCACACTCACAGCAGATATGAGAGGCACTGAAGTGTAGTCAACGGCACAGGCTCTAACGCCAGACTCTTTGAATCCTGGCTCTGAAAATTTCAGGTGGACAGTCTTCAGAAAGTTACTTTGTTTTTTGCCAAACACAGATGTGAAAAACAAACAAACAAACAAACAAATAAGAAAAACCAAGAAGCAGGATACTGATTAAACAAGTTTATATACACAAGACATAAAAGACTACCTGATGTGTAGGTTTTCAATAATTAGCTATTACTATCACCATTGTAACAATATTATGGTCACCACCATTGCTATTACCAATAGTTAGCCAAGGGAAACACACTCATCAGACTCTCAGTTAATAGCCCGGATGCTCTTCTCATAGACAAATGGGGATTTGGGGGTTGCCTACTCACCATAGGAGACAGAGTCCCCCTGGGCAATTTCCCTGAAGAGACCAGAAACTTCAAGGTCAGGCACTCCAAGAGAAGCCTGCAGAATGGAGCAAAACTCCTCTTCTGTTATGAAGCCATCCTCGTCCACATCGAAGAGCTGCAAGGGAGACAGCATACAGAGGTCGGGCCCTGAAGCCTGCTGTACTGAACTGCCCTGGAAAGTAAAGCCTTTAATAATGGAAATAGTTACATGTAGAGTTACAGATACATACATCATGTATATGCATGTGAGGGGGGCAGGGAGAGAATGGTCTCTGCTACTCTTAGAAGACTTAAAAACCGACAGCAGTTTGGTAGTGGAAAGAGGCAGAATTAGAATAGGGGCCGTGCCAAAGTGCATAGTTAGAGACACGGGAGTCCTGGAGGGACGTGATGAATCTTACCCCAAGAGGTCCACAAAGGCTGTCATTACAGTTGGCTCTCATGATGCAAAGAGATGTTCCCAGAAGATAAAAGGAATGGCAGGTGAGTCCCTGGGACTTGAGTCCAGAGACTGATGGAGAAGCCAGAACCAGAGCATGGTGGAGGCACATGGCTCTCACCTAATACTTGCAAGCAGAAGTGGTGTGATCACATGTATTCTGAAAGAGGCCTCCGAAGCAGAGTGTGTAGGACAGGATGGGGGCAAGAGTCTTTTCCAAGCAAGAAAACCAAGCGAGTCTAGGGTGGACAAGCAGGACAGGTAGGACAGACTGTACAAGCAACACAGATAGGAGTGTAGAAAAGGGTGATAGTGATGGGAAGGAGCCAAAGAACTGGCGTTTTCTAGTTGGGTAACTGAGGGAAAACAGTCATGAGAACTACTGCCAAATGAGATTAGAGCTGGACCTAGAAAAGTTAAATTTGAGTTAGAGGTGCCAGGAGGAAGGAAGGAAGGAAGGGAGGGAGGAAGGGAGGGAGGGAGGGAGGGAGGGAGGAGAAGGGAGGGAGGGAGAAAGGAAGGAAGAAGGAAGGAAGGGAGGAAAAAAGAAAGAACCAGCTATGAGCTCAAGAGACTGGGGTTCCAGATAGAAATGTGGGTAAGAGCTGAAGCCACGGGTGTGCAGCTTGTCTGTAGAAAAGGTGTGGAGCGCAGAGTAAAGGCACACAGCCCTGGGACAGTCACCGCTGAGACGTGAGGACAGAAGAGGAAGTGAGACTTAGAAGCAGACGACTGTGTGTCTTCTGAAGCTAACAGGGTTTCAACAGAATGAGACTTGACAGTGCTAACAGGCACCGGACTACATGGAAGACCAAGGAGGACAAAGTATTTGCTAGATCTGGTAATTAGGGGATGAGAAGCTTCCAGTTTCAGACAACCCAAAGGGAGGTGGCAATGAGAATCAAGGAGCAACAGTGATGTGCGGTGACAACTGGCATGGGCATTTCTAAGAAGTTCCAGAAGAGAGGGCAGGAGACGGGCAGCTAACACCAGGCACGAAAGATGATCGTACTTAGAGGTGGAAAGGAAAGCAGTGAGCTAGGGAGGTAAAAATCCACGCCATGGAAAAGGAGTAAACGATGGGTATTGACTAATGAAAATCCTGTCCGGGTATTAAGGATTTTTCATTGGAACTTCTTCTTTACAGACACTGATCAAAGTATTAATCCTTAATGTTCAGAATATACTTTGCCAATAGGTGCCACTGCAGCCCTCTGAGACATGCAGCTGCTGAGGCCCAATGAAAGTCTGTAATTCTGTCCCAGGACGTAAAACCCGCAAATGGCAGGGCTAGCAGATGCTGGAGGTCAGGTCTGAAAGGCTCCGGTACTTGAAATCTCTATTGCAGACCAAACATCAGATCAAAGACACAGAAAAATGGCTTTAGTAAGGTCTGATAACCATGGAAAGAAATATAAGTGAATATTTAACACTGAGTGAGAGAAAAAAAATCCATAGCTCAAAGTTGGGATTTGTGACCCCAATAAGGGAAAACAGGCTTCTGGCCAATTCCCTGCTGTTGAGCTTTTAACTGGGGGTGAAGGTGACTGGAAAGAGAAGAACTGACAGGTTGTCATAAATTGTAGACCACGGGTTCCTTATGTGTCTTAGACTTCAAACAGTAACTGCCAGGGCTCAGTGGTACCTCTGCTATTCTACCTAGAGCTCAATGTAAAGAGGAAATCAAAGACAGGAAGTTAGCTATGATGTGCTCACCACAGAAAAGGATGTGACAGGATTCTATGTACTATGAAAGCAAATAACTAACTGAAAACAAAAAAATATGTAAAAATATTCTCAAAACGTAAAACATACTAAAAAAACAACTTTAGATAACCAGTGTGAGCTAGGCATGGTGGCCTGTACCAGTCATCCTAACACTCAAGGGGCTGAGATAGAAGTACTTCAAGTTTGAGCCAGCCTGGGCTACAGAGTGAGATCTTGTCTCAGAAAAAGAAAGTAGGTAAGTAAATACATAAAGAGATAGGTAAATAAAAACCAATGTAAATCATGACCCTTGCCACAGAGAAAAATGAGCTAATTACAGATGTAAGTCTCCGTTTCCTCCATCTTCAGATCAAGGTCTAGGCTGGTCAAGATTTTCATGGTTTCTTTAAAAACAGTAATTACTGTGATTGAGGGCTAACTTTTCTATTGGGTCTTTCATTGGCAAACCAAGAGTGGCTATTTGCTCAGCTAAACGTGTAATTACACATACAAACCCAAAACAGAAACAGAGATGTCTGGATTGAAATGAGTTAGCTCTCTGCGTCATTGTAGGTTTTTTGATGAGTAAATCTAAAAGCTGAAGGTTTGGAATTTTGGAGAAGAGTCTGGCCCCTGCATCATGCCCATCTGCTGCACATCAATCACCAGGTTTCGTTACATCCGGTTCGCTCAGTTTCAAGCAATCTGCAATAGAAGGTGCCCTCGGGGTGCTCCCAACAATGATAGAACACCCACCCCTTGTGGCCTCTAAGACACAAAAAAGGAACCTTGGCCAGAGAATTTTTGAGATAATAGAGAAGGGGAAAGGCTGGTTGGAACCACAGTGGAATCTCTGTCTCAGAGAAAGCCAGGGAGAGAGAAGGGGAGGAGATGGGAGAGAAGGTCACTGGCTTTCATGCTACACAGAAGTGGAGGCTGTTGCTATACAAGTGAATGAACCCTGCTTGGCAAGGCCAGGGGGAGAAGAGGGTACTGGCTCTGTTGAGAGATGCCCCGTAACTTAGAACTCAGGACACACAGCAATAAAACACTACAGACGAAGCATATCCACCTCAGGACATGCGCTTTAGTGTATAGCATGTGTGAGTGGCCAGTGCAGTCTGGCAGTCTGGATCTTCACAAACCACAGTTTCCTCAAGCTTTGCTGGGGATAAGGAAGATTTTTTCTCCTAATTTAGATCCCTGCACTACGATGAAAATATGTTGCATATTACAGTAAGATCGGCAGGGTAGATAGACACTGGGGACATTTATGATGATGTTGGCCTGACATTACCACACAAAATAAACTCCAGCACCAAAACACCACTTAAATGGTCAAACAGACGCAAAAAGAAGGACAGATCAGAACTTTCTAGATGAATTAGGATGAGGGGCAGGGAGTGGTATTTATTTATAAATCGTACTTCAGGACTTCAAAAGAGGGCTGAAACGAAATAACATCAATTTGCCAAATCACCCGCTCTGCTCTTTTTCTTGATGCTCACATCTAGACTGCTTCCATTGTTGTTTAAATGGATGCCTGTGTTTCCTTTATTCTCAGTGGCAATCGACTTAATCACATTATCCTCCTGAACATGTCACAGCAGATCTATAAACTCGGGGGAACAGATTCACCGACTTTTCAAATAATGGAGTTAGAGTCAACACATATTTACAAGGCCAAGTGAGATGTGGTCAGTGGGGTTGGCAGTACCTTAAATGCCACCTGGATGATCTCTTCTGTGTTGGCAGGGTTGCACAAGACAGCCAGGCCGATCACATACTCTCGGAAGTCAATACTGCCATCATTATTCTGTGAAAAGACAGCCATCAGTTAGGAAGGCGGTTATTGGATTAGTGTTAGTCACCCCAGGTGAAGCGTAAGCATGCCGCGTAGCACTGCAGAATCACTTACTGGGACACTGTAGAGAGAAGCCTCCTGAGAACGACAGCAAGGCAAGGGCCACCCGTTGCCAGTTCAGGAGTCAGAACATGCTATATCCAATAATAACTATAAATGCTTACTCCCAAGGCCATGGAAATCGACCCACCAACACTCATTGTGGTGCCTAAGTTTGGAATTGCTTTGATGAGGACCCTTCAGGGAGACAGGGACTAGGATTCTAATCCTTAGTGGAAATAAAGCTTTGGGTCCATGGTGGAAATGGTCCTGCCAAGACGCCCAGCACCAGTGAAGGAAAAAAGGGAAACTGAGGCATTAAGGCATTAATCAAGCTGCGTTCTTTAGTTTTCTGGCTTAATTTGGAGCTGCCATGGCAGACCCAACAACCCTCTGGGGATCTGTGGTCCCAGAAGCACCTGTACTTCGGCGTCAGTGAAAACCAAACACAACAAGCATGATATGGGTCAGGAGGGGTGTCATGACAACAGAGAACAAAGGATGGGTGATCCTACCCAGGCTGGCACACACCTTAACTACCAAGAGAATGAGGGCCTATGATAAAGAGGAAAGAGAGAACAAGGGTTGGTGGTGCCCACCTTTAATCCCAGCACTCGGGAGGCAGAGGCAGGTGCATCTCTGAGTGCGAGGCCAGCCTGGTCTACAGAGTGAGTTCCAGGGCTCCAAGGTGAAACCCTGTCTCGAATAGAGAAGAAAAAGGAGGAGGAGAGGTAGGTCAGAACACAAGGGAGAACAGACTCGAGAGGAAACGGCGGGTGGGGGGGGGGGGGGGGGGATGAGATGGAGGGTGAGACAGGAAGAAGGAGGAGGGGGAGGTGAATAGGAGGAGGAGAGAATCCCAGGTGTGAGACTCGATTCAGCGGCACAACCCTCAAGTGATGAAACTCCTGACAAACCGTGCACCGAGGGCAAGGCCGAGGCAATACTTCATCTCACAGGTTCACAAAGGACAGGTGGCATCATCGTGCACAGATCGTCACCTAACACAACCGGCAGGAGCACTTGAGAAAGGGGGTGTCCACAAAAGCCCCTGACTTGGAGGGTGGCTCTCTGTAAGCACATTTTCTAGGGAGGTTTTCACCAGCCTCTCAACAGCCAAACCTCAAAAAGTCAAATCACTTTCTTCATATTACTTTATCTTACTGCAGGGCGGAAACTAGAAGGAATAATAATTTAATTTCACGTTTCCACTAGAAAAGCAGAAACAGAGATTTTAAGATTTCCCCCAAGTATTAGGGTTTATTTCCAAGACAAAACCTAAAGTCATTCGACTTCTCTATTTGCCTAGAGACTATCTCGAGGATAACTGTTTTTAAAAATCAACTTCACTGCTGTATAAGTTACATTCAGCTAGCTGCATCTGCTTGAAGTGTCTGGCTGAAATCACATACACCAGGTAGTGCCTGCCACAGTGAACATCTGTATGTCACCACCATGGAAGCGTCAAAGACAGCATCCGAAGGAGCACAATATGCTTCTTGTACCACCACCATTTAATTCTTTACACACTGTACACAGTGGTTTTTCATGAGCCTTAGATACTGAGGAGCTTACTGAATTATAGCAAAATTGCTCAACATAGGTAAGCTTCCTATGCAGTTGACTTTCCCTGAGCGATACATGAGTCGTGAATGAGCAGTCCTCACTACACCATCAACCCTGTGTGGAACACGGGTCAAGCACCCCAACTCTTTTTGCAGAAATGAAAATGCAACAGACCCTTCCTATTACCACGAGAAACAAGGCAATGTGCCAGTGCCCAAATTTACATTAGGATATGATGGCTAAGCGTTCTTCAATGGACAAGTTTTTTTATTGGTATGATTATATAATGGCAGACCCTTGACTCACATGAGAAAGACTATGTCATTTTTTTTTCTAGTAATGTAAAGGAGGAAAAAATCAATATGGAAGTTACTTGCAGAGATTACTTTATTGGATTAATAACATGCTACTGAGGCTTCTAAATCAGTATAATAAAATTTAGAACTGGAAGAAACTGTTGAAACCAAGACATGAATTAAATTTCAAGTTAATAAAACTCACCATTTCTATAACTGCAATTAAATTTAAGTAGTTTGACCACCAATCATTCACATCTAACAGTTTGATGAAGTATATTTTTAAATGTACAAAGAGTTATATAACAACATACATTCTTTTTAATTTTCATATTTTTGAATCAGTTCTGTGATTTTAAAAAAATTGTTCCATAAATCTATGGTAGTTTCCTTAAAACTTCCCTAGGAAGAATTATAAATTTAATAATAGCACCTGGTTTTAAATTTTTTTCATAGCTACATTTAAGTGAAGAAATAAACCTTTCAATGGAAGGTCCAGTCATTTCTCCATATCCTTTGTCAAGGCAGAGCTGAGGAATAGTCTAGAGTTGGCACCAAAGAGTTACATCAAGTCACTGCAAAAAGAAGCGTGGCCAAACTTCAGTGAACTCCAGCTGTGGACTTCATCCCTTTCCTGGAGGTCACCAGGGTCAGAAAAAAGTGTGGAAGGAGTTACAGTGAGTCCTGTTACCCAGCACCTTTCACCTGCTGCCTTGGCTTCTAGGAGCAATGGGAAGCCCAGGTGACTTGTCTTTGTATTAGCTGTTTAAAATCTCAGGAGTGGGCCTAGAGAAACCACTCTGTAGTTAAGAGCACTGGCTGCTCTTCCAGAGGACCCAGTTTCAATTTCCAGCACCCACGTGGCAGCTAACAACCATCCAGAACTCCAATCTAAGGGGATCTGATGCCCTCTTCTGGCCTCTTCAGGTACTGCACATACATGGTGCATAGCCATACACACAGCAGAACATCCATACACATAAAAATACATTTTAAAAAATCTCAGGAAGAATAAATGGCCTGATTCTCAGGCATCAGTTCTTTTAGGCTGTTGCAGAACTTAATGTATTTTGTCATTTAGAATCAGATATTTTATAAGATTTTGAGTCTTCTATAAGATTTTATAAGATTTAAGGATATGATTTTGAACACATTTTACAAGGGTTAGTTCCAAGAATGATTTTTCTTTTTCTTTTTGTTATGTTATAATTGATATCATCTTTGGGGATGAGAGATAACCAATGTTCTCAGAGTAACATTCAAAACACTGCCATAAAATATATTCTACTTGTCTGTCTTAAGTCTCTACCTGTGAAGACACACTGTACCCTGAGGAACATTATTATTGTTTGTCTCAGTAATCAAAACAGGCAAGGAAAGGTACCCCAGTTATGTGAGTATTCCTACTGAGAGTATATTTCTACCACATATACAAGACTACTACCAATTTTACTGTAATTAAACTATTTTAATATACTTAGCATTATGTGAGCACTTTCAAATGGTAATTCTGATATTCTTCAAGATCAATTCCCATTCGGTACAGGGCTGCTCTGAAGACAAAGATTTAAAACTCAAACATATTCCTAAAGTGACTTTCAGGATGACATACACATTATGGACGTGTTTTGGAAGTTCTTTGCTTTCAGAATAACAGCACACACTTCCTTTCTATGCTTTTATAGGTTATAGCACTTAGTGGATGTAATTCAGATAAAGGCATTTTCAAAGTTATATGCAGTGTTGTGAAATGTAAATTTGCAGATAGCACAATTTCATACATGCTTCTCTTTCTCATTCTCAGTTTACTGCCTGGACTATATTCTTTAATGTTAGACATTCACTGACAGTAGAGTTTGTCATAGGCTATAAGTACTTTTCCATATAGAAATGGATAATTTTTGTATGGGGGCTATAGAGATTGAGAGAGGGTCTTATGTAACCAAGGCTGGTCTCAAGTTCACTAGCTACATAGTCAAGACTTGACTTGAACTCCTGACCCCAGGCCTTTGTCCCAAGTGTGACGATCATAGACATGTGACTCCATGCCCAGCAACGACAGGGTACATTTTTTGAAGTTGCAAACTAATACATTCTCTAACCTTGAAAATGAAGTTTTAAATGATAAATATTGAATGAAAACTCAGTCACTGTTTGAGCTGTTGGTCCTATACAATAGCCTAAGACTTTCCTACTTAGATAATCTTAAGTTTGGACTACATCTTCTAGTATCTACAATGCTGACTGGGGTTATTGAGATGAATTTTATATGAATGTAGACTACAAACAACAGAAGAAAAACTTAGGTGGCTTCTGGATGTTTTTCCTGCACGTTAGAGGAGAATCATGAAATAGGTATTCTCTTGGCTGGAGGAATGAGGGGAATACTTAATGCCACTTCTAGTAGCGATGACAGCCTTAACTTGTATAAAACATTTATGATGAAATTTGGAGGGGAAAATATAAGCTATTCATTGTCCTTTCCACAACCACAACGTGGAAATCAAATTAGAAACACATTCTGAGAGTCCCGATAGACATCTTGGCAGTTTTCTCTCTTTCCTGGCTACTCTCCTGCTCCTGTGTCTGATGTATTCCTGGATTGATTCTACAATAGCGAGGCTGCTATGAGTGTGTGGTTGCTGGCAGCAGCCTCGTGCTTATATACCCACAGCTGGTCTAAGCAGACTATCAGACCAAGTTAAATTACAAGTTCCTTTAAGAAAGTAGATGTGATCTCTGTGCTTGGCTCAGAATTAAGTGTGTGGTAGTTCATAAATACTACATGATGGTGGTGATGGTGCACACAGTGGCTCAATGCCAACCTCTCCCAACATCACTGGGGCTTCCTGACATGAACTCCAGACCTCCTAAGAGGCCAGCCACATCGTTTCCATAGTTACAACTTTCTTCTAAAGTAGTTTTGATCTCAGAAGGACTCTCCAAAGCGGCCCAGGATGGAAAGATGCATCGAAGAAACACAGCAGAGAGTGAAAAACACTGAAGACTGGGGCGTGGATGAACAAAGACTTGCAAACAAGCCTCTCAAGAGGGTCCTGGGTTTTGCTTGCTTAGTTGTAACAAACAGCTTGCACCAAAACAATAAAGCCAGGGTAAGAGTTATATACAAGAAAGGCAGGTTAACTCAGCGGTAGCAGGGCAGGTTCTCACTATTCCTCTTTTTCCTTTCTTGAATGGAGGTGGCACTGACTCACCTGCTTAGCAGTTCTGGCTGAGACAGATTTGAAAAACACTGGGAGACAGGCATGATCTAAAGCACTCAGGACTGTCAGCCCGGCATTAGCATGACCTAAGGAGCTTAAAGAAGAGACTCACTTCATCTCCAGGAGGAGTCAGCCACTCAAAACTGCAGCCAGGACCTCAAACCACTGCAATAAAAGTCGGCAATATCTGTTGTCTACGATGCTCCATATTCCACTTCACTGATTGCTAATTATGTGTCTTGCCTATTTTCTCTCTCTTTTTTTTTCTCCCTGCCTGTCGTTTCCAAAGATAAGCAAAAGAATTTTCCTTGCTCTAAGGTAGGGCAAGATGGGACAAGAGCTGGCTAACATCACCTGGGTGTGCCTGATTTTGTATGAAGTAAACATAAGAGTGATTTTTTTTTTTTTGATTCATTAAGATGGCTAAAGACATTTTGAACAACTGGAATACCTTTTTATTCCTCAAGGCCCTTGACTCTTTACAAACACACTGACACAAAACTGCTCTGTTTGTCTTACTAGAAAACAGCCAAAGGACTCTGGACTTTTGGGTAGGTGTTCGATATCTTTTATAAAATGATACCCCTGAATAAAATTGCTTAATCGTACATTTTTGAACCTATCACTATACAATAAAGTAAGTTCTCTGGAAAGTACACTTCTTCATAATATAAAGACCAGATGTGAACTTATGAGTAGGACAGTCTTTAATCTTTCCTTCTCAGCTTTTCAGAGGGGAAAAAAATCCTACCTCCTGATGCTTTCTTGATTTAGTCCAGGATTGTAAACAATGCTAATGCATTCACCAATAAGTAATAACCAATAAGTCAACCAGTACCTCCTCAGCACATGTATAATATATCTCTACATATCATCTCCCAAAACATGGATCTACAAAACACGCAGAACACTTTTTGTCCAAAATTAGTTTTAATTAAGCAGTATAGCACGGACGATCGGGAATATGCAGCATTATAAAAGAGCGCCCCCCTCCCGGGAAATGGTAGCTGTTGGGTGGAATATGAGCTGTGGCTCGTACAGCGAGGCTTTCTGCAGGGCTGTCCTCCATGGAGGTCTCGGGCCTCTCCATCCACTTCAGGAATACATGGTCAGCTGCAGCCATTCTCGGATGGACACCTGAATCAGGCCGTCCGCATCCCGATCCAGAGACTTGAAAGCGCGGAACATGGCATCCAGTCGGACCAGGCAGCAGATGAAGTTGTTGAAATCCATACTGCCGTCCTCATCAGCGTACCGACGGACAATCATTAGGTAAAGCTGCTCATTTAGCTGGAAGCCTGCAGCCTGCACGGCACTGCGCAGCTGGGAGCTTCTGAGAGAGCCAGAATGGTTACTGTCATGCTGCTTAAAAACACACTGCCATTTCTTGATGTTGTTCCACAGGTACTTAAACTCCTCAAAGCCCAGCTTCCCTGTCGTGTCACTGTCCATGACGGACACAATGCTCCTGCAGGTGTCAAGGCTGAAGCCATCGGTCTTCAGATCCTTGTGCTTGGAAAGGACTTTGTTGAGAATATTCATCAGGTCCTTGGCACCCACCTCCATGTCGGGTCCAGCCAGTTGTGCAAACTGGTGCCGGAACCGCCTGACTTCCTCACTTTCCGAGGCCTCTACGGTGGTAAAATGCTGCTGCTGCGGCGGAGGCGGCTCGGGGGTATACTGAGCAGCAGCAGCCTCGCTGATAAAATTGACGATTCCTCCAATGATCCCTCCGATGTTGCCTCCGCCTCCTCTCCCCTGAGCACCTCCTCCAAGAAGGCCTCCAAGAGCCCCCCCAAGACCCCGATCTGCCCCTTCCAGGATCGCCTTTGCCAGAAACATGCCTGCAGGTTAACGAGCAGGTGTGAAAGCAGCTAAAATCCTGGAGATGGTTTGGAGAACTGCAAAAGCCTCAGAGTCGCTAGCACACATGTGGAAGAACTGGCTTTTCTGTGCCTGCTTAAGACTGCACCACACCCATGAGGAGATGTTTCATCGCCAACCAAAGTTGCTGAGTTCCGCTGGGTCCTAGCACCAGCCACATTTTCATAGGCCTCAATGAAGTTATTTTTCCATGTCTTTAGATAGTCCATATTCGAATACTATTTTAAATAGAAAATATAAAACTACAAATTTCCATGGCATTGCGTTTCTATGGCATTTTTATTAGCACCCAAAATAGGACATGAATTTTCCTCAAAGAAGGTGAGTGACTCGAATCAACAACTTCTTAACCAAGGAATATTTACTTAGGAGTTGAACTGAAGAATTCTTGGGCATTTGATACAGATGTTCTCCTTCCTTTAAGGTTTCCAGAATCCAGTTCTTAAGAACAACTTGGTAGAGGCGTCTTCTTCAGCCAAGGTCTCTAGATCCTTCCCTCAGAAGTTTGGTCTGGAGGTTGGCTGTGGGATCCATAATTAATATTTTTGGAACCTTTTGAAACTAATATGTATGCAAAAAGTATACTATATACGTATATGTATCTATGGACCGCTTGGTGCTAGAGTCACAGGCAGCTGTGCTGGGGTGTGTGTGTCAGGTGAATTCATTCTCCAGAGCACATTCAGAGCACACTCCCCAGTCCATAGTGTTAATTCTTGTTTAAATGTTTGAAGGAATTCACCAGTGAAACCATATGGACCTGGGCCTTTCTAAGCTACAGACTCAGGTCCAAATTTAACTTTGGGACTAGAGGGATGGCTCAGCAGTTAAGAGCACATACTGTTCCTGCAGAGAACCAAGTTTGGTTCCCATCACCCATATCAGGCAACAGTCTCCTTTAACTCCAGCCTCTGGGGGTCTGATACCCATGTCTGGCCTCTGTGGGCACGGCAGGCATATGCACATGCACACACACACACACACACACACACACACACACACACACGCACACACACAGAGTTACAAATCAACTAAATTCTTAGAGAAAAAAGACGAAGAGCTTTTACAGCTTTCCTGAGTCTTCATGATCCAGGAATGGCAGGCTGAGTATGTGTGAGAATCTCTCCACTCGTCTAAGTTATCCAGATGGGTGGTGCATAGTTGCTCATAGCACTAATTATTATTTCTGTAAAATTAGCACTTATGATACTCCTATGATTTCCATTAATTTGTCTAGCTTCCTCGTCTGTTTTTTTTTTTTCTTCAATGTTGCATTTGTGAGATTTGATTATATATTTTAACAAGCATGTTCTGAAGTCAGCGTGTGATAGGTAGGTCTCAGACAATACTCTGATAAAGCCTACCTTGGATGTGTTCCATTTGAATCCAAGTCCTCCATGGGTCTTTGGGAGTTCTAGTGGTGAATGCAGAGGAAGACGGCTAGGACTCAGTGGCGAGATTACGAGGCCTCTTAAAACTAGGGCGACAGTTCAGTTAGTAAAGTGTTTGTGGACTGAACACAGGGACCATGTAAAAACCCAGGTGCCACAGCACACACCTGTAAGCCCTGGGCAGGTGGTGAAATGGGATCCCTGGGCTTGCTGCCAACCAGTCTGGCCGAATCAGTGAGTTTCCGGTTCAGTGAGAGACACTGCCTCAAAAAGGAGAGAGTAATTTAGGAAGACATTGGCATCTACCTCTGGCCTCTACATGTACACACACTCACATAGTCGTACAATCACAGTTACACAGTCACACACACACACACACACACGATTATTTTATTGCTTAGTAATTATTTTATTACTTATTGCAAATCTGAAAAGTGATGATAAGAATATCTTCCCTATTTGCTTTACAATGGTTCAACCTAATTTTGTATGTATTAGGACATGGGCTACTAGGTGGTTAGGATAGAAAGGTAAATAAAATAGGATTGTTGTGCTCAAAGTCAAGTAGATCATAAGGACTGACGATACGTATAAGCTTGTGTTCATTTGCATATGTCTATCTTTAACACTAAACAATTAAGATTTCATAGATCATAGTTTGGTGTTAAGATTTCATAAAATTCCTCTGGAAGACAAAAACATATCCCACATAAAGAAAAACTCAGAAAAGTTAGCACCTCTTGAAGGTCATTCAGGTAACATGCTTTATATTGTATTACCAAGCTAGCAAAGTCACCGAAAAGAACATAACGAACTCTGCTGAGACAAAGGAAAGGGAGCATTTACTCCAGAAGAGGTGATGTGTACGTCTGACTACAGGTGCAGTCATCCTCCAAATGTGCAATGATACAAAAGGACAGTGAAGAAGAAACAGAAGGACCCAAGGATGCGGGGTACTCAAGAGGCAGTAATGGCACAGTGTGATGAGGCTCTGTTTAAAGAGAGAAAATGATGAGATAGCAACAAAGCAGGACTGGACTGGAAAGGATTTGGGACTACCATGTACTAGGGTCCACCTCACAACCTGCTGCAGAACCACCCATAGCTCAAAGTGAAATCAAAAGGAGAAGAGATGTGAAATTACCGTGAAACTGGACAAATCTAGAACAACAAATGGGCTAGCTATTTAGAAGAGAACGGGAACAGAAAAATCTCAGTCTCTCCCTCTCTTCTGATATATCTACACAGCCCAAGAAGACCTTGTAATTTCAATCCTCCTGTTCCAGCTCTGGAATGCTTGGATTACAGGTATATGCCACTAAACCCAACTAACAGTATCACTTTTTCCCTTTTTTTAGGTCATGGGAACAATGTCTTCAATATCCTGTCTATTTCAGCCATATCCAATAGCTGACTGGCTTTATTTCTTAGGGGCACAATGAAATTACTTCTATGAACACCAAAGGACAAATGTCATCCTTTACTGTGTAGGGAAAAGTACCCACAAATTACTGCCTTCCTTCACTGTGTCTCACACAGACTTAAATCTATTCATGAAGCTTCTTTAAGAGGAAAATCCATGGCTTTGTTTTTCCATTTTTAATTTAATTTTATGTGCATGGGTGCTTTATTTGTATGCATGTCTTTGTACACATGCATGCAGTGCCCCTGGAAGCCAGAAGAGGGTGTCAGATCTCCTAACTGGAATTACAGTTGTGGGCCACCCTGTGGGTGCTGGGAATCAACCATCAGTCTTCCAGAAGAATAGCCAGTGCTCTGAACCACTGGGCCTTCTTTCTAGATTTTTTAATGTTTCAAATTAACTTGATAGCAGTTAGTATCATATACAGTGCACCTCATCTTACATGTGGTTTTGTTATTTTGTTACATTTTAAATTCCAATAATTTATTTTCTATAAAGAAGGAGGGTATTTGGCTAACAGTTTGTCATAGATCATCACATGATCAAATGTTGTTATTAGATGAAAAAGTCTCTTCTTTAATGGCCCATTTAATCTTCTATGGTTATTTATTAGAACATCTATAACAACCTGAGTTGCTATCTGGGAGGAAAAACCACTGCTAAAACCTGGATGAAAAGGACAGACCAGCCCACACCTAATGGAAAATTTAGCCCCAATTTGGAAGAAAGAGTTACTGAACTTAAGAGATAAACAATGATACATGAACACTATTAGAATATTATTCCTAATAGCCCAAAGTGAAAACAACCTGAATATCTACCAACTGGTAAATGAATGTCTGATACAAAGAAATACTAATCAAAACCAAAATGAAATTAATCATTGATGCATACTACATGGATGAATCTCAAAGCATGTTAACTAAAGAAGCCAGACACACGGAACTACATGTTATGGCATTTCAATTACTCAAAATGTCCAGAAAACCCAAATGTATAAAGATAGGAAGCAGATTAGTGGCAGCCACCTAGGTTCTAGGAAAGAAGCATGTGACAAAAATATTATACAGTCAGTGACACAAGTCATCATATGAGGTTGACAGAGATGTGCTAATACTGATTGATGGTGATGGATGCATAGCTTGGCAAATAAACTGAGGGGAAAACTTGTATTCTTAAAGTAAGTGAATAAAATGATTTGTAAAACACATCTTAAGAAAGTAATTTTTTTTAATCTACAGTAACAGTTTATAGCAAAAAAAAAATATTAAATTGTTTGGTTTCCATGGTGCAATTAGCTAGCTTGGTGGCTATGACATGGAACTTCCTCTCTTGGTCTAGCTGCTTACCACAAAATAAAGAGAATGGGCAATTAATTTGATGCCAAAGGCCTCAGGTTCTAGAGTTGTGTGTGTCTGGATTTTTGTTTGTTATTGGTTTTTTTGTTTGCTTGTTTTTTGTTTGTCAAGACAGGTTTCTCTATGTAGCCCTGGCTATAGACCGGATTGACCTTGAACTCACAAAGATCTGCCTGCCTCTGCCTCCTGAGTGCTGGGATTAAAGGCGTGCACCACCACTGCCCAGCATGTGTCTGGATTTTCATGTGTCTTGTAATAGTGACAGCAGCCGCATTCTTGAGTTCTGTTTCCTTCTGGTATTTGTACCTCTTTCTGATATATATAATTATCTCTATCTTGAACCTGGTTATATTAATGTTACTTACACCTAATCCTATGTTTACATGCTGCCTCGTTTTCAAAAGTATTCCTGATTACAACCTACTAAGCACATTACTCCTCTAAAGAGGACCTCAAGGTCACAGGAAGGGTTGAGTCCACACTAACTGAGGACTCCCAACTCCCATCTCAGAGGAAGACTTTCTGTCAGGTGAGGTTTTAGCTGCTTCAACATGAAGTAGAGTAGACAGTCTGAACTTGTCAATCATTTGTTGATCAAAATGTCAGGTTGGATGACATCAAAAGCTTTCCTAGACTCTATGTAGACAGTATCAATTTTTTCACTATGCTGGACTCTTGCTCTGCCCAGTGTCGGGGAACGGGTTGAACACAATCTTTTCTTTACAAAGCCTGCTCTTTGCTCCCCTCTGCTCTCAAGGGAAGCCAGCAATTGCTCACTTGCTCCAGTGAAAAAGTTTGGATTGTTTCAGCCTCTCTTCTGTTTCCTCTACTAATCTCCCAGGTACCCAAGCATTAAGAAGGGAAAGGATATAATTCTTATGTCCAGATACATATTTATAATATAATAACACTCATAGAAAAATATTATGATGGATGAGATGAGAGAGCCAAGTCAACCTAGGAATTGGAAAGAAATGCTCAGATAGAGGACTGCCAAACTTTCAAGACAACTGAGTAGAAAAGTTCACCTATCCCACACATAAGTAATAGCCTTTTTCCTCAAACGATGTCATGTCAGTTATGAAGTGAGTTTCACAGAGCAAGGTCTGAAAAACTGGACTTGAAATCAAGATGAGCTCTTCTCACATGAACTATCAAACACTATATTACTTAATCAAAACTGCCATGGAATTAACAAGATGGGAATTGTCTAGTCTCTCTACAGACATTGAAGGTAAAATCCCTGTACTATGCACAGCACCTCGCTTCTAAAAACAAGTGCAAGCCAGTATGTTTGTTATTATTGGCACTCACGACTTGTACTTGGACTCACATCAAGAACAGGGTAGATGGGAAGAACTTGGAATAAAGAAATACATTCATTCTACAGAATGAAACAGTAATACAAGATCTACAGGAGTTTACAATAGCCAGAAAGGCTGGTTTGCCAGAGTGCTAAAGTATACATAAATCCTTCCTGGATCATACTTAAACAAAGGACATACTGCTGCCAGAAGAGCTCAGTACTAAACAGCAGAAATGGAAATACGACACTTTTCAATGTGTTTTAAAGAAGGGAAATAGTAACCATACAGTCCTACTAGTCAATGGTTTGTGTACAGAATAGTACTGGTTAGTAAGATACGGAGCTCAGGTCAGACTATACCAGAGGAAGTAGAAATCAAGTTCTTCACTCTTTTCTTGTGTCTGTGAAGACTGTTGATATACTACTACTTCAGACTAGGGAAGGAGGGCTGGAGAGATGGCTCAGAGTTTAAGAGTGCTGACTGCTCTTCCAGAGGACCTTGTTTTAACTCTTAGCACCCACCGGGTGGCTCACAGCCATCTGTAACTCTAGCTCCAGAGGATCTGATGCCCTCTTCTGGCCTCTGTGTGCACCAGGCATACATGTGGTACAAGGACATACATGCAAGAAAAACACCCTTACACATAAAAAAACAAAACAAAACATTTTTTTTAAGTGTAGGAGGAGATTTACAAAAGGTGTTTGCAGAGGATGGAATGAACACTGTTGTTATGGTACTGGCAAGACATAGCTGTGTCTATAGAAATGACTGCCCCATAATTGTTCCTGATTTAGCTAGTATTATTTCTAGATCTCTAGATCTCTTCAAATGCTCTTAAGTTCCCTCAAATGTGCTAGCAAATAATTCAGTACTTAACTTGAATTATTAGCATAAAAATATTGAGATGCCAATGTTCTAAAGTACTGTCTCAGACTTATCTGGACACTTAACTAATTTTCCAATTAACCTTTGACATGAAGAATTCAGTAAATACTCATGAGTATAAACAAGCTCAATTAAAGCCAAAGATAAGAAGAGTCTTTTGCTTTTGTCCCTCAGAGAGATGGGACCTTGCCAAAGGAAACTACTCCAAACTAATCAACAATGACATGCCACCTCTGGAACCTTTAAGTTGTCTACAATCAAATACCTGAGAAGCTAAAGAACACACTACTAATAGCATTTTTAGGACAAATTGATAAAATAATTATGCAGCTCTTATAGATTAGGCAAGAATGCAGCTGGGAAGACAGAGTCTTAGGGAACCTGAGAAGGAAAAAGAGGGCAAAGAGACATGTAAAGGGGCTGGGGGTTCCACTCCAGAATCTACGGCTGCTAAGAGATCTCCAGGAACACCCAGCCCTCATTAAACTTTAAATTTACTACACAGCTACTGAGAGGAACACATTTGGAGTTGCTGGACCTCCTTGCTCTCCCATCAAATATTCCTAAGCCCAATCACTTCACTAGACTGAGGAAACAGGCCTGGTATGTGTGAGTGTGTGCACAAGGTGTGGTAACAATTACACAACTCAGCTTTTCAAAGCATAGAAAATCTTCACAGGCACAGACATGCAGCTGCATTAAACAGAGAGAGAGAGAGAGAGAGAGAGAGAGAGAGAGAGAGAGAGAGAGAGAGAGACTGAGGCGCAGAGACAGAGACAGAGGGATGGGAGGGTGGACAGACAGACAGACAGACAGAATATCTAATACATTAGTCATTAATTCTCTACACTATTTTCTTTTTCAATATGTGGCAGGCAGAAGAGCAGCTTATGGTCTACATGGAAAGCTAAGTGCAGAGAAAAACATTTATAGCTGCAAGGGTGAGTGAAATCTGTCTATATTCTATGAATTCCTTCCTCAGCTTTGGCATCTCTGCAGCTGTACCTGCTTCTAGTTCTGATTTAGTCTTTAGCTCCTTGAATACACCACAACACCCCAGATGAGTCCTGGGCCAGCGTCCATTTCCTTCTCTCTTCTTTCAAGACATCAGTGTAGGAAAACTTCTGCCATCTCACATCACCACTTTGCAAACCTGAAGCTCTGTAGCCCATCACTACCTGGAGTTCCTTGCATTCATTTTAATTGCACATATGGCTTCAATTATGGGACCTGCCCTATTTCCTTTTATTTTTAGTATAAAATTGAGTGCTGTGTAAAGTGACATTTTGAATTCATTTTACTAATGTGTCATAAACATTTTACTATATTATGAATAGATTTTCAAAATCACTAATATCCTAATGACTTTTTATGTATCATTAACTTTATTGTCCAAGGAGTAAGTCCTCAGGTAAATCAATAAGAGGAGATCAGAAGTCAGTGCCTATAGCACTAAGGAAGACTGCGAGACAGGGTGGAAACGACCTACCAAGCAAAGGCAGGACAGCTAACCAGGAGGCTGATGTGTTACACTGTTTAGTGAGGGCAAACAGAATGCAAGCATATATGAAGAATGCAGGAATAGGTAGAGCAAAATAAAACACACTGCTTAAGGAGCCGAGGAGGAAGATCTCATGTTTGCATTAGCAACACGGTGTGTTCCACACCACAAAAGGAAATGAATGCCAGTTCTCATCAGAAAGAGAAATAAATGAATAAATAAATAAGTAGAAACCATGACACCTACTAAAATAGTCCATGGAGAAATGTGATTGGCAAAAACAGGCTACAGTTCTCACCAGGATTCTTATGCTACAGTTCTCACCAGTAAGTATCCTTATGCTACAGTTCTCACCAGTATCCTTATGTTACAGTTCTCACCAGTAAGTATCCTTATGTTACAGTTCTCACCAGTAAGTATCCTTATGTTACAGTTCTCACCAGTAAGTATCCTTATGTTACAGTTCTCACCAGTATCCTTATGTTACAGTTCTCACCAGTATCCTTATGTTACAGTTCTCACCAGTAAGTATCCTTATGTTACAGTTCTCACCAGTATCCTTATGTTACAGTTCTCACCAGTAAGTATCCTTATGCTACAGTTCTCACCAGTAAGTATCCTTATGTTACAGTTCTCACCAGTAAGTATCCTTATGTTACAGTTCTCACCAGTATCCTTATGTTACAGTTCTCACCAGTATCCTTATGTTACAGTTCTCACCAGTATCCTTATGCTACAGTTCTCACCAGTATCCTTATGCTACAGTTCTCACCAGTATCCTTATGCTACAGTTCTCACCAGTATCCTTATGCTACAGTTCTCACCAGTAAGTATCCTTATGTTACAGTTCTCACCAGTATCCTTATGCTACAGTTCTCACCAGTAAGTATCCTTATGTTATAGTTCTCACCAGTAAGTATCCTTATGTTATAGTTCTCACCAGTAAGTATCCTTATGCTACAGTTCTCACCAGTATCCTTATGCTACAGTTCTCACCAGTATCCTTATGCTACAGTTCTCACCAGTATCCTTATGCTACAGTTCTCACCAGTATCCTTATGCTACAGTTCTCACCAGTAAGTATCCTTATGTTACAGTTCTCACCAGTATCCTTATGCTACAGTTCTCACCAGTAAGTATCCTTATGTTACAGTTCTCACCAGTATCCTTATGCTACAGTTCTCACCAGTAAGTATCCTTATGCTACAGTTCTCACCAGTATCCTTATGCTACAGTTCTCACCAGTATCCTTATGTTAAGTATCCTTATGCCTGGGACCAATTGTCTTCTCTTAGTCAGAGTGACTCAATCTGTCTGACTGGCGGTTATTTTAATCCCTGCTTTTAGCTCCCTTTCTGGCTCCCAAATCTTCCTGTATTTAAATGTGATGTAGAAATAGCACAGGTATTAGCAGGTGTCTCCAGTCAGAAGCCAGGACAATCCTGGAACTGCCAGCTTTGGTAGTCTGACACTGAAATATAGGACAACTTTTACAAATACTATTTTAATGTTGATGAAAAGTTCCAGATGATGGTGTCTAAAGAGGTGCTGTAACTGTCCCCTTTGTCCCTGTTACACACCCTTCCCATCTCCTCATCTCCTTCCCTTATTTGCATGTCGCTGTCACATCCCCTCTGTCAGCACAGAGACTGCAGAGAAACTTCCCTGGAAACAGCTTACATGGATTTGAGCCATAGTGAAAGCTGCTATGGAAATATCACAGGAACAGTGATTATAAAGAGAAAAGCACCTCCTATCTACCAACTTTCATAGCTAATGTTCAATCATTTTTCTCCCTCACCATGAATCTTCATTACACTTTAAGCACACTGTGACATTAATTTGCCGTTTCATGTAGGAGAGCATGCTATTTGAATATTGTAGCAAGCGCAGCAGAGATACAGAGGGGCTCCATACAGAGAAAGGCTGGTGACCCATGTCCCATGTCGTGTTAAAGACTAGTTGATTCTACATGATCACAAAGCACAACATTAGGAAGGTGACCACGCTGAGGGAGTGAGAGGAGAGATAGCTGGGGACGGGAGCGCTTGCTGTCTGTCATCAAGCATAATTCCTTTTGGGAAATACCTTTTTTTGGTGGTGGTAGTTAACTGGGAATTCTAGCAGTAGAGGGAATAAGTCCCCTTCGAGCTCTCTCCCAACTAAACTACAACCCTGGGTAAAATACAAAAACAAACAAGCAAACAAAAAAACCAAACTACACCTGAAAAAAAAATGCTAAAGAAGGATTGGTGAGGAAAGTCACAGCCCAGAGAACAATCTGGAAGCCTGGGAACCATGGAGGCCGAAGATAGGAAGACATGTTTAATTACCCCAACTGGACACAAAGCAAATTTTCCTCACTAGAGAAATAGATAGAGGGAACAAATTATTGCTACATTTAACCCAGTGGCTGAATAGTAAATACATTATACTCTGTGAAAGAAACCATAACCGGGACTTTAGTACTATATGGTCCCACTTATATGGAGTCTTGAAAATGCATAATGAGCAGGATGGACAGCAGATGAATGATTAAAGGAATGAAAGGTGGGGGAGGGCTTAATTACAAATGGATAGCTACAAAAAGACATTATTATTTTTGTCTTTTTACACTATAAATGTTAAGATTGTAACAGGCTTCTATACATGTGCTAACTTGGAACTATAACCAAAAAGAGTTCATTTTAACACTTCATACACTAAATAACTCTTTAAAGAAACTCTGAAATCTTGATAAATTTTTCTAAAGAAACTCTACTGATGAGTCAGTTAACTAGTTGCATAAACTTACATATTCATAAACAGTGAAGTGTTTAGATGAATTCTCTCAGGCAATTTCATTTGGTCTTCATACATTTTGAGGCAGTCCAGAAATGTTCAGAATATCACTACCACCCATGCCACCAATGTGCAAATTCTACATACGTTTAAAAATTCTTCCCAATTACACAAACATTTCCAACCCTACACTGCAGACGTGACTATATAGTCCATTTTCACTTCTGAACTGATGTTTAAATTAATACACACTACTTCCAGTTGCACTACATATATTCACAGCTATGTTTAGTATTCACACTGAGGGGGATCAATTCGTGACATTAATCGACAGTGGTTCTTCTCACACTGGCCTGAGGCATTTGTCAGTGTCTGCCTTGAGGTCTGTAGGAACTGGCTGAGTAAAATGCTCAAGATAAATTTTAACATACCCTGTCAAAGAGGGCAAAGAGTTGTCTCAAGACATCTGAAACAGGCAACTTCAAGTAGTCTGCGAACTCTTCAATCCCAATCCTGCCTCCTTTGGAGGAACTGGCAATAGACGCGTATTCGTCCAAGTGCTTACGGATGCCGTCCCAGTCTAATCTACACAGAGGAGAGCAAGTACACGATCAGTTTCTCTAAGCCACATGTGCATTTTATGACTGTTATCTTATTGATTTGTCTAAGGGAAAATACTTTATGTTAAATTTAAAAAGGAAGTGAAAATAGGTATTTAAGAGAACATATCAAACATGTATGTGACCATTTAAAATTTAAAAGTGTATCAATAAGTGACAAGAAAAAAACTCCAAATATTGGAAGGAAAGACAAGCAAATACAAGCAGTGCGGTGGACCAGCAAGTGACCCAAGAACTTTAACCTGACAGTATCTGGAAAGGCAACAGCTGCCTAGTGAGTTGTTACAAAAGAAAGTATAGATTCTTCTTTCAAGTTTTCAAGACGGTAATTCACAGTTCACAAAATGTTAGAATCGGGTGATTCACTAAACTATACACATTTCCTCTGATATTAGCTGTTAAAAGTCAGAATGATAAAATCGTGGCAAGTACACTATGCTTTTACCACCTCTTTGCTGTGAAGAATTAAATATGTGATCTAGCAGACACTTCCACAAACAATTTCAACGACTATTATCACTTTTCAAATCCACAGAATATCATGGACATAGCGCTAATACAAAAGCAACATTTTATTGTCATTTGGAGGACAAAAATAGTATTTTTATATAATTTATTAAAATACATTTCCATATCAAACTTTGAAAGAAGAACTAGCTTTACAGCAATTGCCTAGGGAGGATGCCAGCATCTATCAGGTCAATAAATTCTGCAAATTCCTAGTAAGAATAGGAATAGAATTAACTAAAATTAAAGAAGGATGTGAGGGTCATACTTGTACCCCAGACAGCCAAATTAGTATGACCAAATGGTTCAAATTACATCATAAATGCTGGAAGAAAAAAAAAAGTGTGTGAAGACGGGGCAGTTTGCTGCCAAGATGGCTCATCAGGTAAAGGTGCTTGCCATCAAGCCTGAGGACCTGAGTTCAACCTCTGGTTGGTGGAGATCATGTTGGGAAGCAAATTAATTGACTCCTGCAAGTTGTCTTCTAACTTCCACACATGCGTTCGGGCATGAATGTGTCTGTGTGTGCACATATATTTTGAAATATACTTACTTCAGTTTCCGGCTAATCTTAGTAAATTCTACCAAGCCAGCTTCCATGGGCAATGTCAGCTGTCCTGCTGAGATCATCAGCCGGCAGTCTTCGTAGGTGTGGTCCGTTACTGGTATTGCCAAAGCTCTGAAAGCAATGAGGAGAGAGCATTCAAAGAAGCACCCATGATTTTCTACTCGTCCTGAGCTGGTGAGCAGGCAGTAGTGACCAGAAAGGAATTCATGGCTCCTCACACGATTCTCTGGCTTTGCTCCACTTCCTACTCCTCCTGCCTTTAGGTCTCTGCGCAGCTGAAAATTCATGTTTTGTGTTCTAACTGGAAAAATCAGCAGTAGCATTATCAATCATGCAACATAATAGTTAGTGCTGTGGGGTTTGGTTCTAGGGAACGTAGATTTGAGTCCTACCTGTCACCATCTCACATGACTTTGGGGAAACTGCTTAGTAACACTAACTATTGTATTAGCACTATGTCCACCACAGTCTGGATTTGAAAAGTGGTAACAGTCACTGACTTGCTTGTAGAAGTGTCTATGAGATCACATACTGCTCTCCTGACTTCAGGGTTGAGATGAGCACAATGCTAGACAGTATGAATAAAGGAAATCCACTGTGCTCCTCATCGCTTTTTTTGCCTTTTATATTTTAATACAGGGTCTCAGTGTGCACTCCAGGCTGGCCTTGACATCGCCGTCCCCAGCCTCCTGAGAGCTGAGATGAGCAGGCACATTTCCAAATGGTTATCATTTATTTTCCCACTTAGGTATCATTATAATAAAAAACCATACAAAAGACAAAGCAATAATTTTAATTTCTGCTTCATATATGAGGAAAAGGAGCTCAGAGATGGGGTGACTTGATCTCTTATTCTTTATGTAAGGCCATTACTCACCCAACTCATATTGTAGGGAAAAAGCTGATTGAACAAATCCTTTCTTTGCCTTTAGGTATACCATGGGAAGTCAAGATATCTGATATCTTGAAAAATGCTTTCCTAACTTTTAGACATAAATTGGCATATAACTATAAAATTTGCTTTTACATTGTGAAAAAAAAATATTTTCCAGCTGGTTTAGAAACTACATAAAATAAGCTTACCCAAGTATATTCAATAGCAAAAATGTTTCAATAAACATTTTGGATACAAAATGTGGTCTTAGTTAAGGTTTCTATTGTTGTGATAAAGATCATGATCAAACAGCAAGTTGGGGAGGAAAGGGTTTATTTTGCTTATACTTCCAGGTAACAGTTCATCACTGAGGTAAGTCAGGTCAGGAACTCAAGCAGAACAGGAACCTGAAGGTAGGAGCTGATACACAGACTATAAACTAGCTTGCTCAGCCTGCTTTCTTATGGAACCCAGGACCTCAGGCCCTGGGTAGCACCACCCACAGTGAGCCGGGCCCTCCCATATGAATCAGTAATTAAGAAAATTCACTACAAACTAAGAAATGCTAGAAGGGGGAGACAGTTTTCCCCAGGGAAGAGCACACCAGTTGGTCATCCAACACCAAATGGTCAGCACTGAAAACATGCATACACGTAACATTATTCGGACTGGGTGTCTGTGTGTATGCATTTAAGAAAACATACACACACATAACAATAATTATTGAAAAAAAGAGCACATGTATTTAAAAGAAAGAAGGTATGGGAGGGCTTGGAGGGAGAAAAGGGAACAGGAAATTATGTAATTATATTAATCTTAAAAAAATAAAAGAAATAATTTTTTAAAATCCTCCCACCAAAAAGAAAAGATAGAATGTGTACTATGGAATTGCCTACAGGCAAATCTCATGGAGGCATAGTCTCAATTGAAAACCCCTCTTCTAAAATGACTCTAGCTTGTGTCAAGCTGACATACAACTAGCCAGGACAAAGTCAAATTCAAAGTTCCTGTTGAATTCTTACTGAAAGGGAAGGGAAAAAAATTTGCATGTCTATTAGCCCCAAACCCCCTACTAGGGCTCACAGAGGGAAGTGGTACCTGGATGAGGGTTATACACCCAGGGCCCTGAGGCAGCCTGTGTGGTGGTGTACAATAATACATTCCTTCCCTACAAGTCAGGATGATTTATCTAATTACACACTCAACAGTTAAAACTCCCTTAAGTGCAAGAAATATTTACCTTATGTTGTCTAGTTTCTAGGTGCTATTTATTACAGGCATCCTTTCCTAAGGGTAGCTATTTTCCTTTTCCAGGCATCCTTTCACTTTTTGATGGTATTATCATTAATGCCTTGGAAAGAGCCAGCAGGTCAGGGGATGGATAACTGGCCTCCGAGAGAGTGCCTGAAACCACTCCAAGGTTCAGTAGTGACAGGCTAGCACGTGTGGAAGACACTAGCTGGCCTTTTGAGCTGAGACATATTACTATCAGTTACTTCACTGACCACGTCCCTTAGCACACCATCATACTCACCAACTGAGTTCACGAATAAGAACCAAGAATGGGGTGGAGGAGGGTGGGGTTTAAGCTATATTAAGTAACATTTACCAATAATTTTCAAATTATTTATCAGTTAGAATCTCCAAGACATACTTACTCTGCCATTAAATTCCGGACTCTACTGGCAAAAAGAACGGGGTCATTTTTTTCTTCATCACTTGGTACTTGAACAGGCATAAACTGAAAGACAGGCACACCTTTCCACAGCAGTTCTTACACACAAGACATTAAACACTAAATAAATTAAATTAAACGGCCAATCAACACATTTCAACCTTGGCCTTCCTAGAGCATGGTCACATGCCACAGAAGGGGCACCGGGCTTCTCAGACTTGGGACATGGGAGCCTGGCTGTGTTAACTTGGCTAAACTGCCTCCCCAGTTCTGGAAAGCTGGCCATGGTCACCTACTAGCCTTACCATGATACTGAAGAAGGCTGATGCCTAGAATTCTGGGACTGGTAACATAGCAGTGCCTAACATCTCATCTGTAGAGCTGGATTTTCTTCATTCCTATTTTATGTGAAAATGGCCTTTAAAAAACTCCTCTCTCTCTCTCTCTCTCTCTCTCTCTCTCTCTCTCTCTCTCTCTCTCTCTCTCTCTCCCCTCTCTCTTGTGACAGTCACTTCCAATTTGTAACTCTCCTTTTTTTTTTTTAAATTAAGAGATTTTCTATTCATTTTACATATCAACCACAGATTCCCCAGCCCTCCCTGGGGTGGAAAAAAACCTCTTATAATCTTATCTATTCCAAAAATTCCAATGTCAACAATACTTTAGTTATTTGATTGAAAACCATGTTTTGTTATTTTTTCTACTTAAAAAAATTAAAGTTCAGAACTGGCTTTCTAGTCTTTTGTCATGTTTTTTTCATTTGTTTGTTCATATTTTTGCTTTATCATTTTTAACTTTATTCTCCACCTAACACTGACACCTGACTTGCACTGTCCTTGCTGTTTTTAAAAAAATTCACCTGTGTGTATGTGTGTGTGTGCACAAGTCATGTGGGTGTATGTGCTCATATATGCACATATATGTGGGAAGCCATCGGTCAACCTCCAGGTGTTTCCTCTATTGCTTTCTACTTTATTGTTTTTGAAACAGTCTCTCAATGAACCCCAAGCTCTCTGTCTGGCCAAAGAGCTCCCCAGCCATCTCCCATGCCCCCACCCCGTTCCTTCTTCCCAACACTAGGTTATGAGGTGCCCATGCCATGTAGCAGTCACTTTACCCACTCTCCAGCCACTATCCTTTAAATTTATGGTTTTTGAACACAAAGAAGGTCTTAATTCCGTAGTCAAATAATATAACTTTTCAGATCTTAAAATATTCCAGATGATATTATTAGGACCTTTTCCTCTAAAGAAGACCTACATCTTATAGGATAGATTAACATATCATTGTCCCTCTACATGCTAAGTCACAGGCAGGGTTTAAAATCTTAGCTCACTGATCCAATATTATAGAATTCATATGGCCCAGGTTCAGTCCAAGGCTTGCCAGACTTTCTTTTCTCCTACCAGACCATTTTTTCCTGGAGCATGAGAGTAAGGAGCAGGAAATTGTTAATTCTGAGTGGGGGTGGGGGAAAGGAGATGCAGTCAATTCAGCAGTTGGTGGCAAGGGGGAAGGTCCACCCAAAAGAGCTAATTCTGTGGAGAATGCTCTATAGAAAATTCAAACCTTGATCATGGCTTTCAAACCATTTTGCCAGTTTGCTTGCTTATTGAAATACATCTCTGAACCTGGGACGATGTTATATGTTTCATAGGCATTGTTTCATTAATTCTCTTCTTTATATTATAAAGAATTATAATTTATGAAGATTAAATGACTCAAGATCTCATGACTTGCATTCATTCAACAAATACTGTTTGAACACTGAGCTCTCATGTGCCAGTCAGGGCACCACACTCGGGAGATTTGGCACTGAAGCCCCTCCCCCTCAGGAAGCTCTCCATGAAGTATGGCAGATATTTATCATGCACTGAGCTAAATCAGCCAACAGGAGCCATGACTCCGTACAACTAGCTCTCTCAGCTCTGAGGCAAGTCCTACCATTTAAGATGAAATGTTAGCTTTTTAACTTATGATGAAAATGTGTCCTAAAAGACTAAATAATATAGCCAAGTCCACACATAAATGGCCAGGCTAGAACTTAAAAAAGAAAAAATAAAAGGATTTGTACAAAGAAATATTACTGTTTTCAGATGGGCCTATATTCAAATTTTGTTAAACAGGCTATGAATCTTGGTACACTGGTGATTCGGATAAAGTTTAGGCAAAGCAGTATGACAGGACAAGGCCTAAGGTTCTTTTGTGTGCTTTATTTTGTGGATTGGTGTTTTGCCTACATACATGTCAGTGCACCCCATTGAGGCCAGAAGAGGGCATCAGATTCTCCCAAACTGGAGTTCAGGAGAATATGAGCCACCATAGGGGTGGTGGGAATTGAACCCAGGTCCTCTGGAAAAGCAACCAGTGCCTTTAACTGCTGAGCCATCTCTCCAGCCCCAAGGTCTGAGTCTTTGAGCAACAACTTGGGTGTTTGGGTACCAGAGAGAAAAAGGTTGGGAGCAGAGAAAGAAGAGCCTGGAAGATCGTGCAATGGTCCCAGGTGAGACCTTGGGACTCGGAAAAGGAGGAACGGGGATGCAGAGCTGAGTAGCGATGCAGGAGACGTTCTTGAGATAAATGTAAAGGACTTGCAGAATAGAGTGCCATGTGTCATTCTGCTCTTCATGTTTATTTTATTAACTTTACAAGGAAGCAACAGCACTTCAGAGAATGGCCCTGCTGTGTGATCCAGGGAAAGGCATCTAGCCATTTTTGGGTTTCAAGTCCTTCTGTTAAATGAACAACTTTGGTCCTGTCTCACCAGAAGTCTCTGCTAGGCACCTAATTCTTCAAGGTGGAAAAACCAACCAAGCCACCAGAGGTCTCCACATCACTTAATATATCCAGATCAACAAACTGTAAATCAGAGTTAACTAAAAATTCCCTCTGTCCTAACCTCGTAAAATTTACTACACTTGTGGAGTACAAAATTCAAAAAGAAAAAAGGAAGTTAAAAATGTTCATAAAATCTCTAACAAAACAATACAAGGAAACAAAGTTTTAAAATGCCAAACAAGTCTTCACTTTTCAAAAACGCCAGTGACTGCTGACTTTGAACTCCAGAGAAAGGCAGCCCATGGGAACTCTGCAGCTGTCCCGCTGCACTGCCTCCAGCCCTGGAGCTCCACGCCCGTCCCTGCTCAGTCCAGTTTCACACCACGCTTGACTTTGTCTCGCAGCCTGTCCCTGTTAAAAACGTCTGCTGACCCATTTCCCAGCTTTGGGCTTTGCATTTTATGGTGTTCAACTCTTCTCAAGCTTTAAACCGTACACAAGACTCAGAGCTAACTCCCTGGTGCATCAGCCACATTTATCCAGTAACAAGGACCAGGGCTCCCATCAACACTGAACACCAGTAAAACTAGTTTGCTCATTGTTTCCTAACCACACCAGGCACACGTCCTTCCCACGAACTAGTGAGTAAGAGGCAGGACACTGCTAAACAATGACACGATGATCGTCTTTCTTTTCTTTTTGTCCTAGACAACAAAAGCATCCTTGAGTCAACCCTAACAATGTGAGATTGTCGTTCTTATGACCCCTTTCCTAAGTCTTCAGAGAGAAAACGTAAAATGAAGGGAAGACTTTTATCACCACCACTTGGTGCTTCTTCTCCAATGAAGAAAACTGCCAGGTGAGGTGGGAAGTAAAAGTTAATGCTTAATGAACGCTTACCACATAAGTAGACTTATTAAACTTTACAACCCCATAAAAAGGCATTATTGTCCTCATTCGCCAGTGAGAACACAGATCTAGAGAAGTTGAAGTGGTTTTCACACATATGGGCAGGTAGCAAAAAATTGGAACAATCTGATGCTTTTCGTAACACTCATGTTTACCAATACTTGCAAATTACAGAATTTTGAAAGTTCTAGAACACAGTTGCTTTGTCATAACAAGTATATATTCGGCTAGTGTGTACCAATGGGAAGTTGTAAAAGCTGGATTTTCTAAAAGGCCTGTTTGAGATTCAAAATTGCAAATAATTTAAGGTATTTAGATATTTAAGTAAATTATACAAACATACAAGCACATGCAGCATAACACTTCGTTCAGCAATGGACCGTGTATATAATGATGATCCTGCAAGGTTACAACGGAGCTGTTTATACATGTTTTTAGATGTCTAAGTATTTATCATTGTGTCATAACTGCCTACGGCATTTAACATAGTAAGATGCTGAACAGGTTTGCAGCTGAGAAGCAACAGGCTCTACCACATAGCCTAGAGAGCCTGTGTGTGTGTGAACCTCTTCTGTCTACATTTGTACAAGTGTAGTCTATAATGTTTACATAAAATGCATTTCTGTGGACATGTGCAGATGTTATATAACACATGGCTGTATTCAAGCTTCCCTTAAGTAACGGGATTTTTGAAGACTTTCTTTAAAAAAAAAAATTATATACAATCATCATCACCATAATCCACCCAAAGTTCACTTTTAAAAGTATAAAATTAATACCATATTCTTAGATAGCAAGTCTTAAATTGGTTTAAGAGCTTTTTTACAAAAAATAACAAAAATTTCCATCAAGTTAAAAAAAAAAAAAAAAGTTGCTTCTGAACTATCCAGATACCTGCAGTTCCAGGAACAAAATTATCTGAGACCATAAACAGAGCTCCATGTGGGGCAGTTTAGCTCTGCCACAGAAGTTATAATGGAAAAGTCTGAGCCTCATAGGTGAGGCCTGGATTATTAGAGTCTGTGCCAGAGTGTGGCCATACTTTGTGTCCAAAAGGCTGCTGGGATGCATTTCTGAGTTATATTCAAACAGTGGAGAACTAAATATTTAAATGTCACTAAGCTATTAGACCTAGGCATGGTGGTATACTCTTTAATCTTAGCTACTCAGACACTGAGGCAGGAGAATTGCAAGTTTGAGGCCAATCTGGGCAGCTTAGCAAGACTCTTTCTTAAAATAGAATAAAAAATGCTGGGGGATATATGTAAATTGCCTGCTAGAACCCTTGCCTAGCATGTGTGAAACCCTGGGTGAAATTCCCAGTACCATAAAATAAAACAAAATAATTAAAGCAGTCAGGAGCTCCATGTGTGAAAGAACTATAAATCCAAACTATAAATCCAAAATAAATACAATAAAAACAAGAATACTAAACTTAAAAGTCCATAAATTCCAGTTCGGCACCACAGTCCAAATATATCAGTTCAATTCCCTGCTGATTCAACTATTTCCAAAAGTCACTTCATTTGTGAAATTAAGGAACAAAGAATACATTCTTTCCTTTGCCAGATGGAGAATGCAATTTTTAAAAAATGAAGTCATGACACAGAAAGGAAATGTGGTAATAGCAGTCAGAGGACAAGATGAGGAACTCAGGTACCCCGCTGTAATGCAGTTTCACCACTGACATGTACGCCAGACGGGGAAGTACAGCTCTGTGTGGACTTCCACATCTGAGGCTGCATTTTTTTTTTTTTTTTTTGGCTAGACAAGGTTCGATTTAGAGGAAAGGATAGGATATTGATGGCATGTGTGGTGTGGTGTGTGAGTGTGCGTGTGTGATAGCTTCCAAGTCTGCAGAGGTGAGAACAAGGCTGTTTTAAGTACATGTTTGTTGGTCTTTTGTAGAAAAAGAAAGCAGAGCTAAACCACACAAGCAGTTATTAAAGAAGAAAGAGTCCGTGTTCAGGGCACTTAGGGACCACAGTGAGAACTTGCCCATTCTCTGTGGAAGTTTTGTCAGCTAACAACTCAAAGGCTCTGAGAAAGACTCCAGTTCACTGTATTTGCCTTAGTGCTTCCTGAACTTTGTGGACACATGTTAGACCCTGGCCCCTGCCAGAACAACTAGAATTAGTCCATGAGTAAGTGTTCTGCTACATTTTATGACCATGCCAATAGATGCTAAGCTGATTTTAATAGTGGGTAGGTGTATATAAACACTAATAAAAAGATATCTTCCAAGGGGACAGCATGTGAATCTCCAAAGAATTCACCAAAGTTTAAACTCATTTTGAAGTCTGATTTATTCCTGTGTATCACTTGATGTTGCTAGTTACCAATATGTGGTTAAACAACTAAGTTATCCAGCAAGTCAAAATAGTATTTTAAATACTACAGTCCTGCCACTTAGAGCACAAGCCTCCACTCAGAATTCTGCAGTACTCATAGAAGTTGAATATGTTCACTGCCTAATCCATAGACACAATTGTGACATCCAGGCTAGAGTCTTAGGTCCCAATACATTAGCCATCACACTTCAGTCATGACTTGAGGGTTTCACTTGTTATCTGGAACCAATTCCAAGGGTTTTACAATTGAGGTCCAAAATCTGAACATGTTCTAATTATTTACTCTGCTCCTGTCTTCCCCTGCAACTCAAAGACTGTCCTGTGGACGATGATATGAGCCACATTCCTCGGCATTCGCAGGTGCAAGCGCACACTGTAAACGAGGGCATCTAAAGCTGGTGTCTCTTGTCACATCTCAAGTATTACCTCTCAGTTTTCATATAACTACTCTTCAAGGAAGCTGGCTCCACCAGCTACCATTATTCCTTTTGTCCAGTGTGGGACATTCAACTAGGCATGAGTTGGCATTAAAATGTAAAGGGGTAAAGGGGGCGGGGGACAAATTTCACCTGCCAGAGTGATTAGCATGTTGGAGGTTCTCAAAAGTTACATGTATTTGCTGGCTTGATTCTAAGAACTAAATCTGGCAGTAGGGACTTAGAAACACAATCTATAAGACCAGGAGTAATTTTAAAGGTGTTGGACTGGCACTTCTATGCTAGGATTCAGTCAGAGAGGTTACATCTTACGATCCAAGGCTGCATTTGAATGACTTACCTCAACTTCCACCCTTGTGAAGAGCTGACAGAAAGTAAGCACACACAGCTGGATGCTGAAAATAAGAAGAGAGAAGGCTATTCTCACAGAGCAATGCAAGCAGTACCTGTTATTTACACACAGGCACCCCTCCACATCACACTGCATGTATATTTTGCATTTAAATATGCTACACACAAGCCATGACACCTCTTTGGTTAGACAACTATTCTTGTCATTGAGAAACTAAATCACCAAATTCATTACTCTGCTTAGTGAGTGTAAGCTACAGTTCAAACAGACCAAACTTCAAATTTACAGTTTCCCTGAGAGCACACATTCATAGGCCTAAGTCTCTAGACAAAGTACTCCAAGTCTACTTTAAGATATGCACATGTGGATGGGAGACAGAGCTCAGTGGTTAAGAGCACTGGTTGCTCTTCCAGAGAACCCAGGTTCAATTCCCAGCACCCACATGGCAGCTCACGCCTCTCTGTAAGTCTAGTTCCAGGGGATCCAATGCCCTCTTCTAGCCTCCCTGGGCAATAAGTATGCATGTGGCACACATACATGTGGCTAAAACATCCATACACATAAAATAAAAATAAATAAGTCTAAAATAAAAATTAAAGGTACATAAATGTGTTTACAGGAAAATGCCTTAGTACATTGTATTTCTAAATTCTTTGGGTAACAACTTCTAAAAAGTCAGTGGGATTTTCCTTAAAATTACAAATTTTATCAACGTTGTCTCAGTAGTAGAGTTTGAACTACAGGGACGTGTCCTGAAAACTTGCAAATTTCATTGTAAATCTAGACAAAGGGATTCTCTAAGTGGTTGACCAACCTATCAATGAGTTTTTGAGCAAATGTCCTTCCTTACAGCTTTCTGGGATGTGTTTATACTCTGAGCCAGATTTCTGTAGGATTTTCAGTTTAGCCTCTTTAGACAATTGACCCAGAAATCAGGCAGAGTGGATTAGACCATATGTTTAAGAAAACAACCAGTCTCAGTCTCCCTCCCTCCCTCTCCCTCTCTCTCTCTCTCTCTCTCTCTCTCTCTCTCTCTCTTTTTGCTATAAAGAAATTGAAGAGCTGGGTGGTGGTGGCACACACCTTTAATCCCAGCATTCAGGAGGCAGACCCTGGCAGATCTCTGTGAGTTCGAGGCCAGCCTGGTCTACAGAGTGAGATCCAGGACAGGTACCAAAGCTACACGGAGAAACCCTGTCTCCAAAAAACAAAGACAAAAACAACAACAACAAAAGAATGATTTATCTGTAAAAATGATCTGAAAGGACTTAAGCAAGTTGGAATTTCACCAAGGAATATTGGCTACAGATGGACGCGGGGTGCTCAGTACCTTCAGCTTGTACTCACTGGCAAGTCCACCAGGCTCCGGTGCACAGTTTTAAACCTGAGTTCATACGGACAGCTCTGGTGAAGCTCAGTGAGTCACAAAACAAACAAAATGACACAACTGTGGGAAAGGGGGCTTGTAGGGAGGAGGACAGGTTGATGGAGAGGGAGGGAGGGAAGAGGGGTGAGGAGGGAGAGGGAGGGAGGGAAGAGCGGTGAGGAGGGACATACTCAGAATGCATCATGTATGAAATGGCCAAGGAACAAATATAATGAACTTCATATAAAAAAGAAGGAACTTGGGAGTTCAATTTAGGATTTGTTAATTACAATAGGGAAATGTGATTGTTGCCAAGCCTACCATCTGAAAAGAGAAAAGAAGACTTTTTACTACATATAAACTCTAAACCACACCATCCTGCCTTAACCATGGTCAAGTGAACGATCAAGTGAATGACGGTCTCTTAAACATTTTCTTTTTTCTTTTTCTTTTTGGTTTTTGAGGCAGGGTTTCAGTGTAGTTTTGGTACCTGTCTTGGATCTCGCTCTATAGACCAGGCTGGCCCTGAACTCACAGAGATCTGCCTGGTTCTGCCTCCCCAGTGCTGGGATTAAAGGCATGAGACACTGTCGCCCGGCTATATTTTCTATTATTATATTGCATCTGAGTACTTTGACTGCACATGTGTCTGTCTGTGCACCATGTGTGTGCAGTACCCTCTGACACCAGAGAGGTCATCAAATGCCCTGGAATTGGAATTGCAGGCGATGGATGATTGTGAGGGGGCACGTGGGTGCTGAATTATACTTGGGTTCTCTGCAAGAACAGCCAGGGCTCTTAACCACTGAGCCGTCTCTCCAGCCCCAGAGAAAGATTTTCAATCATTTACACAGGGCCTTGGAGTTAGTATTTGGACAGACACAAATTTTTTTCTTAAAAGTATGAAGGTTGAACATAATAGATCAGTAAGCTTGCCTTGTTTACACTACAGTAAGACCAAATTCTTCTTAGAAAACTGCCTTCTTATAGCTCTGTCCCTTCTCTGAGTTTATTTCCCCCGTCTCTTCTCCCTGGGGGTGTCTGCTTTGGTGAAATAGCAGCTGAGAACATAGATTTGAAAGTAGTAGGTACAGTGCTACCAGCAGCATTCAATACCCCAGCAGACAGGCAGAAACAGGACCTTCCATAGGCAAGGCCATGTGCATTTGCACATAACGAATTTGAGCTTTTTAAAGATCTTACGTCTGTTTCTAAGTCACCAGGCATCTTTGACACTTAATATTTTTTCCTTTCTTTCCTGAATTCACTTTCCAATTTTTTCCTTTTCTTTTAACGTTTGCTCTTGTCTTCTCTTGTATATTACATCGAGTGCAGTTTCCCCTCCCTCCACTCCTTCCAGGACCTCCTCCCACCTCCTCCCCACCCCCAGATCAACTCCTCCTCTGTTTCACCTTAAAAAAAAAAAAAAAAAAGCAGGCTTCCCAGGGATATCCACTGAACACAGCCTAGTAAGATACAGTAAGACTGGGCACAAACCCTCATATCACAGCTAGACAGGGCAACTCAGCAGGAGGAAAAGGGTTCTAAGCACACTCCATTTTATTTTTCCCTTTATCACACACTCCCCAGACTAGAAGGCTGTATCCCTAAGCCACTCTGTGTTCTTCCCCTAACCTACTTCCAGAAAGCTTTCTTCTACTGACCCTCACAATCACCCGGACTGCTGTATGATGACAAAGTCATAGGGGCCAGTGAACCCAAAGCCATGCTCTCCACAAGGGACCTAGCCTAGAAGCACCCAAAGGATGACGCTCATTAGAAGATATAAATTGGTATCCACTGAAATTTCAGACTCTGTGTTTCTGAGATGACCACATACTACTTGTTTCTCTGAGTATTTTTGTTGTGCAAAACTTAAAAACCAGGAAGTCAGAATCGGTAGCAGCATGAAACACACATCCAGTCTGAGGAGCGAACTGGTCCCTTGAAAAGCTGAAGGTAACACATTGCCTACATCCCTTCATCATGGGTGGTTTCTAATGCCGTCTGCTTAGCTTCACCTACCGAGGACTGAAGCCCAAAAGGAACACATGTGTGCTGTATGTATTAATGCTAATTCAACTGACCCGTAAGTTACCTTTCCTGATGCAAACTTACTAACTCAGAGAAATTTTTGCACATACCCAGAAGGAGAAGTAAGTACACACAATCTTTTCTCCCCCACTTTCCAAAGTTCAAGAGAGGGTACAAATGATGTGTAAAGAAGCCAGAATGTGCTAGAAAGCAATGATGATTTCCTCCAAAATACTTCCATTGGTGACATTAGTTGAGTTCTGTTGTTACCAATGTCAAACTGAATAAGGTCCCTGGGGAAAGTTTTCAAACCCAGATTCACATATGGTTCTCACTGAAATTTAAGCAGGCTCAAACTTTTCTAGTGGGAGCTAAACAGAAGGTCTTGGAAGAGAGCTGGATTCTACATGCATCATCGTTCAGTGTGGAAACAAGGAAAACAAAAAGGCCCGTCTCATTCACCTCACCTCTCTACGAGCTCCAGAAACTGCTGATCCAGGTGCTTTCAGGATCTGGGAATGGAACACAAGTCCTAGGTGGCTATTTCCTCAGCACAGACTGACATGCCACAACAGTTTCAGGTGCAGAAACTGATGTAATCTAAACTGCTAAAACCACCTCATAAAACCTGAATGGAGATACTACAGGATACTAAATCTACAGCGGGAAGGAGAGCGAAAGATTCAAGCTAAGCATGAGGCAAGCCAGGGCCCTGGGATGTTCCTTACAAACTGTTCGGCAAGATCGTGATGCTGACAGATGACTAGTACTCCTCAAACGGTATTAACGGACATCAATCTCACTGGGTATTTAGTGGGCAAAAAAGTGATTCAGTTCCTAGACATATGGTTAAAAGATTTAAGACTAATTAGAAATGTTTACTCTTACAAAAATAAGATTTTTTTTTTTTTCTGGAACTGAGGACCGAACCCAGGGCCTTGCACTTGCTAGGCAAGTGCTCTACCACTGAGCTAAATCCCCAACCCCAATTTTTTTTAAAAGAATGAATAAATTATATTTCTTTTCTTCATTAAGATACTTTGCATAAATTATTAAATGATATAAGTGACTTACAATGTATATCCCTGCCATGTCCAGGTCACAGTATCCTAAAACAACAGAAGCAGTCAAATTGTTAGTCTAGAATCTCAGCAGATGAGAGATGTAGGCAAGAGATCAGGAGTTCTCTGTGAGTTCAAGGCCAACAGGGGCTACATGAGACCCTGTCTCAAAAAATAAACGAAACAAAACAAAAAAATAAAATAAGGCTTTGTTTATTATTAGGATTCATGCACACTTTTTAGAATAAAAAGCAACATATTAAAAACTAAAAGAAGCTCATAATTCTTTTTTTTTTTTTTGGTTTTTTGGTTTTTTGAGATGGTTTCTCTGTGTGCCTTTCCTGGATCTCACTCAGTAGACCAGGCTGGCCTCGAACTCACAGAGATCCGCCTGGCTCTGCCTCCCGATTGCTGGGATTAAAGGCGTATGCCACCACTGCCTGGCTAAAAGCTCATAATTATTAAAGGACGTAAACTAATGCACAAATTCCTGAATTACACAGGTTATATAGCTACACAGAGATCATCTCCCACCTCTGTATGTTTTCATGGAATAACTCTTTCTGAATTAAAAATAATTATTGTACATGTTCAGTTATTTTTCTCCTCAAATAAGCATATCTGGAGAACTAATTTGTGTGCACGTGTGTTTAATATATATAATTTATCAATTATCATTTAAGATATGAAACTTCAAATATGTAGGCAGGGGTCAGAGTAGTTTGACAGACTTTAATTCCTTTTTTTACTGGAGATGTTCAAGTTGAGAAGCCAGCCATTGACTACAAAACTGAACTGGCTGAGAACTTGTAATCTTAAATAGTATGGGTAACAGTTATTTCTGCTTTTTTATAACCTCCTCAGTGTCTAGGGAAGGGCAGTGCAACTGATATCCAGAGGATGACAGTGTGACCCTAGTGTCTGGGGAAGGGCAGTGTAACTGATGTCCAGAGGATGACAGTGTGACCCTAGTGTCTGGGGAAGGGCAGTGTAACTGATGTCCAGAGGATGACAGTGTGACCCTAGTGTCTGGTCTGGGGAAGGGCAGTGTAACTGATGTCCAGAGGATGACAGTGTGACCCTAGTGTCTGGGGAAGGGCAGTGTAACTGATGTCCAGAGGATAACAGTGTGACCAATGGATGCAGAAGACACTGTTTCCTGGAGCAGCCTTGGTAAAGTTCTCTATGACGGCTTCTTAATTAATTACGCTACTCCCTGAGGCTCACCCAGCCAGGAGGCACTGAGCCTGTACTTTACTCTGTCCCCCAGTTGGATCCTCTACCTCCAGCCTTCTTCCCACTAGTCATCTGCTGTCGGGTATAATCAGCCTAAGTCTGGGACTTAACCTGTCCATCACAGAGATGGCAGAGACCAAGCAGTGCCCTCCCGGAGCTGAGTTACACAGAATGACACTGAGTACTGCTGTCACAGATAGCTGTTGATCTTGCAAAATTGAAAAACTCTGGTGGCAGGTGGCATCCATTTGCCCAATCACTTCTTTCCGTTAGCCATTCATCAATCAGATCTTTAGAAAGGTCCTGGAGAATAAGCTATTTGGAGTGCAGAATTGCTTCCCTTACCAGCTTATTTGGGTATCTGAGGAGGATGGGCTGCACCGGAACTCCTGGGATGAAGGCTCCTAGAACCACATCAAAATTGCATAACATGGTTTGTATATAAACAAGTATATAGTAGTCAACATAGTATAAACACACTGATGGCTTAAGAGTAGACAGAGCATGAGCCATGCTGAAATACTTACCAAAATGAGTTATTACAAGTAAGACTTAAGCAAAACATTAAATGCTGTGCCGAAACCACTTAAGCACACATTTACTCACTGTTTTCTTTGGTAAAAAAAAAATTAAAGACATTTATTTCACAAGAATTCTTTTATATACACACATACATGTGTATCGTTTTACCCTTTACTCTTATTTTGGGGTCGTCTTCATTTCCTAAGCACATACTATCCAACAACATAGAAAAGCGATGGCAAAGTCAGGGCAAGGAGAAAGTGAGGGCTAAAAGGCTGGGAGAAAGCTGCTGGACTGGCTGGGAGTGAGTCACAGCGTGCTGCAAAGGAGCCAACAGCCTAAGGTGTTACAAACGAAAACGAAGGGCACATTCAGGGCTGCCTTCTTAAGATGAAAACCAAAACAAAACAAAACAGATCCAACTTTGGAAGGCATGTTAAAACATGAATGATATTAATGTAGGCTGCCCACTTCATGACAAAAGACCCCAGATATTTTTTAGGTTCCTTGGAGGAAAAAGAAAAACGTCAGTGACTTCTGAGCAGTCACACACAGAGATCCACATAGACCCAGACAGACATACAGACACATACACAGAGAGACATACATAGACAAACTAACACACACAGACACAAGGACACACAGACACACACACACACACACACACACACACACACACACATACAGACACATACACAGAGAGACATACACAGACAAACTAACACACACACACACACACACATACAGACACATACACAGAGAGACATACATAGACAAACTAACACACACAGACACAAGGACACACACACACACACAGACACACACACACACATACAGACACATACACAGACAAACTAACACACACACACACAAGGACACACACACACACACACACACACACATACAGACACATACACAGACAAACTAACACACACACACACAAGGACACACACACACACACACATACAGACACATACACAGAGAGACATACATAGACAAACTAACACACACACAAGGACACACACACACACACACACACACCACTGAAGGAAAAGGCTACGTCAGAAAAGGGAGCCAAAGTAGTCACAGGAGTAAGTTCTGTGGAATCACAGCATCAGAAAGGTTTCATCAGAAAGGAAATGCCAGGAGCAAATGAGTTCTATTGTGCACCATACTTGAATCATTTGAGAAATCTCCATTACTATATTGTTACAATACATAATTTAATTTATCTCACCTGGTTTAAAAGTAATCAAACAGGAGCGATTAGTACAAGTACCTTCTGGGAAAACTAGTATCTTGGGAGAAAAGGAATAAATTTAATATTTCAGTCTAATTGATAGATTACCTCTTTATTTTCCTATGACTTCATCAACACTGCTAATGCTTCAAAAATTAAAATTAAATAAAAGGTTAACTGTTGATCTAATAAAAACTGGAATCAGATGGTTCCATATTCCTCTAAAAGAAGTATAGTTTAAAAAAAAAAGTGCAGTTTGACCAGTATAATAATTAGAAAAGGTTAAAACTTTGAATAAGTAGTTTTCTTAATTTACAGACTATGTTGCTTACTTCTGCTTCTTTTACAATTGTTTCTCAATGCTTTTATTAATGATCTGAAGAAATTTAAAAGAAGACACAGGCAAGGTTACATCCCTAACTAAAGAAATCTTTCTGATAGAGTGTTTGCACTATGTGATATTTACTCCCAGTACATTCTGCAGGGATGCCTTGAGAAGGAACGATGAAATGCTGTGACAGCCCCCTGCTCGGTTGCCCCAGTTATCATGTGGGGTGGACTTCACAGTTTGCTTTTCCTGGGGAAGTAGTTTAGCTGTTAATGTGCTACTTGATGTTTTCTCTGTGAAAGACATACAAGCATCTCGAGCTTCTCCACTAATTAAGACACAAGATTGATTTTCTGAAGCTTTTCAAATTTAGTCATGAGTTAACTGCTAAGTATATAAAACCAAATCAAATCCCGGGACTAGTACTATATGATCTATAGTAATTAGAGAGGGAAAGCACTGGCCCAAACTACAAACTAAAAATTAATGAGTGGGCATAATTCCACCCCCTGATTTATAAAATGGGTTTCCTGTGACAAGCAGACACAATGGCCAACAGTTTTACTTGGCATAAATCCACAAACAGCTTACTAACAAGGAATGCTAACAAAGTGAGTCAGAAATCTCAGGGAGGAAGGAGCATTCAAACTAGCCTAATGGCTCCAACGTTTAAATTAATTCTATAGTCTCCTCCCCTCACCCAGTGGCTGTGAGTCAGGGCCTGAGAAGTTTTCCAAATCAGGCCATTTTACCCCTGGACAGAGAAAAAGTTCTGCAAAATGGAAAAAAAAAAAATGTGCTGAAATCTACTTGTTGTCACTTGCCTATTAATTAGACATTTTTCTTGGATCCAAAGAGAAAGTCTAACTTTTCCAAATGCCACCTTGATCATTTTTATGCCTTACCTTATTTGCCTTGGTTTCTAAAGCCTCCAGGGTGGGTGTACTTGAACGCCTGTCTGTTACTATAGGGGCCGGCCGCTAGAAATCATGTGCTTTTCCCTGGGCAGAAACACTGGAATGTTTGTTGGAATCATCCCTGCTTTATGCAGTAAGTACTAACCTACAAGGGCATCCCAGGGAACAGGCTGGGTGTTGGTGAGGTCTGACAGGTTTATAGGCTATTTTGATATGCTCTTGAACGGAAAACTCTATTTAAATATAATTCAGAAAAGATTTTATATACTTAGAATATTTTTAGTCAAGTGAGTTAAATCATATAAAATATTCATTTTATTTAATAGAAATTAAAGTCAGAGAATCATTTGTTATACCATAAAGAAAATACCTGACAACTGAAGGGGAATGGTATGTGCTGGGGGCAGAGTCTTCGTCACACTGACTGGTTTATTTATTCTGCATCTATTATGGTGCAGACACATGGCATGATATCTTGCTCTCTGTGGACCCAAATGAGTAAGTCTACAGACATACAAAAGATCTCAATATATATAAATGACAAGCTGCTGCATCTTACCTGGGGCCACTCCCCTCCTGATGTCGCTCGCCTTCTTATTTCATTTATTGTGTTTTTTCGGGAATCTGGGTCAACACGGGACACCAAAACTGGCTGCAAAGCCCGTAACAGTCCTTGAAAACAAAGGGTCATAACCCAGTCTGTTTTTTTGTTTTTAAAGCCACCATGGCATTATCATTGGATAAACTGAAACAGTGTTTACAGAAAATGAAAATGTTAGCAAGTCTAAAAGAATAATCTCTTTAAACTCAAATTCAAAGTTGACTAGTTAGATTCTAATTTCAAATGCATAGACTGCTATTATAGCATTGGTTTTACAGACAATAGTGGAAAGAATCGGGGGCGGATAGAAGGAGGAGGCAAAGCAGTTGTTTGCCTAAGTCTTTTTTCTTAATGGATGTTAAAATGTGGGACTACGCTTCAAAACTATCATGTTTGATTTTAGGAAGACCTTACACACTCAGAGTATGCATAGATAGTGTCCATGAGTAGAGGGCGATGATGACTTATTTTACTAAAATCCTTCTGAAGAGACTGCTTCCTATCACATGCAAAATAAACTTCAAGTGCTCTGCAACAGAAACGTTACGGAAAAGGCCACAGGGCACAAAGCACGGCAGCTGCACATTGAAAAAAAAGAAGTGTCTTCACTCCGTGACAAAGCCACAGGACTGCTATTCCTTCTGAGGAACACCGAGACAACAGCCGGCAACTTTCACACCTGCCCTCATCACACGGTGTTTGCGGTAACCTTGGGACAAGCAGGAGCAGTTACTTGGAGACTGACTCCTCGGGGAGAGATGGTAGCATCTGGCAGGAAAAACACTTCACTCGCTTCATTATTTTTTATGGCAGGAAGCACTTATTGTTCCACATCATAATTTTCAAAGAGTTACACAAATGTCCCTCAGGGAACCATAGGGGCACAATAATTTAGAAAACAGAGCTGGGAGAAAAGATTTAGCACATTTATCAGCCTAATACCATAAAGAGAAGTTCTCAAAACAGCATGTGACCTGTGTTTTTCAGATTCTTTTTAAAAATAAGCATATTTAGTGTCTGAAATCTGATTTTCCTTATGACACACAGGAACACAAATATATGATGGCTAGAGATAAGGACAAGTCTCCTGAAAGTCTAAAAGCTAAAGATAAGGAGAAATGTCTAATTTTTTCTTATAAACTCACCCACTACATAGGTCATTTAAATAAAAAGAAATGCATTGAAAATATTTTGATGTTTTATTTTTAACTGACAGGAGATTGTGCTCGGTGTTAGACCATTTGCCTTGCATGCACAAGACCATGGGGCTCAATACCCAGGAAAGAAAGTAAATAAGTGTATAGAAAATGACTGTCTATGATTCTTCCAACTTAAGGTATGCACACGCTACTGTTGCAGCTGTTAGCCAACAGGTACTTACTGCCAACCAGAGGGGTCTGTGCATTCTCATTCCGTGACACCAGAGAAGGCAACCCAGCTACCACACAGGCAATGCCATCGAAGAAGGTTGAGTGAGGGGCAACAACAAAGATGGGCGCCTCCACAGGGCTCGCCATCTTCCCTTTCACAGTAACCATAAAGCCCATGGAGAAGAACATGGCACGGCCCAGGAACTTCAAAGCTGGATGAATAATCTTCCTTCAAAAACAGTGATAGAAAAGACATGTTTGGCTTTGCTTTACTCCAAAATACAGCAGGAAAAGCAAAACAAATCAGAGGACCCCATCTTCAGACATAAGCTACGGGGAGTAACAGCTGTCAGAGCTATCTCCAGCTGTCAGCTTGACACATCTGGGAAGGGGCAACCTCCGGGGAGGAGTGGCCTCCATCAGATGGTCTGTGGGTCTGTCTGAGAGCGCTTTCTTTGTCACTAGTTGATACTTGAGGGCCCAGCCCACTGTGGCAGGTGGGCCTGCATGGTATAAGAAAGTAACTGCACATGAACCTAGGGAGCCAGCCAGTCAGCAGCATCCCTCCATGGTCTCTGCTTCAGTTCCTGGCTCCACGGCCCTGTCTTGAGGTTCCCTGCCTGACTTCCATCAACGATAGACTATGACTTGAAACTTTTAAGATGAAATAAACTGTTCTGTTGGTGTTGGCCAGTGTCTTATCAGAGCAAAAGACAGCAAACTTGAAAAGGAGCTGAACAGGAGCTCTTCCGGGAAGCGGCAGATTCTGTTCCTAATGTTTTACATACATGTTAATATTTTGAATCCTCAGGCAATCCTCATGAAATGGGTATTATTATCATCCTTGTTTTTAAAACGTATTCTTTGTGTTTACCTATATGTGTCTGTACAAATGTGTATGCTACAGTGTACATTTGGTGATCAAGGGAAAACTTGTAGGAGTCAATTCTTGGCTTCCACCACGTGGACCCAGGGAATTGAACTCAGGTTGTTAGGCTTGGTAGCAAGCATCTTAACTTGCCAGTCCTATTAACCTCATTATTTAAATTTAAATTTAATTTGATTTATATGTATCTTTATCTGTACATGTCACAGGTATATGGATGCCCAGGGAAGCCAGATGAGGGTATTAGATTCCCTGGAGTTACAAGTAGTGGTGAGCTTCCAATGATGGTACTGGGAACTGAACTCCAGTCTTCTGGAAGAACAGCCAGCACTACTAACCCCTGAGTCATCTCCTTATCCTCATTTTGAAAATGAGAGAAATGAGGCATAGAGAATCAATTTATCCAAAGATACATGGATAATAAATGATTCCATTATTCTGTAAACTTGAAATGACCAAAGTGAATCTTCAAACCACATCCCACACTGAGATCACCAACATCATCAGTGCTGGCCTTAGAAAGCAGTCATCTTGGAAATGAATTCCTCTTACATAATGAATATGCTACTGTCTACCCAAATAAGAAGTCTCACACTGAATTAATTTAGGAATAATTCTTAGAGATGAATCTCATCGTAGTGTGATAGAAAGCCTTTAGGTTTCATCAAGAATCTCCAAAATAAACATCATTGCCCTTCCATCCAACTCAGATCCACAAGAAATTCCAGAAGCCTCCTTATTTACTTTTTAAAAAGGTTTCAAGATAGTCTACCATTAGAGATTAATTATCTGAGCTGGCAAGATGGTTCACCAGGTAAATGCATTTACCACCAAGTATGAAGACCTGAGTTCGATATATAAACCTCACGAAGTAGAAGAGAACCAACTATGTGTGCAGAGGCATATGTGTACATGCATACACACATATATACACAACCTAATGTTTAAAAAAAAGGTTATTATCACACTGCTAAAAACTGCTGGACATGAAAGACAAGTAAGGTCCAGTCTCTTAACTAATAAGCTTAAATAACTAGGGAATCTGAGTTCCAGGACAGGCTCCAAAGCTACACAGAGAAACCCTGTCTCACAAAACAAAACAAACAAACAAACAAATAAATAAGGAATCAAAACTATTCTCATAGATATTTAGATTCCTAAGCATAGAATGGACACCTCAGATATGAGCAAACATATGTTATGGAGCACCCAGACATGGCATGGCTCTTATTGTCTTGAAATAAGAACAGTTGTAATTATCCCAACAAGACCCTCACAAGATTGGGCCCACTGTCTTCCTTTGTGGAGAGGTGAGAGTGCTCACAAGATACCGGAGGAAAAGTGCATGAAAGCTCCAGGCTCACTCATGGCTCATGTATGTATGTACCCTTCCCTTCAGTCAGAGAAGCAAGAAGCACCTGCTGTGGTAGAAGTGGGGGTTACATCTTTTCTTCAGTACCCCAGCCTCCCCTATGCTGCCCACGCTCCTGTAGGTAACCTCTCGTCCATCCTCCTGTAAGCATCCCCACTTAACCTCACTGGTTCACTGAGCCAGACTTGGGTGGAACCATTTCTTTGGTCTGTCTTCAGTGTCCTATCTGAATGAATAGACATTTGTTCACATCTCTACTTAACAAAACAATACAGCTTTTCATGAAATGGAAAATAAAATATACAGTCATCCCTCAGTAATTGTGGGGAACAGGCTCCAGAGGCTGGCAAATAGCAACATCCTCAAATGCTCCAGTCATTCATATAATGCCATGTGACCAATGCACATAAGCTATACATACTGTCCTGAAGACTTTCAAACATCTCTAGAGTGTTATAATACCTAATATAATATGAATGCTATATAATGTGAATCCTATTTAAGTCTGATAGTATACTGTTTAGGGACTACTAATAAGCAACCAGTATATACATGTACAGTAGAGATGTAGTCTTTTTTTCTGAGCATTTTTGATCCACAGTTGGTTGAACTGCAGATATATAACATACTGCTAACTATATAGCACCTACTAGGTATCAGAAAGAACTTGTAAAAACTGAGCTTCTGATTTTCTTAGCCAGTGAAAGGCTTCTAGTAACTAGCCCGTGAGGAAGCTTCTGCAATGCTGACCTCACAAGAAGTGAGGCCCAGTAAACCAGAGTGCTTTCCAGAGGGCACAGGTAAGTGACAATCTCCACCTTTAGTCCAGAGGTGAGCTCTATACTCATACAGGAACAGAAGGTACAGTTCTGTGTTTCCATACTTCATTTAGCTTAGTGGTATAGCTCCTTATAAACATATTTCAAGAAGTCAGACTCCTTAATGACTTCTACTTAGATGTATTTTAAAATGCCCTGGGGAAAAGCCGTGTAAACCTGATGAACTGAGTCTGAGCTCCAGAACCCACTTAAAAGGCAGATGCAGCAGGCTGTCTCAGTAATCTCAGCAAGCTATGGAGGAATGGGGGGGCGGAGACAGGGAGCCAGTTAACATGGACTGTGCTGTCTGATAGCATAAACATGACACAGAGTGTCTGTGCCTCAAAACCAGGGGAAAGATGAGAATCACCTCCCAAATGTCCTCTGGCCCCCACACATATGCATACACACACACACAAGTTTTTAAAGAAATTTTAATAGCTAAAAGTCTGGTGCCACATAATAACTTCAAATTTATTTGTATGAGAGGAAACAGAGATACTGATTTAACTGAAAAAATACAAGTTTTCCAAAGGAAAAACAATAAAATATTAAAAAGAACACTTTTCTAATTTTTTTCCGAGATTCTTAAACTATTCCTTCCCTCATCCTAGATTTTTGTAAGCCAGTAACTATAAACCCAAAGAAAGAATCTGAAAGAAGTGTGAATCATGAAAAGCTGCCCATGAAGTGTTATTTTATACTGTGCATCCTTGAGTTATAAAACAAAGAAGTATGATTTACAAGGCCTGAGCTTTCTCTGGGGCATTGCCAACACTAGATTTATTTCCACTTCAAACCAGCCTTGTTTTTGATATTCACATTTGTTCACTGGAACAAGAACCGAATAGCAAACTGCATACTGCTATTAAAAGTTGTACAGCAGTAGTTCTCAATAATTTTTGGAGGACATAACCACATTTGAGATTTGCATAGAAAGAACACATCCTTGCATACAGAAAAAGCAAACAAGCAAAAAGAAAAAAAAAAAAACTATACATAATTGCAGGGAGTTCATAAGTGTCCTAAAATAAATGTATGGATCTGCAGCCTATTTAAATCAGTGGAGTGCACATTAAAAAGCGTCCATGTGCAAACTACACAGATGGTGATAATGATGGCGATAATCTGACCCTGCCAAACAGTAATGACCTTCACCAGTATATTTTACTGATTTTGCCCAGTGTGTTCTCTAGAACCATCCGAATTAGATAATTCTAGAAATTCTAGAAAAGCGGTTCCATTCGCCTGCATACTAACATTTGAAAATGCTATGCTGAGTGACAATTAAAGTTAATATTAACCACTAACATAATAAAAAATAATATAATGGATCCACTTAATTGTATTGCTGCAGAAAGCGTATTGTTCCCTCAAAGGGACAAAATCATGTGTGAAAATGCAGAGAGACCAAAGAAAGCCAAGTACTTTACAGCTGTGATGTTCCAGGAATAATAACAGAAGGTACTAGTCTGACTGCAGCAGTGTGTCCTAAGCCCTGACAGGAACACCGTGGAAGGAAGAAAGATTTGTTTTAGCTCATGGCTTTAAAGGTTTTGGTTTATAGTGATCAGTTCTGTTCTGGGAACCTTGGTGAGGTGGAACGTCACAGTGAGAGAACATGGCAGATGCTACTCACCTCACAGTGGACAGGAAACACAGAAAGGGAATATGGAAAGGGACTAGCTCCCCTCCTTCCCCAGGACACACTCCTAGTGACCTAATTACTCAACTAAGCTAGGCCCTTCCAGATTTTCTCCAGCACCTAGTAATGCCCTCATGTTATGAATCCATTAAGAGACTAATCCTTTGATCAGGGCACAGCTCTCAGGATTCAGTCTCTTCCCAGAAGCCTACTGGCTGCCAACAGAGCTTCTAACACATGAGGTGACTAGAGACATTTCATGTAAAAATACAACACAGGGACTCTTTCGGAACCATGATGAATATCCTTCACAATAACTCAGAAACAAAACGTTTTAACATTAAGAAATTATACAGGGTTGGGGATTTAGCTCAGTGGTAGAACGCTTGCCTAGCAAGCGCAAGGCCCTGGGTTTGATCCTCAGCTCAAAAAAAAAAAAAAAAGGAAATTATACATAGAACTGAATATTATCAAAATGTGCCTGTGATAATTTCTGCAAAAATCAAGTCCATTTTCATGCAAGAAACAAATATAAACAATTAAAACTAAGTAGCAGTAAGATAAAACTATTGGTCACTGAAGAAACTAGAACCAAGTCTTTTAAATTTTTGACTTGTGTAATATTTGGATATAATTATCTCTTACCTCCTCCAACCACTTATTGGATGGGTCAGCTTTTCAGGGCAGCATGCTGTGGTAATTGCAGCAAATGGCCATGCCAGTAGCAAAATTAATGCAACCAATATAACACGGACTGGAAGTAGAATAATTCCAAGAAGAATGATCTGCAAATGAAAGTTGACAAAAAAAAAAAAAAAAAAAAAGATAAATGGGTGTTATTTAAATATATGACTACCAAATACAAAAGCATAATAGGAAAGTTTTGGTTTCATGCATGTGCTCAAGGATGAATTAAAAACTGTTTTGTATCAGACCAAGATATATAAACACACACACACACACACACACACACACACACACACACACACACACACTATGACATTTTATCTCAATGGGCTACTACTTACTACTTGCTGCGCATTGTAGTATTCTAATCCCAGCATTCTCTTCCAGGCAGAGGCAGGCAGATTTCTATGAGTTAGAGGCCAGCCTGGTCTACATAGTGAGTTCCAGGTCAGCCAGCGCTACATTATAAGACCCTGTTTCAAAAAAAACAAAACAAAATACAAAATACCAAAGAAGCAGTGAGGAGGACCACAGCATAGCCTGGTCTGCACATCCATGAGAGGGAATAGAGGATGCTGGTAGAGCAAACTGAGGTGGACCTGACTTAGTAACCAGAACAAGCTTCCTGGGGGAGTGGTAGCCTGAACTGTCCTCAGAAGAAGAAGGCGCTGCCAGGCCTTTGGCCCTAGCTACTTGAGAGGCTGAGGCAGGAGGAGCAAGTTCAAGGCTGCCTAAGGTAGGAAGTGAAGGGAGCTGGAGCTTGATAGCTCACTGAGAAAGTGCTTGCCTAGCATGCATATATTCATTCCCTCAGTGTGGTGCCAGCATAGGTAGTCACAAAACAAACAGATGCTAGCAAAGAAGACAGTTTCCCAAAAGCCACACAGAAAGAAGTGTGGGGATAAAAGCATTAGTGAATGATGGATTACACTGATCCCCATGCCTGCCAGTTCTGTGTAACTAAGCAATAAGGAACTGGAGGAGAGAATGAAAATACAAAATAAATAAGAATGAAGCATACATGACTAAGAACAGTAAATCATACATAAATGCTTACTGTGTCAGGCATACGGCACACAGTGATTCATTTAGTTCTTAAGATCTTAAGTTGCTTTACATGAGAAGAAAGCAATGGATAAGTTAAATCACAATAAAATCATATTAATATCAACAGAAGTAGAACCAAATTTATTTATAAAGCCTTTGTTCCTAATCCTTATACCACTCTGCCTTTTAAGTGAATAGTCATTATATATAATACCTTTTTTTTTCTATAAATTACATGATCCAAACAGCGCTGTCTTCTTCTAGCTGTACTGTCCTCTATGGGAACCTAACATCACCAAATAACTTACAAAATGCCCACACTATTCTAGCTATCGATCTGTCTTAACTGCTGTAGTTTTCAAGTAGACCTTTAAGTGGTGGTGTGTGACCTCTGATTTTTTTCAACTCTTTTTGAAGATATTTCTAGATCCTCGAATTTCCCAGAAGTTCAGAAGTAATTAATTCCTCAGTCTGCACACGCAAACACACACACACACACTTTTTTTTTTTTTTTTGAGATTGCAATGAATCTAGAGATGATCTGGAAGGACTTGTCATACAAATAATAGTGGGTTGTCATACTAATAATACTGGGTTTTCCAATTCACAGATATGCTACATCCATTCATATGTTTCAGTTTCTCAAATCACTATTTTGTTATTTCCAGTATAGTGACCAGACATAGTTTTAGTTAAAGATACTTCTAAGTAGTCAACATCTTCTCACTGTTACTACATATAAGATTATCTCATTTTATTTTGTAATTGTTTGATGTAAATACAAAATTGTTTTACTTTTTTAAATGTGTGGGGATTTTTTTCATATATATGGGTCATTCGTCCATTCACTCATTGAGACAGGATCTCAATATGTAGCCTGGCTGCCTTTGAACTTGCTATGTAGACCAGCTAGCCTTGAGCTCACAGAGTTCTGTCTGTCTCTGCGTCCTGAATGTTGGAATTAAATGTGTGCACTACCATGCCCAGCCAGTTTTTTATTTCTAATATAATTTCTTACAGTCAGCGAACATATTCTGTAATATGTCAATCCTTTGATATTTTCAAGACTTCTTTTCTCCAACGATTGGTCTATTTTGGAAAGTCCTGGGTGGCCTGCAGTTGCAGGAGACAGTATCCTACAAATGTCAGTTTAGTAATGGTGTTCCCCATTGTTCTTCAACTCTTAGACTTTGATAATCATCTCCAGTCTGTTTTTTTCTATCAAGTACTAAGAAATGAGTGTTAGCATTCTCAAAGAAGGTTGTTTGTTTGTTTATGAGCCCAGGTCAGTGTTCCACCTAAATTACTGGCATGACTCCTTAGCTAGATTGTCTTAAAATTCTGGCCAGCAGTTACTCTGAGGACTATAGCATGTACATCTATCTAATATACAACAACTCAGAATTAAAGCTGTATCATTTCAAACACAGTGCAAGAAAAATAAGTGCAATTCCGTCCCTTTAGAACTGTTCATGATGCTTTACATCTACATATATGTAAACTTGAGAAAACACTGTCAGATGTTTGCATTAAATGGTCCTATTTTATAGTTCTTTGATTAAATTAAAGATGGAGAAAGATGAGTTTGGGTTACTAATTTCCAAGCATCATTTCCAGTATTCCTTCTTTCCTGTGTACCCGCGCTTTGAACTGATAGCATGATTCAGCATGTTCCTACAAGTGGAAAAACATCCTTTATCTCTTTCTTTTATAAAAATTACATCTACTTAATAATTTGTGTGCATGTGTGTATGTGTTAATATGGTACACATATGTGTGGTGTAGTGTGTGTGTGTGTGTGTGTCTGTGTGTGTGTGTGTGTGTGTGTGTGTTGTGTATGGTGCGTGCGTGCCACTACACATGTGTGGAATTCAGGGTAAGTTCTCTTCCCACCACACAGGTCCTGGGAACCTTACACTGTCAGACTGAGCAGCAAGAGTCTTTTTTGCTGTGCCATCTCCACAGCTCTTTTTTTCCTGTAGTGAGGATTAAGTCCAGGGCCTCAAGCAGTGTGCCACTGCAGCACCAGTGCGCTATACATCTCCAATCCCCATTTGGCAGTAGTTGGTTGTTTTTATCTTATTATTTATTTGTTTATATTTTTGTTTGTTTTGTTTTTTTGAGACAGGGTCTCTCTACATAGCCCTGGCTGTTCTGTAACTCATTATGTAGACCAGGTTGGCCTTAAACTCACAGAGCTCTGCCTGCCTCTGCCTCCAGAGTGCTAGGATTTAAGGTGTACACCACCACTCATGGCTCCATTTACCATTTCTTATGTGCAGTTCTTTTTTAACATGTGTTTTCTTTTGTTTCTTGGTTTTTCAGGACAGGGTTTCTCTGTGTAGCTTTGCACCTTTCCTGGAACTCACTCTGTAGACCAGGCTGGCCTCGTCTGAGTGCTGGGATTAAAGGCGTGCACCACCACCTCCTGGCCCTTATATGCAGTTCCTATAGCAAACTCTTAACATTTTTCCTTCTACAACTGTTTTCATTTTCTTTTAATTTCCAAGTAATATTTTCTTTGTATATTACATTTATTCACTTATTTGTCTATTTTGTGTGTAGGTATATATGTGTATGTGTATGGGAGCTTGTGTGATGGACATGTGCGGAGGACAGAGGACATCTTGTGGGAGTTGGTCCACTGTTTCCACAATGTGGATCCTGGGATTGAACTGTGGTTATCAGGTGTGATGGCAAGCACCTACACATCATTTAAATAAAGATGGCTTTACATAGCGCCTTCTCTCCAGCCTCCTTATTGACTATTGGTTTCTAGATTGACTTGCCTTTTACTAATGATACGTTTATCAGATATATTACATAAAAATATTTCCTCAGACTTTCTAGGTGGTCACTTTAATTTCTTTCTTTCACTTTGCATGTATACATGGTGTTCCTGCTTCTTTCCATGTTTGCTGTGGGCACATGTAGGGTAGAGGTAGGCTACATAGGGAAGTCTAAAGTTAATGCTAGATCTGTTCCTCAAGCACTTGTCACTTTAGTTACTGGGGCAGGGTCCCTTATTGAACCCACAGCTCACCAATTTAGACTAATCTAACTGGCCAGCTTGCCCCAGGGACCCTGTCTCTGCCTTAATAATGCTGGGATTACAGGCAACCACTACCCCTGCCCAGTTTTGTGTAAGGTTCCAGAGACCGGAACTCAGGTTCTCGTGCTTGTGTGACATTGAGGCATCTCCCTGGATCCCTCTTTAATATCCTGGTAGTGAGTCTATTTTGAAATGCACAGCATTTAATTTGACAATACTGCTTATCTATTTCTCCTGTCCACCCTCCACCGTGTGTGTGTGTGTGTGTGTGTGTGTGTGTGTGTGTGTGTGTGTGTGTTTGTCTATCTTGGAAACAAATGACTAATCCAAGGTCATTAAGATTTATACCTGTGTCCTCTCTTTAGACTTTCATTATTTTAACGCTCATATTTTCTTCTTTTATCAGCTTAAGCTGTTTTATATGATAATAGGTTGAACTTAATTCTCTTGTACATGTTAATCCATTTATCCCAGACCATTTATTGAAAAGACAAGTCTTTCTCCATTGAATTACTCTAGCATTCTTGTAGACAAAAAAAAAAAAAAAAAAAAAAAAAAAATCAATGGCCACAGACATATGTTTATTTCTGAACCCAGTTTTCTCCCATTGATCCATTTATCTAGGGACTTTTATGATTTAATTCTATATTATATTCTTTGTCATGTGTGGCTACTGAAGCCTCTGATCAATTTGATAAATAGTTAATGAGTGCGGGAATTTCCTTTAGTGTAGGAACTAATACATTTCCCAGTACTTGAAAGTTTTCTGTTAACGTACTGAGGTATATGTCAATGCAAGTGGCAGTTCAAAACTTGGCCTCAGATTCCTGCTCATATAAATAAATCCTCAAGGCCAATCAGAGATGAGATCTTGGAGCATCCTTGGATCTTTCCAGAGCATGTGCATAGGATCCTTTATACTCTCCTCCATATGTCCAGAGACCTGAACTTACTATAGATAGGCAGCAAACAAGTATTTTTGATATGAACAAATAATCCCATAATTATAACTAATCATTTTAATTCTAAATTCTGTTACAGCAATAACAATTAGGCCACTCTCCTCCACAAAGTAGGAAAAGACCCTTAAATAGTTTTTTTAAATACATAAATAGGGACTGGAGAGACGGCTCAGCAATTAAGAAAATTTGACTGCTCTTCCAGAGGACCAGGGTTCAAATCCCAGCACCCACATGGCAACTCATAATTGTCTGTAACTCCAGATCTAGGAGATCCAATACCTTCATACAGACATATATTCAGGCAAAATACCAATGCACATAAAATTTTAAAAAAATATTTTTTTAGAATACATAAAAAACAAACTTAAACTATAAGCCCTATAATGAAATGCTCAAGTGACATCAATCTTTAAGAAGTTGTCAGTCATAATTCAATATTAAATATTCATTTTATATACCAACCACAGTTCCCCCTCTCTTCCCCCCCCCAGCCTCCTCCTCCTCCCAATCCTCTCCCTATTCTCTCCTCAGACAAGGCAAGGCCTCCCACGGGGAGTCAGCAGAGCCTGGTACATTCCAGAGAGGCAGGTCCCAGTCCCTTCCCCTGCATCAAGGCTGTGCAAGGTGTCTCCCCAGAGGTAATGGGATCTTGTTGTAGGGTTTTTTGGGGGGCTCTTTTGGGAGGACCCTCACCCAGCTCCCAAATAAATCACAGACAGAGGCTTTCTCTTACTTGTGAATGCAGTCTTAACTTGGCTTAGTTTCTAGCCATCTTTCCTTAACTTAACTTACCCCATCTATCTTTTGCCTCTGGGCTTTTCCTGTTCTCTTGCTTCTGTATCTTACTCTGCTCAGTGGCTTGCTGTGTACGTAGCTGGGTGGCTGGCCCCTGGAGTCCTCCTCCTTCTCTGGCTGCTAGATCTTTGATCTCCAATCCTTCTTCCCAGAATTCTCCTCCTATTTATTCTCTCTGCCTGCCAGCCCCACCTATTCTTTCTCCTGCCTTGCTATTGGCCAGTTCTTTATTAGGCCATCAGGTGTTTTACACAGGCACAGTAACACAGCTTCACAGAGTTAAACAAATGCAGCATGAACAAAAGTAACACACTTTAAAATATTCTACTACAGGCTCCCAAGAACGTTGTTTTACCTAAGTAAGAGTATATCTTTTTTTTTTTTTTCAGATGAGGATCGAACCCAGGGCCTTGAGCTTGCTAGGCAAGCACTCTACCACTGAGCTAAATCTCCAACCCATATATCTATATTTTAAACTAGATAGTATACACATCATATTTTATTCATGCCTATCAATTTTTTTCTTTTATCCTTGCTATTCAAGCCACTGAAGCATCTATGGTAGGTAACACTGGTATTATGGAGAAAGAATGAAAGGAAGGAAGGAAGGGAGGGAAGGAGGGAGGGAAGGAGGAAGGAAGGAAGGAAGGAAAGAAAGAGAGAGAATGTCCAGACCATACCCTAACAGTTTAATCCAAGTAGCACATTTTAAGTATAGGACACAATTATAGACACATAGCAGAACTACCAATATTAAGGTCAGCAAACCAGACGACATTATGCCACATATTGTCTCATTTAATTTAACTTTCCTTTGAAGAATTATTTCAATTTAATAGATGAGAAAATATAATAGCCAGACGAGGTTAAGTGACTAGGCCAAATTTACAGAACTAATAAGAGACCGGTGCTCTTTGCATTATATGGGGTTCTCACGGAGTTCCTAGAAAGAGCTCTCTTAGTGATTTTTAAAAACTAATAATCTAGTCAAGGTACAATACAAAATGTAAATATGCCACCTTGAGCCTCCCTCTGAACTCTGAACCCAAACAGACAGGGACATTTTTACTTAAATATAACGTATTTGTCTGAAGTTAACCCCGAAGCACGGCCGCTGTGCTTACAAGTGTTGCAGGTGATTCAAGGCATAAAGAGGAACTCTGCAAACCTTCCCTGCATCCTTATCTTTCTTCCTCTCCCTTGCCTATGTTCAACCAGATGCCTATCATTACTCTAACCAGCACCCTCCCTCCCCCCACCCCGCCCTCAGCTTGGTGCTCAACAAGTTCCCTCTAGAGAGGTCACTAGTCATAGAGCTGTATACACAAACACTGCAAAAATAACCATCCCTTTAATCCAAATTAACAAAAATGATGAGATGGACAGGGAAACGTCAACTTTTTTTTTCCCCCTGCAGAGCAAGACAAATGGAGTTTTCATCATCTATCTTGTTCTCCAATCACTAACCGCACCGCAGAGGAAGTCAACAAGTGAACTAATGGTAAAAGCTGCCCTTTGCGAGATAAAGACAACTTCCTTTGTGGCCATTCCGAACAGTGGCTACGTCCAGTGTCATCTTTGAATCTAGAAAAGGTACTGTGTGAAGGCTGATTCAGAGAAAAGGCTCCCGACTACCATCAAGGGTCTCCCAGTTAGTTCTCTTTGCTTTGCTTTCGAGTACAGCCTGGTTGTTCCTGTTCAGTTAAAAACCACTAGAGCCTTACCTTTGGTTCCAAGGCTAGACCAGGGCTCTCAGCCTCCTCTCTTACTACCCAGCCCAGACGGACTCCCCCTTTTACAAAGGGCATAAAAAGGAAAGAACGCTGAAATGCACTCTCGTGTGGAAATTCTCAATCCTCTGTGCTTTCACAAACTCGAGACCAAGTTCCTGCCCCATCCCTACATGGGATCTTCTCGCTTTCATGTCCCTAGGGTCATCCGATGCCTAGCGTCCTCAGTTCTCACATCCTCTGTCTGCCCCTCAGGACCCTTTCCTGTCATATCCACAGCTCTTCCTTCCTCAGATGCTTTCTCTTACCAGACTCCACACCTCACTCAGCGTCCCCTTTTCAGCCTCACTATCTCCTCAGATGCCTCCCCCGTCAGATTTCCAATTCCTCGGACAAATTCTGAGTCAGACCCACTATCCCCTCAAAGTGGCAGACCTGTGATCTCGGACGCCTCGAGCTTCAGATGGGTAATCTTCTCAGGCGCCTCCTCCGTCAGACCCACGACCCCTCATATTCCCTCAGACCTGAAATCCTCTTAGGTATCTTCCCTCTCAGACCCGACCCCCCCAAGCCGGATCCTCTCTCCCACCAGATGCCCTCAGGTGCCTCCTCTCTTGGATGCGCAATTCCTCCCGAGCCTCCTCCGTCCGACCACATCCCCGCAGCCTCCGCGCGCACCGCGCCTCTACCTGCAGCCGTCGGGCCGCACTGATCCGCGTCTGCTGAACGAAGGGGTTGGGCACTGGCGGCGGGAAGAAGGACGCTTGGCGGGGCACCATGGGTGGCCGCAGCCCCGCAGCCCCGACGCCGGCGCCCGGCACCGTGGCCGCCACCGCGGCCGCCTCGGCGCATCGGTTCATGGTGGATCCTGGCGCCCGACCCGAGCAAAGCTGGGGACCCGGAGCGCGCGGAAGAACGCTGCTGCCCGGCCCCTGCCAGAGACCCACGAAGAGTCCCTGCCCCAGGCGCCGCTCCCGGCTTCTGCGCAGGCGCCAGAGTCACCTAGCCACTGGCTGCCCCCCCAACCCGGCCCCGGACACGCCCCCGGCTCTGGCCCCGCCCTCCCAGATACCTGCTTTCAATATATGGCCACCTCTTGCAGGCACCTGCTTTCCTGCAAAGCAAGGACCTGGATGGTCCGAACAGAGATGCAACCAAGAGACTCCTTGGTCTCTGCTGTGGGGTCAGGATTTTCTGTTTAACTAGTCCTGTACTTAAACCAAACCACTCACCACTGTGACCCTCACCTATCTTCTCTGAACCCAGGTGACACATGAACACATGTGGGCCAATCTCAATCTAGTAAGTAAATTAATAAATCCAGGGTGGGCTTTGCTTATCTCTGTTCGATTTCCAGTTTGTGTTTCATTTTGGTGTGAACCTGTTTGATTTGGGGGTATTTGTACATTAAGATGAGAGAGAGCTAAGCCAGGAATTGGCAGTCAGGGACGACAGTGTTACACTCAAAACTTGGATTAGCAGTGTAGGGAGGGCTGTCTTTCACGGAAATTGAACTATTATTTAGAAAAGGCAAAAACAATTGGCTCTCCCACTGTGGATGAGGAACCTGACCCAGAAACAGGAAATGATCGACATTGTGGCTACATTTCACACTGAGGAAATATGAGGCCTGTCTGAAACTATGTAGGAGGGGGAAGGGAAAGACCAGGGTTACCCAGGGCCTTGGGCCAATTGCTAGTGGGCAGAACCCTGACTGGCCACAGCTGAAGAATGGAGATACTGAACCATTCACCCCTACAGCAGGCGTGGTGAGTGTAGGGTGGGTGGGGGGCACAGCTGAATTCTCTCTGAATATGTAACAGAGAATCTTAATAACAGTGTGCTTCTACTACTCTGTAAACTTCTCAGCCTAGAGACTCTTCAAATAGGGCTGCAAATCCTTAGCCAGACACTTGCAAGGACCTTCAAGAATCAGAACTGGCCACAGAAGAAAAGGTGATTTCAGGCCCATTGAGATCTCCAGTCCATTCTCTAGTCCTACCAGGAAAAGCCCAAAGCAACAGACAAGAGCTGTTTCTAACAGCTGTCTGACCCCAGACAAACCACCTTCCACTGTGTCTTCTCAGGGGTCTGTAAAGGTGATCATAAAGGCTCACAGAAGAGAAGGTTGTGGGCTAAAGAGATGGCTCAGAGGTTAAGAGCACAAGCTGCTCTTCCAGAGGTCCCAAGTTCAGTTCCCAGCAGCCACGTGGTATCTCATAACTATCTGTAATAAGATCTGGTGCCCTCTTCTGGCCTGCAGGCAGAACACTGTACACATAATAAATAAACTTAAAAAAAAAAAAAAAATGAAAGAGGAGGTTGTGTGGTTGGTTGCTGTTCCTTGCTATCAGCACTATCATTCGGATGGCTATGGGGGGGGGGGGAGACAGAAACCTCCCACAGACCCCCATAACTACAGCAAACAACAGAACTGCTGCTGTGCTGTGTCCCGGCCCTTCCTCATGAAGATAAAAACCACTGCAGTGTCCAGGCTCTCTACATGTGGATCAGGCATGCAAACCTATTCACTCCAGGGTTTGGCAGCCTTGACCTTTCCAGCACACATCATCTGTGCTTTGAATTGAACAGAGATTTGCTTATAAGTTCCTCCTCCTGGCTGTGAGCTGCTAAAACAGAGGCAAACACTGACTGCCATTCAATTCTGCCACTCAATTGGTGTCTTTATTTACAATTTTTTGCCATTTCCCATGGGGAACTGTTAAAGGAAGAAGCGAGAAGGCTAAGCAGGAAGCCATTGGCTTGGCTCTCCTCCATCCAGTGGAGGGAGTGACTGAGGATGTTCTAGAGCGAGTAAGGAAGCTGTTGCTATGTGGGCCAAGATGCACCATGCAGAGATGTCAGACAGCCTGCGTCCTTCTGTCAGGAAATACAACATAGTGGAAAACTGGAAAGGTTTCAGGAAATGAACGAAGTATGCACAAACCTAACTGCTAATGTAGTGCAGGCATGAGGATGGCTGGAAGTGCGTAAGCAGGTGTCTCCAACTTCCACCTGGACACACCTGGACCCCACCGCCCTGTGCCAGGCTGCTGCACCACCAATGCCCTCCTAAGATAGTTTCTGTTGACTCTGAAGATGCTGTGAGCCACAGCAGATCATAGATGAGAAGAACCTCAAGTGTGGAGCACCAGGGCAGCCCAAAGGAAGACTGCATTGAGAATATCCAGTGTCCCCTAGGGCGGAGGCAGGGGAGGGGTACAATCAGCACCGTTCTTTGGGCACAGAAAGAGGCCACTTTCATTAATCTTCAATCACCAGGTGAGGGAGAAGGCTGAGTAACTACAGAGCTGAAGGCAGGGCAGCCAGGCCCCTCCACATCCTTCCCCAGTACTCTGAGCCTGGTGTGCAGTGATGATTGCAGGGCCCATGGGAACAGGCCCGCTCAGCAGCCCAGCCAGTCCGATTTGATGCTTCCAAATTTCACACTCTTCAGACTTTGGTTCTCCAGCTTCAGGTAATATGCACCTTTGAAGAAGTAGCTGTGACCTGAGAGAGACAAGGGAGAGAGATTGAACCTACTCTGACCTGCCATGGCACCTGGAAGGTCCCTGGGAATCATCACATCTGCTTGGCACAGGAAAGAGCTTTTCAGCTAGGGAAGACCCTGGGCTGGAAGAATGGGAATGGCTAGGAAATTAGGTCTCATAGTTGTTGACTGCTCTGCTCCTCAGAGCCAAGGATCAGACACAAACTTCTCAGAGCAGAGATTCTCAACCTGTGGGTCACGACCCCTGTGAGTTTGCATATCAGATATTTACATTACAATTCAGAACAGTAGCAAAATTGTAGTTATTTGTTTTCTAGTCTTTTTTTTTTCTAAGAGAATGTTTCTCTGTGTACCTTTGGAGCCTGTCCTGGAATTTGCTCTGTAGTCCAGGCTGGCCTCGAACTCACAGAGATCCGCCTGCCTCTGCCTCCTAAGTGCTGGGATTAAAGGCATGCACCACTACCACCACCCAGCAAGATTGTAGTTATAAAGTAGCAACAAAAGTAATTTTATGGTTGGGGGTCAGCACAACACAAGGAACTGTATTAAAGGGTCACAGCGTTAGGTAGGTTGAGAACCACTGTCGTTGAGCTTGTTATGAGATTCCATTAGGTAATACTTGCTGTTGGTGACAACAGAACCTTCCGGAGCACAAGCACCAAGCCACACACTTACATGCATCAGGGAATGGGAAGCAAGAGGCCCCCAGGCCTATCCGTTTAGTATGTTCGTACAAATATTTGCTTCATTTTGTCTTTAATTCTGAATGAGTTGCCAAGATGTAAACACATTTGGCAATGTCATATGAACATGCAGATGTCTGGCCTCTCTTTAAACCTCTACACTGTCTAAATCCACAAGACCTTACTCTTGCAGGTCAGCAATCATCAGAGACTGAGAAGCAACCCTTCCCTGCCAATGAATCACTTGCCTCTGATTCTTTACAAAACACACACACACACACACACACACACACACACACACACACACACAGGGCATTCATACACTCCAGCACTCCCCACACTCATGCACACATACACTCGCCCATACAAACACTTACACACATGTGCATACTCACACATACACTCATGCACACATGTGCACGCACACATTCTCACTCACACATACATGCATGCACTCACAGAAGAATAACTTATTTTCTACTGTTTCCCCTCCTGGCCTCTAGAAGCTTTGGAATCTGTGAATTCCTTCCAACACACATGATCCTGTTTACTCCATTAAAAACCCTAGCTCACAAGTATGGACTTGACAGCTGTTTGGTTGAAGGTAACTCTTAATGGAGCACCTGTTTATACACTGCTTTCCTTCTGTGCTTGTGAGACTTTCAGCCATGGGAGCTCAGGCCTATGAGCTTTGCAGATGGCAAAAGCACACACACACACACACACACACACACACACACACACACACAAACAGTAAGAACACACACACACACCACATTAAAATTTTTTTTTTTTTTGTGGAACTGAATTAAAAATTCCTCTCAAAAACCAAACTGACTTCATTTCCAGGACCCCAGAAGTTCACAGAAGCCTCCCAGGGAATATGATTTTCAAATTCCAAATGTTATCCAGTGCTGACACTGCAAAGCAGCAGCCGAGTGGGAGATCACAGCCATGGGAGTGACAGAGCATGACAACGTTTGCCTTGTCTCAAGTAAAGCCATGCTTCAGACGGGAGGTGGTCACAAGGCCTCCTGAGAAACCCAATACAGCCTGGCTCAACCCCCGGAATGAATCCAGGGCACCAGGCCATGTTCCTGGTCCCTGGAGGCCTCCCAGCCCTCCTCTACTGTGGCTCCAGGCCCTGCAGCTGTGAGGGGCCTTTCTAGGTCTTCCAGCCTGGAGCTTGGCTGGGGCAGCAAGGGTCAGGAACTGGCTGCCTTCCCAGCACTGAGCTAAAGGGGCTGGTTTGTTTTCCAGGACTGCATGGCTGCCCTACAGGCATGTGTGCAAGGGAGAAGCTGCTTCCTGGCTGGGGGCAGGCAATCCTAGAATGCCAACAGAGGCTGGGTAGCTCACCACCGCCCTGCAGGTCCACGACTGCATCCAGGTTATCAGGGATGGCATTCCAGGAATCTGCGATGAGCTTAGGGAAGCCAGGATCCATTTTCTTCTTCACCTCATTGTATCTAGGGAAAGAGACAGGGAGAAGAAGCAAATAGCCTCTCTGAAAGCCCACCCCCATGGCCCACTCTCACCCCCAATCCTGGAGAGTAGATCTGGGAAAAAGACTTGGACCATCAGAAGGGAAGCAGGCAGCTGTGCAAGGTCCCAGAGAAGACCTGGCTCTGAATTGCCACACTACTTACCACTTCCTGATTGCATGGCTTGAGACAATTCCTACATGCAACAGTGACATTGCCACCAAGAGGCAAATATTTGCATCTCTCCCATGTCTGGTATTCAGCATGGTTTGGAAACTGATAGTTCCCTTGCCAAGTTTTTAAAAAATTTTCTTTTGGGACTTATTATTCTTTATGTGTTTAGGTGTTTTGCCTGTATATATGTCTGTGTGCCATGTGAGGGGGTGCCCTCAAAAGCCAGAAGAGGGAGTGAGATCCCCTAAAACTAGAGTTATATGGAGGTGGTTATGAGCCATATGGATACTGGGAATTGAACCCAGGAATTCTGGAAGAGCATATAGTGCTGTTGACTGCTGCAGAGCCATCTCTCCAGCCCACCCCACCCCCAACCTTTGATTCCCTGCTGTGGTCCGAGGACCAATGGACCAGACCCATAATTCTTTCACTGTGTGGTCTGAACAAACTGCCGCTTCTTTATCTGTCAAGCAGAGATGACAAGCCACGTCTGGGAGTTAACCGAGGCTCAGAGAGGGAGGTTATAATGCAGTGTGGTGGGTGTGAGCTCAAGGCCATGAGTCACTGGGCAGACAGCATGCCACCCCAGTCCCAGCTGCAGCTGGCATGGTACATGTTCTTCTGGGCGCTGCCTTTAACCCAGGTAAACACTTGGAGCATTACAAAGTCTTTCTCCCTGGCCATTGTTTTAAGTCTCTTGGAGAACTGTTTGATTGCTGTCCTTTTTATGCCTTCGCTTCCCCTCCCTCTGTCCCTCAACCTACTAGTTTTCTTCTACAGATTTAACACTACAAAAGCTAATGTGCTCCTACAGTGTGCCCATGGATATCTCAGTAAACAAGATCAAACCTCACCTCCATGGAGAAAATGTCTAAGCAGATCCTTTTGGATCTCATCCCGGTGATGGGCAAGCTTTCTTTCCTCTGCACAGTATCCTGGCTGGCTCTCCTATGCCCCTGGTGGCATCCCTACCACCCTCACCAGGGATTCCAATTATAGATTGCCCTAAGACTGTCTTTTGTAGGGGCTTCCCTTTCAACTCATCACCCCAAGAACTGCCAGGAACACCTTCATAACCACAGCATCATCTAAAGATAACGTCAGGCTATTTCTTCATGGCCCAAGTTACCAAAAACAATTCCCCTAGCCCAAAATGTCCATGCCCCCATCTGACCACCCCAGAGCCCACTGTAAATCCCTGGAATTACAATGGTACCGAGATATGTACCCCAGGCCCCACGGACTCCCCTTCCCCTAGCACAAGCAGAAGGCAGGAATCAACCTCATTGGACGGGGAAGGCTCAGAGAAATGAAACAATTTGCTTCCTGAGCACTCTTTTCATACAGGAAGACTACAGTGCTACGTCAGGAGAGGTGTCACCGCCTCTCTCTAGCCTCATTGTCTTGACAACTATCTACGGATGTAGAAGGTGCAATATAGAGAGTGTCAGAAAAGACACTTCAGTCTCGGGTTTTCAACGCGTCCTTGACCCACTTCGGCCTTAGTATCCTTGGTCCAGAAAATGGAGCTGATAACAATATCCACATCAAATGAAAAATCCAGATAGGCATAGCATCCACCTAGAGCAAGGCACAGGTCTGGAAGGAGTCGCCAAGACTAGATGCAAAAGTATTTAAGTTCTGTGCACAGCACATAAAGGACACTGGATATGTATTTGTGGTCTCAGTGGGAACTCCAAAAGGTAGCAGCTGAGTACTTCCTGGCATCCTGGGACAGCTGTCACCCTGGTCACTCCGAACACTCTCTTTTTCCTGCAGCCACAGCCCAAGAAAGTGTCTCAAGCTCTTGTGCTACCTTTCCTGCGAGGGACCTGTCTCCTTTGTATGCCCAGTCCAGAACCTAGGGTCAGCACATGCCAGTCCAGCCCCTTTACCAAAGGTTCTTGGGGCTTCCTCAGCGGAGGATGGTATCTGTTCTGACATCTAGAGTTGGAGGAAGGCCTTCTCAAGGAAAAGGGTTAGAAGAAATCAGTAAGGCATTTCAGGGCCTGTGAGTCTGTGCATGCATGCACACGCCTGCTCACACGGGACATGCCTGTTCTTGCATGTGTACACACATAGGGTGTGTAGTAGGAAGACTGTGAGAGTACAGGGACTCACTTAGGTTTTAGAATTCTGAGATTCCTGAATCACGTGTATGTGACTCTCCACTTCTCTGGCCCACCACACTCAGATTGAAAGATTTAGTGTGTCAGTGAATTCAAAAGCCTGAGATGCCATTCGAAGTATGTGGGTGTGCTGGGGAGGGTTCAGGAGCCCACGGCGAAAGGTCCACTCAGCCGTTTCCTGACACACTGTTTTTTTTCTTGAGGCTTGAGATACCAATCAGCTTAGGTTGCTAAGAGTCTCAGCAGTGCCTCCAGAATTCCACCCTGCCATAGGCAGCCGAGAGACATAAGCGGCTTCTCAATCAGGGTAGTTTCCGGTGGGATGAGGAGAAGAGAAGGAGGAGGAGGCTGAGGCCTCAAAGGAAGCAGGAATGTTTGTTCAAGCACAGCAGACAAAGTCTGGGAGTTCTATCAGTGGTTCCTGGGTATGGCCTGGCTGCCCTGACAGCCACAGAAGCAGGAAGGGAAAGGAGACACCTGCAAAGCTTTTGCCCTCCCACCCTTTTCCTCACTGATCAAATGACCCAGAGGACACAGTGAAGGGGGCGCTGGGGACAAAGGAGAAGCAGCTTTAAACACAGCTCTGGGCCAGCACACTTACTTATAAGTGGGTTGACCAAGTCCTTTAGGTTCTTTGGGCCTAAGTTTCCTAATGGGTAAGTTTCTGAAGGATTATAAGCATACTCCTGAGTTTGGGCTATGCCCATGGACACTGCTTTCTCTGGCCCCTCATCCAGACCTTTGCCTCTCAGAGCTAGAACCTTCTCTCCAGAGAACTCGGAGCAGAACCACCTGCTTCTAAACTGCTCCCCTGCCAGACTTCACCACTGGCCAGGCCTGCAGGCATGAGGGAGGGTGCCTACTGCAGACATGGGGGAGGGTGCCTGCTGCAGACATGAGGGAGGGTGCCTGCTGCAGACACGGGGGGAGGGTGCCTGCTGCAGACAGGGGGGAGGGTGCCTGCTGCAGACAGGGGGGAGGGTGCCTGCTGCAGACAGGGGGGAGGGTGCCTGCTGCAGACAGGGGGGAGGGTGCCTGCTGCAGACATGGGGGAGGGTGCCCGCTGCAGACACTGGGCAGGGTGCCTACTGCAGACAGGGGATAGGGTGCCTGTGGCTCCCCAGGGCCTAGTATGGATTCTGTCTATCTTAATCATTTCTTTCTGCTGCCTTGCCTATACCTTCCCTCCCTGGGTCTTCACTGAATCAGGAAGAGTAGGACATCCTCCAGGGCCAGGATGCCAGCTCAAAGTCCAGCATTTAACCTTGTGAAACCCTGTTTTCTGCATGTGAAAGTGGGAAGAATGGTGACTCGTATGTCCCTGGGCCTCACAAAAACACCTGGCATACAATAGCAACATAGCAGCTATTATTGGTATGTACATCATCAGCTCTGCTGTGAGTTGCCATAACACAGGGGGGGGGGGTCTAGACTAGATATCTGCAGGCCCAATTGGAGGCAACAGAAAAAGGAAAGGGGATTCTGGCCAGAATAGCCCTAACAGTGCCAGGAAGAGGATGTATTCTGTAGTGTCTTCTCTTGGAGGGCCTGCTGCCTGGCAGGCTAAGGACCAGGGACAGGGTGTCTATCCACACTGTGTATATCAAGCCAGAGTGCCCTGCCCCATGAAACTAGCCATACTGCCAGTCTACCTGGAGCTCCCTTACCTCCAGAACTTGTCTCCTGCAAAGATATACGTCTTCTTGTTCTTACTCCAGTTAAAAGCAGCATCAACTCGCTGGACATCAGGGGGCAACCCCAGGCTGGTGAGTGGCTTGGGGTACCCACGCTCAAGGGTGCTGGCAGAATAGATCCAGTACTCATTCCCTGAAGGAAGGGGCAGAAGTTGGTTAGTGGCTGTGGGGAAATGCCTCAGGCCAATCCTGTCCTCTCCATCATCTTTCTGGTAGAAGAGCCTATTGGGTCTTTCTCAACAAGGAATGGCCTTCTGCTCATTTCCTAGCTCTATACCTAGAAGCAGGTCTCACCACAGAATTATGTTTTGTTTTACTTTGCTTTTGAGATAAGAGCCCATATAACCCAAGCTGGCTTTGAATTTCTGATCATCCTGCCTCTACCTCCTGAGTGCTGGGATTATAAGAAGGTGGGCTACTGCACATCTCATTTATACAGTGCTGAGAACTGAACACAGGGTTTTTGCATGCTAGACAAGCACTCTATCAGTTGAACTACATGCTCTGCTCATTCACACAGTATTTTTTTTTTAAATAATTTATTTCATTTTATTTTATGTGCCTTGGTATGAGGGTTTCAGATCCCCCTGGAACTGGAGTTACAGATAGTTGTGAGCTGCCATGTGGGTGCTAGGAGTTGAACCTGGGTCCTCTGGAAGAGCAACCAGTGCTCTTAACCACTGAGCCATCTCTCCAGCCCTCATACACACAGTTTTTTAAGTTGGTTATGAAAGGGGGCAATCAAAGGATGATAAACAGTCCATGAAAGTGTCACATCTGCCACAAGAATACTCTCTTTCTAACATGTATAAAGTGTCCTGGGAGCCCAAACTAGCCTGGTCAGGACCCATCGTCACCAAAGGCAGAGATGGAAGCTGGCTATACATGGGACAGTAAGTGTCCAAATCTTAGCTGAGCCGTCAAGGTCAGCCTAAGCTGCATAGCAAATGCAAAGACCAGCCTGAGCTCTGTCATAAAACCCTGTCTCAAAACAAAGGTAAAAGTAACAAGCCTAGTTAAAACAAACAAAACGGTGCTTGTTGGAGTCTAAATATCATGTATAGAAAGAACAGTTTGTTTCTATCCTGTTTTTAGATGCCACCCTACTGTAACTAACTACCTCTGTGCAAATAGATGTGTGCTAAAAGCATTTTATGTTAAAAATGAGGGGCTGGGGGCTGCAGAGATGGTTTGGTGGTTAAGAGTGCCTCCTGCTCTTCCTGAAGACTACAGTTAGATTCCCAGTATCCATGTTGGGCAGCTGGCCAGCCCTGTTTCAAGGTTCCTGCCTCTAGTTCCTGCCCTGACTTACCTTCATGCTACACTACAACTGTAAGCTGAAATAAACCCTTTCCTACTCAAGTTACTTTTGAACACAGTGTTTTATCACAGCCATAGAAACCTGACAAAGACACTGTGCTTTGGGAAATAATGTGAGAGGGATCCTTGAAAAAGATGGGGCACCTACAGGTGCCTGGGAACTGTGGTTAGATGGAGGAGAGGATCCAGTTCAACAGGAACTGAGGGCCAGAAAGCCCCTCCCACATACCTGCGAAGAACACAGCTTTCTCTTCCTGTGGGGCCTCATACACAGCATCGATCTTCTCTGGGAGCTCAGGCCAGAATGTGGCCACCAGCAAGGGCCCTGTGGGCTTGTCACGTGGTGTCACTGTTCGCCAAATAAACCTGGGGGCAGGAATGGGGCACAAGAAGTCACACCTTCTTCCCTCACTCTGAAGCTCTAACCACCAAACCCACTCAGAAACATGGGTAGTGGAAGGTGGGCAAGATCTAAAGAAGGTTGGAGAGGGACATTGGGGAATAGGGGGACCCTGCTCTCCCAGACATCACCCTTCATTCTTGCCCCCACCTCCTCCAGGAAGCTTCCCCAGACTGCCTCTGTTTACTGTGTTTCCTTACTCAGTGCCTCTCCAAAACACCAGCCCTGAGTGCCTGGAGCAGCTAACACCAACCCTGAGTGCCTGGAGCAGCTGTTAACTATCTGTCCTGTTTGACTTGAAGCCAGCCGAGGCCAGGTCTGATGGCACTGCAAAGCATTTTCTGGATTTAAATGGAATGAATCTGTCTGCCTTAGCAGATTAAGAGCTACCTTTACTGAGGACATACTGAGCACCAAGCACTTTTATGAATGAGCTGTGTAAAATGTAATCCTCATAACCTCATGTGTGCTTGGTGATCTGCCCAGCAGCTGCCATCTTTCTCCACCATCCTTCCTCTCAGCTCTACACTTAGAACCATTATTCAGCACCAGGAGCCCCTGCTGCCCGTGACCTCATCCTCATCTTAGGAATTAGTCCCCAGTGTCTTTAACCTTTTGACATTGTAATATGACTTGGCATCTCGTTACCAGAACAAAAGCTATCCTCAGCGGCATGTGGCCTTAGTGGCAGGTTGGTCATGGGTAAGCCACTGGCTCTCAGACTGTCATCCTCAGAGCAGTGGGCCGAGCAGCAGCTGGGCATGTGTTAGAAATGCGAATTTCTGGACCTGACCTGAGATCTGTAGGGCAGACTTCTCTGGCTTGTGATTGAGACTCTGTTTGAACAAGCCTTCCAGATGATTCTGTTTGCCAAAGTTGGTTACCTTCCCATTCCTTGCCATGTGTCTTATATCAGCATGACAAGATTGGGCAGATAGACCAGTATCTCACCCCTAGACATCTCTCTCCCTCCCACCTCACCCCACACTTTGGCTGGATGTGGGACGCCTGTGGTCCTAACTGCCACTGGCAGTCATCTTGGCACGCCATCTTGGCACACGGGCCACACAAAGGTGTCAGTGGACAAGGACAAGTGGCCGACCCTCCTCTGCCCTTAATAGCAGCCTTACCCCTGGACACTATACCATGAAAGACCAATTTTTCTTCCACTTTTTAATCTGGGGCAGGAGAGGGTGGTACCTCTGTTACTTGAAGCAGCACGTACAAGGCAGAGTTACGATCCTAACTTGCCAAACAACACTCAGATTGATTACAGTATTACCTGGGTTTAAGTCCACATCCAACTCCAAAATCCATTCAAGGATCCCGCAGTACTGCCTGCCCTCCCAGAGTCTGGCACCAATATTTGTATATGTTTACTGTTTAATTATTTACAGTGAATCAACTCAGTGAACTCATTGAACACACATTTAGGTCCTTTTGAGAGAAAGTGTGATACAGAGTCAGAACCAGCCCTGGCCTGGGCGTGGGCTCAGAGCCATTTCTGAAATTCCTACTTCTCACAGCTCTATACATGGCCCAGTTTCCACAGTGGCAAGTGTTCCAAGCTAGGGACCTTGCTGGAGACCAGAGACCCCATTTACCTCTTCTCCCTCCCTACAAGGTACAGCAGGACATCAGTGGTTATCTACAGTCGCTAATAGTGGTTTGGGCACTAAGACCTGACTGTAACACTGACTTACTGCATTCTCAGTCTCACTTCTCTCTCTACCCTTCTGTTATCGCCTACCGGCCAGTGGAAGACTCTGAAGGGCGAGCACGTGTGTCCCACAGCTGCCCCCATGTCTGAAGAGAAGCCCTTCGTGGGACAGAGGACACTCCTGGAATAGCTTTCAGCCTCCCCAGGCTCTCTGTCCCACACTGTTTAAGTCAGGAACTGCTATCTGTCTCTGCTACCTGGTTCCTAACCGCTACTGCTGTCTCCATCCACTATCCAAGAGCCTCGGAATCACTGGGGAAATCTGGTAAAATGCAGATACGTAAGGCCTGCCCCCAGAGTACAGTCGAAGGACTCAGGAGAGAAGGCAGAAACCCATATTTTTTCAATAGGCCCATTCTAGGTGGTTCCAGTGTAGGAGGCCTGTGCATTTCTCTTGAGACAGTGACGTGACATTAAACAGACGCCTATGCCCAGCACACTGTCTTCCTTTCCTTGGCCATCATCAGGCAACGGGCACAACAGCTGCTAAATTACCATTTGTGAAGACGACAGCTAATAGGACTAAACAAACACACTCTGTGCTGGCATTATTCTGAGCGCTAAACTCATCTGATCCTAAGTTCTGCTCTATTTGATAGGGTAAAATATTAGCCCCATCTTAGAGATGGGCAAACAGAGGTACAAAGAAAATGATTAACCTATTAGTAACCATACAACTTGTACGTAGCTAGAGTAGTATTCTACATCCACCATTCATTTTCCTAACTATTATACTCTATGAATGGATGAGTGGATAATTGGATAATGTATGGAAGGATAATGGAGACTAAATGGACAGGAGAAGATGCTTGGCAGATAGATAGACAGATAGACAGACAGGTGATAGATGAATAGATGAAGGTAGAAATGAACAGACAAATAGGTGATGGACAGATAGGTGGATGGATGGATGGATGGACTTTTTAATGAAGTCCTAAACAGTTCTTGGCATTAGCCAGGGATCTAGGGCATTAGGGTGACTCTCAGCCATTGTCATAACCATAGACTTGAAGAATGAAGGAAATAATCTCTCTCTACCTATGGTCACTTGCTATCTATATAGACAGCAATTTGGCTACTTGAGATCAATAGCATTCAAGGAGAAGACCAATGGAAGATTGGCTAATTCCCCTACATTCTTCTCTCCATCTTACTTTAGAATCATGTCTGAATGTGCCTTACTATACGACAACTCACTCCATCTTTTATGGCTGGGCTGGGGTGAACTGGGATGCCCAACTTAGCCCTGTTCTTTGATTTCATCAGTAGAAGATTCTCAGATGTGACATGCATCAAATCATTCAGTGTGTGTATGGTTTGATTTGACATCCTACACCCTGTCATCTGCCACAAGCATCTGCTAACTATAGGAGAATGAGTGACATGTAAAATGTACCTGATGCCCTACTGCTGCAAAAGCCTGGACAACTGGTAGACCACCAAGATTTGGAGGTTGTGAGACACACAGCAAAAACTGCTTACTACAGGTCATTCTGTGAGAACTTAGGGGTCCTCAACAAACAGTGGGAACACAAGAACCACAGGAAGGGGCAGAGATCCAGAAAGACAAAAGCAGCCTCACTCACCGGTCCTTGAAGAAGAAGATCTCCCCACGAATCTGGGCAATGCCATCAAAAACAATGTCCTGTTTGCAGATCTCAGGAGTGACAGGTCCCAGGGTAGGGGTGGGGCCAGTACCAGTGTCATTGTCGGCATCAGGAGAGGGCCCTGGGGAATGAATGGGGAGACACCTGAACTTAGACTCTCCCTAGCAACAAGACTTCTAATCGCCAGGCTGAGCCCTGATACTGCTTACTTAACCCATAAAGGCTGGAAGGAAAAGACATCTGCCTCAGTGTCGCCTGTACTTACTGAGGGAACTAAGAGAAGCCTGAGTCTTGTGCGGTCTCTTACTTTAAAGAACAGGGAAGTCTGGGGCCCCTTCACTTTTTTCTTCCTCATGATGAGCAGCCACATTTGAGAAACTGAGTCCAGAGAGGTGAACTGCTCCATCTTTTCCAGCTAGCCTGAGGAAGGGCAGGTCTGCAATGGCACACCTCAGTGTCTGGATCTCCGGTTCTTTCCCAAGTTCCGTGTCCCTAGGCTTCTCCATCCAGGAACTACTTTCACTATTTTGCCTGGTCCAGGAACCACTAGGACTATTACATATTTGATTTCTTCTTTAGGCAACGGACTGGCTTTTTAACCTCTAGCCTTGCTGAAAGCACAAACAGTAGACAATCCTTGGTTGCGGGAACCAATAGTTATGCTTCTATCACAAATGAAAACATCAACATCTTATGAAAACTGGCAATGTTCATTCCCATGTCATCATTCCCATTCTGTGCCAGAGAAAATCCTGCCCTGCAGTCAGCTCACTCTTCAGGATCCTGAACCCTACCTAGCCTCTCAAACCTAGTCCAGCCTCAGTTTACACACTAACAGATGGAGGGTTCTAGAAATGGGGAGCCAAGAGGGGCATGAGTTTAGAAAGGATGGGGCTGTTTGGGCAGCGCTGTGAAGCATTACTCCGGAGCCTGAGGACCAGGCACCATTCATGCCCGTTGCCCATATCCCTAGCCATTTTGGCTAAATGAGATCTGGCATTTTCCACTTCTGTGGCTTCCCACCCAGGCTGTAGGATGGCTGTAGACACCTCCACTCCCAGAGGCACTCAAGCTGAGGCTTACCGTAGAGCTCCTGGATCCCCTTGATGTCATCATGAGATAATCGGAAGTTCTTGGTGTAGGTGTAGATAGGAGCCATCAGAGCTCCAGGGTCCTGGGAATGCTCCAGCCCCATTGCATGGCCAAACTCATGGGCTGCCACGAGGAACAGGCTATATCCTAAGTGCCAAGCAGAGGTAGAATTTGAAAGAGAGATATGACAGGCATCCAGACTTGCCTCATAGGAAGGAAACTTTGGGAGGAAATCTCCACAGTGGGCTTAAAAGTTCTGCAAATGGCATGTATTGGTTTTTACCTTGTCCTGAGAATTCTGTTGCTTTTGAGGTCAGCCAACATTTGATTGCCCTTTCCCAATGATAACTGTGTGTGTGGGATGAGGGGGAGAGACAGGAGCATCTGCTTCAAGTTTCGTCTATTAAAAATCATGCTTCCTGGCTCTCTGTGAGAGCTGAGGTAAAGCCTGCTGCCTCAGGATCTCAGAGATAGTCAGGGATAGTCTGATGTGAGGGCTTCACCATTTCTGCCCTAGGAAGGGAGTAAAAGCCACTCCCCTGGGAATGCGACTTGATGATATAGCATTTGCCTAATGTATGACAATATCTCCAGCCCCATAGGGAAACTGAAACAAAACATATCCATGCCTATATGTGTTGCTCAGGCTTGGCCATGGAGAGTAGGGTACAATCATGTACCACACCCTGTTGGGACTGAATTATCCCACGGGCCCCACTACCACAAAAAGTACACCCAAATCCTGTTCCCAGTTATCTAGAACATATGACTTGCAGGTATCATTAGAATGGAAGACAAAGTAGTGTTATATGTCCTAAGTCCAATACTTGATAAGCTGAAATAGGAGGATTGTGAGCTTGAGATTAACATGGGCCACATAGTGAAATCCTGTCTCAAACCAAGAAAGAATCAGTGCATATTATTTAAGCCACCGGTATGCTATGCTTTGCACATGCAGCCTGAGGGGATACAAACTCTTCACGTGGGTCTCCATCCCACCTTCAGCAGAAGCTGCACAGAGCAGCGATGTCGGCACATCTAGCATAGCATTTGGGGGCCAAGAAGAACTCGTCTGGCCAGCTGTGGCATTCACCAAGGTCCATCTCGTTATGGGAAAAAAAGAACAATAGAATGGAAGGAAAGAATGTCCCAGTTAGCACTAACTGCCCATGTAACATAGCCTCGACTCACAGTTAAAAACTCTCCATTGAAGCCGGGCGGTGGTGGCGCATGCCTTTAATCCCAGCACTTGGGAGGCAGAAGCAGGAGGATCTCTGTGAGTTCGAGGCCTGCCTGGGCTACAGAGTGAGTTTCAGGAAAGGCCCAAAGCTACACAGAGATACCCTGACTCCAAAAGCCAAAACAACAACAAAACCTCTCAATTGAGTAGTTGCCATCATCAGGTTGGTCTCCGGGCATGTCTGTGATGAGCTGTCTTATTATTAATTGATACAAGAGAACACAGCCAACTATGGGCAGCTCCATTCCCTGGGCAGGTATCCTGGGCTTAATAAGAAAACTAAGTAAGCATGAGCCTGTGTGCCAGATGTGAGGCTGGCAGGCGGTGTTGCTCCATGGTTCCTGCCTGCAGGTTCCTATCCTACGTTCTTGTCCTGACTTCCCTGGATACAAAGATGGTAACCTGGGAGTGTAAGCCTATTTGTTAGCATTTCCTCCCCAAGAGTTCATTCACAATAACAGAAATCAAACTAGAAGAGAGGCTCACTTGATTTTGGCAGGTCCTGGACCCATTCCCTTCCCTGAAGGTTTTGAGCTACCTGAAAACTGAAGCCCTAGGCCTCTGGGCCCCGAAAGCTAGGCCCAAAGCACCCTGCTCATAGTCCTGACAACAGTAAGGTCATTGACCGCCTCCTGCTAGTGACAGTCCTGCCCGGAAAGGTGGCTGAAGTGGAAAACAAGAACAGAAATAGCAGGGCTGATACCCACCCAGCATCAGTGACCTAATAGGGTCTCATTTTGGAAACTGTGTTGAGTGTCCACTTGAATTGGCTGGACCTAAGCAGGGAACCTGTCTTCACTGGGGCTAAGCAGAGTCTCTGCTCAGATGGGTAGGTCTGAAGCCACAATGGGGTATCTTGTTGTGGTGGCTTGAAAGAAAATGCCCCCCAAAGAAAAAGGCACTATTAGGAAGTATGGTCTCATCGGAGGAAGTGTGTCACTGTGGGCGGGCTTTAAGGTCTCTTTTGCTCAAGCACCCCTCAGTGTGACTGTCAGTCAACTTCCTGTTGCCTGCAAGATGTAGCACTCTCAGCTCCAGTACCTGCACACTGTTGTGCTCCCCTTCATGATCCTAATGGACTGAACCTCTGAAACTGTACGCGAGCCACCCCACTTAAATGTTTTCTTTATAAGAATTGCTGTGGGCATGGTGTTTCTTCACAGCAATAAAAACCCTAAGATACTTGTCTAGGGACAACATCTGTGCTGAAAGTAGTCTGAGCCTCAGAATATTCCAGGTGTGGAGGTGTGTCCAGTGTCTACCAAAGGCCAGGGCCTCATACCTTGGTCAGGACAGAAGCCCCACTTCCGGTCATCATCATAGTTAGTGGTGGTCGCACACCATATCTTCCCGTCACTGCGACCGGCGCTGGTGCAGCTCTCATATTTGTTGCCCAGGAAGGTGAAGGGGAAGACACATGGGGCACCTTCCGAATTTCCACCCACAGTGGACATAGCTGTGGGGTAAGGGACACAGGTCAAGGGCCAGCAGAGGATCTGAGCCACTACCAGGAAACAATGACAAGCTGACATTAACATAGACTCCCTGGAGGGGTGGCTGGAGTGGAAGACAAGAACAGAAATTGTAGGGCTGATTCCCACCCCGGATCAGTGCCTAGACATAGGGTCTCATTTTAGAAGCTGGAGGAGCGTTCACCCTATTCACCCCCACCAATAACCCTGGCACATTAGAGACCCTGCAGTAACATCTCCATGTCATATATGGGAAAAACCCAGATTTGAAGAGCTTAGGAAACTTGCTGAGCAGAGCATGCTAGAAATTAAGTATCAGAGCCAAGGTTTAAAAACCCAGGTAGCCATGGTTCAGAGTCCAGAACTGGACCGCTGTAGATAGGAGCAGAGAAGGCAGACACACAGAGAACTGAGCAAGCTGATGGTCTCAACACTCTAGAAGGTCTCAACTGCCTTAGAAGATGAGCCTTTAGGCTCAGTCTTTAGAGACCAATCCCTGAGTTAGCTTCAAGAAGCAGGTTCAGTAAACATATGTTGGAGAAAGAGAGAATTGAGAAAGGATGAATAACAGACTGAGAGGAGACGTGGCCAAGAGAAGGTTCAAGGTCAGAGGGAGGGAGAGGCATACAGTGTCAGAGCTGAAAGACAGGTGCAGGCCAGCTAGCCAGAAGTCAAAGCACAACCGCACCAGTTGACTTCCGTGCCCTCGTGGCCCCGGCAGCTAGTCTCAGGAAAGGATGGACAAGTGGGTATTAAACAGCAAAATGCTTGACTCTGAATGGCAAAGAGAGGCAGTGATACCCACCGGTCTCTGGGCAGAATCCATACTTCTTATCTCGGTCATAGTCCTCGGTGGTGCCACACCAGCGGTAACCGTCTGTGCGGCCCTCGGTGGTACAGCTGTTGTAGGAAGTGCCTTGGAAGCGGAATGGGAACTTGCAAGGCTGTCCATCTGCATTGCCACCCATGGTGAACAAGGCTGGGGAGGAGAAGAGATGGGAAAGATGCCACTGAGTGAGAGATCTGCCTGGGCAGAGCTGACCAGTCACCCACTTCCTGCTTCATACACGTCAAATTGTTTCTGTGTTAAAATATTGGTTACAAACAACCTGTAGGGGCTGGAGGATGGCTCTATAGTTAAGAGCCACAGCTGCTCTTCCAGAGGTCCCAAGTTTGGTTCCAGCACCATGTCAGGCAGGTCACAACCATCTGTGACTCCAGCTCCGGAGAATTTAATGCTTCTAACCTCAGAGGGTACTCGCACTCATGTGTACGTACTCACATAAAGACACACACACCTACACCTAATTTAAAGTGATAAAAATGAATCTAAAAAGCCAGTTTCTACTCGTGAGCAAAGATCTGCTTCTCTGGGAAAGCTTCAGACCTTTCTGGACATTTCTCCTGCTGCTGTGGCCCCTGTAGGAGGGGAGGAGGAGGAAGCAGGGGCAGCTGGTATCTAAGCCTCCCACTCTGACGACTCCAGGATACGGCCATGACTGGAGACTAGGGAGAGATAGGATCAAGGTCGGCCTGTTTGTCTTGGGCTCTCCCAAGACTCCCATCCCTCCATCCACTCTAGAGTTACAAAATGGTGTGTCTCTAGAATTGCCAACTAGCAAAACCACAAGCGAGTAACAAGGACCATCTGTGCACAGCAGTGCCAGAGGTGACCTCACCAGGCCTGTTAACTACCACGAGCTGAATGGAGCCCAACCCCTGGCCTCCCAATGCAGGACTGGGGGTGGGTCTCTATCTTCATTGCTCTGCTCATCCCCAAACAAGAAACCTTTTCCTGATGAAGCAGCAAGAGTGGAACCTAGAGAAGAGGCCAAACTGAATCCAGAGACCCTGCTGATTCAGGGTGGGGAAGAGCTAAGTGATAACTCTGATCCCACCAGCTGTGTTTCTGCCACCCAGAAGCCCATCTCCTCTGGGATCCACCCTCCTCCCAAAGAGAAGGTCAGGGAGCAGACAATGTCAGCCTCCAGGAGGGGCTGAGTAACCAGAATTGCAGCCCCAGACCCAAACACGTGTGCACTGTGTGGACTCACACCTGGCTAAGGACCAAAGAAATGGCCAGTGTCCAACTCAGAGGGAGCCTTTCCAAGCCCGTGAAGTTGGAGGTGTTTCCATATCTCTCCATGAAGCCTGTTCTTACAGAAGGGCTGACTCAGGACTTTCTGTCTTTGTGTCCTACTGGGAAATGCCAGACACAGACTTTTATTTTAAAATCTCTGATTTACTAATAGCGAATAGCCTGGGTCTTAGCACAAAGTTCAGCTTCAGCTTCAGTGATAAAAGCAAAAACAGGCTGGGGGTGGGGGGTAGAGCTCAGGGGTGGAGGAGAGCATGGCTAGCATGTGTGAGGCCAGGGGTTGGATCTTCCAGACAAAGAAAGAAGGAAAGGAAGAAATGTAAACAGGAAGACAACTAGAACTTTGTTTCTTCCCTTCTGTCTAGATGACTGGTGTTAGTGTTGTGTCACAACAGGGATAGGGAGAGTCACAAACATATACAATTATATACAATTATAGTCTCTCCTCGGCCCAAACAGACTGTCCTTAGACTATGACCCCAGAAAGTCTTTAAGGGCTGGGGAATAAGCTAATACTCAGCAGTATGTCCATATTTTCTCCCATTTTCTGGGCTTCTGATCTCTGCAACCATCAAGTGAGATGCCCTGGCCAAGTATGAAGTCATGCATAATTTTTAGAAGATTTATGAGTAGAAAGCCTATGCAGGATGCTTTCAAAGTTGATTGAGTGTGCATATCAATACCCTTCCCCTTTTTACACTTTTACCTCCAGTGATGGCAGATGGGGAAAACAATGTTTTGAGCTTGAATGAGCACTCGAGCACACACTCATACACACACACACACACACACACACACACACACACACACACACTGAATGAAGCCAGATGCCTCTGTCATGCCGCAGGGACAGAAGGCAGAATCAGATGTCATAGCTGTGACCACTGACTTTCGCTGGTACAGTGGGACCAGTGTGGGAGGGATGGCTAATAGTCTCAGGTTGGAGCCCTACTTCAATCAAGTACCAGCTTGGACTCAGCCCTGTTCCCCTCCCACTGCTAAGCTCTCGATCCATCTCTGTGCCTCAACTTTCTTCTCCTGTCCTCCTGTCCTTGAGCCCTGGGTCTTGTTTGGAGTGTAAAGTGGTCCCAGAAACAATCTAAGGTCATTCTCATGTGTGTTAGAAAAAAATAATGTCCTAAATCCATGATTTCACAAACAATACTACAAACGGTGAGACTTGTAAAAACTGAAGTGACTTAAATAAATATGAAATACATATGGTCATATGCCTCAAAAATGGCATTTAAGTTACAACAGTCCATATACATGGTGGTGGCTCCAGGAGGCAGTGGTCCCATATGGTAACTTTGTACCCTTCTCAGCTTATGTAAGGATACTGTGCTCACACAGTGATGATGAATTTGCACAACTATACATTTCTTAGAATGTGTGTCCACATTCTTAAGCAACACATGGCTGTAACAGTAGAGGGGGGACACAATGAGAGCTGAACTCAGGACAGTGGACGCTTGGGTGAGGGGATGAAGGCTGGTCTGTGGAATGTGGAGGGAGAAGGTATAGCAGGAACCCATGGAGGCTGGGGGCGGGCCTGGGTAGGATGAGGGTGGAGACCAGGGTAGAAGCTCACCTTCGTGGGGACAGAAGCCGTACTTGCCATCCTTCTCGAAGTCATAGGTGGTGGAGCACCAGAGGAAGCCATCGGTGCGGCCGGTATCCGTGCAGCTGTTGTATTCCCGGCCATTAAACAGGAAGGGGAACTTGCAGTACTCGCCGTCAGCATTCCCATATTTCACCCGGACCACTGCAGGGCACACAGAGCATGGACCCATCTCTCCAGGGCCTCCATCCGACACTAGGCTATGGGCTCACCCCGGAGGCTGATTTCCTTTCCCCTCTCATCACCCTGATCTCATCAGAGCAGATGGAGGGCTTAAAGTTGGCTTTGGATGCTAGGGGATGTGGTTGATATATTGTGCACCCCAATAAACTTATCTGGGGGTCAGAGACAGAACAGCCACTATAATAAACATACGTTTAGGCAGTGGTAGCACACGCCTTTAATCCTAGAATTCCAGAGGCAGAGCTCCGTCTGGATTTCTGTGAGTTCAAAGCCACACTGGAAACAGCCAGGCATGGTTACACAGGCCTTTAATCCCAGGAAGTGATGGCAGGAAGCAGAAAGGCATGAGGACCAGGAACTAGAGCCTTTTTAAGCTTTTAGCTTTTAGCAGCAGCTCAGCTGAGATCCATTAGGTTGAGGACTCAGAGGCCTCCAGTTTGAGGAAACAGGATCAACTAAGGAATTGGCAAGATGAGGTTAGCTGTGGCTTGTTCTGCTTCTCTGATCTTTCAGTGTTCACCCCTATACCGGGCTCCGGGTTTGTTTTTATTAATAAGACCATTTAAGATTTGTGCTCAAGGGGACAGGGAAGCATGCCAGAGGAGGATGTCTTACCTTGCCCTTCCCCCAGGGTCCACAGCTCATCATCATCAAAGTGGGAATCTCCCCCAACACCAGTACCCGGAGCGAAGGCATGTGCCAGGAGTCCATCCTTGCCATCAAATGGGTATCCATCTCCATGCTCTGAAACCCACATCGGTTCTTAGCTGTTAGTGTCCCCCACTCCCACAACTTGGTCCTTAAGTCCAGCCACACCCTAATCTGTGTTTGGAACTCCTCAGTCCTCCAAGCCCCTGTCCTCTTCCGTTTTCCCATTGGGGTTATCTAGGATGAGCACTGCAGGGAGTTAATGAAAAGCCCTGGCTTGGCTGCTACCATCTGGTGGCCCATACTACCCTCAAGTCCACATGGCCCTCTCACCAGCACCACTGACCTTTGCTATCTTCATCGATATCAACAGCACTGTACCCACCCACATGCCCACAGTGTCAATACAGCATTCTAACTACATACTCTCCTGACACCCATGCCCTCCCATCACCATGCCTTCCTCACCATGTCTACTCTCATGGCATAGCCACAGAGCTCACCCTCAGGCCCACTGTGACAGCATGCTCACCTTACTTACTCCCTTGTATACACTGTTCTTCCCTTGCCCTCTGCCTTCCTTCCTTGCGTTACCACCCGGTATCTATACCACCAGCCTTCATATTTATGCTGCAGCCAGTTCATGCCAAGAGCTTATATGGTGCTTTGAGCCCAGATTCTATTCCACTTCCTCCCATGTTGCTATTGTGACAACTGAATTTTAATTTAAAAAGGTCTTTCATGTTGCTTTAAATCCAGGTAGCCCTTTAGGGGCTGTCTAAATGATTCAGAGAGTGCAGTAGGTTTTCACTGCATGAAGGGTACACTGCAGTGCATCCTCTGCTCTTACAGCCATGGCTCTCCAGTGTCTGAACCACATTCTGCTACTTCCATCTCATCCACATCCAATGTCTACACACCTCCTGGTAAGCTGCCCTCGAGATCCCCACACGTCTCAAATGTCTACATGGCCCTAATGTCTCTATGTTGCCCCACTCTCCAGCCCCCTTCTGCGTACCCCAGCGGCCAAAGTTGATCATGATGTCAGCTTCCCCATCAAGGATTCGAGAAAAGCGTAGTGGAGTCACATCACTCCATACTTGTAAGGCCCGAGCAAAGGCATCATCCACTGTCTCAGGGTCCAGGTCAGGTGTGTAACCAAGAATCCTAGAGAGGGTAGAAATGCATATGAATGTGCATATATGCAGTTGTGCAAATGTCTATGTGCACAGTGTGTGTGTATGAGTGTGTGTGTAGGTGTTCTTGTGCAGACGTGTCGAGCAAAGCCCACTGAGAACACCCTCCTATAGTGCCCTGATGTTTCCAGAATCCCAGACCTTCTCATCTCTCAATTCTGTCTGGGACAAGGGCACCAGGGACATAAGCAATACAATATCAGAAAAAGGGCAGAGATCTCACCCTTGATAAACACAGGCACACAGAGTAGAGCTCTTAGCCCAATTAGCAACCAATCATAACAACACTATATAATTAGAAACACAATTATCAGCTGCTCATCAAGCTTCCTCCACCTATTCCAATGACCCAAATGATAACAACAATCACCAACACTTAGTAGACTCTTGCTCTGTAACATACATTGAAGAAACCCTTGATTTACATGCAATCTAATTTGGTTCCCCAATCATCCCTATGGAAAGTAGCCTTGTTTCATAAGCAAGGATACCAACTCAGAGTACAGGAGAATAAGACCAGTGCCCCATGGTTAGTGAGTATGAGACTCAAATCTAGGTCTGCTGGTACCACTCACCAAGAGCTCTGTATGTCCCTGAATGCTCAGCTCTCAGTCATGACATTTCATGGGCCCCCTGAATTGGAAAGGCAAGTCCCAGGGCCAGTGGCCCTGTATCCCCAACCCCTCCTTAGCACCTGTATGTGATCTGGTTCTTGTCCCACTTGGGTTTTCGGGGGAAGAAGTTGTAGTTGGCCACATCTGGGTTGCCACAGCGTGGCTTCCGCATGGTCTCGATGGTGTTCTGGTCAAGGTCACCTGTCTGGGGCAGCCCAAAGAACTTCTGCATCTTCTTGAGGGTGTCCTTCAGCACAAAGAGGTTGCAACTGTCCTTGGGGCAGCCGTAGAAAGTATTCAGGTATTGCTGAAAGAGACAGGTAGTCTCAAAGTCAGGAGCCACATTGGGATGACAAAACACACAGCCCCAATGACTCTCTAAATATCCCCTACTTGGGACAGGTTGGAATCAAGGACACTGAGTGGAGTCTTGGGCTCCTAAATGATTTCTGTCACCACCCAACTGAGTGGTGCATATGGAAAGGGCAGAGCTACCTTCTTTATTTCCCTCAATTTAGTAGATGTTAACTTATGTACCACTCATTATATACAAAACAGCTTAAGAGATTTGCTTAAGATGAAACTACTCGCTGGGCGGTGGTGACGCACGCCTTTAATCCCAGCACTCAGGAGGCAGAGGCAGACGGATCTCTGTGAGTTCAAGGCCAACCTGAGCTACAGTGTGAGTTCCAGAAAAGGCACAAAGCTACACAGAGAAACTCTGTCTCAAACAACCAAAAGGATGGAACCATTCACAGATGGCAGATCTGGATTTGACACAAAACAGTCATGCTCCAAAGCCCACGCTTGAATCCTGATACTCAAACATCTATCTGATTGAACCTCCCAACAGATGCAGGAATACACTGTCTTCGTCCTTTTTTACTTTTTCGTTTTTCTTATAAAGAAATTCAGGAATTGTGTGCAAGGGGTCTGGTAGCAGACCTGCGTTCAAATCTTACATCTGTGATTTCTAAAAAGAGAACAGTCTTATTCTTCAGAGGGTCTGCCCCAAACTACCAGCCAGCTGTTCATCAAATGCCTACCCCACTTGTTAATCGTTGTGCTACTGCTAGGGTAAACTGATGATCAAGACAGACACTTGTAGTCTGTAAGATTCAAAACCCAGTACAAGAATGTGGGTGGATCACAAAGAAATATGAAATTAAATACATGGCTGGCTGGAATGGTGAACGGAGCCAGAAGTGATCCTGACTGGTTCTCACCTCCTTGGAGGCAGTACACCAAAGGGTAAAAAGAAGGTGTGATAGTGGATAATGGTAATACAACAGTATTAATGTCTGATGTTTACTGAGTGCTTCCCAGGTGCCAAATACTCTTCTCAGCATCTAAGAAAACCTGCCCATTTATCACAAAGACAGGTGCCATTCTGACCCTCTGGACTTCAAAGATATGGCCACCCCAGAAGTTCCATCAGTCACAGAGATCACCAGACCAGTAGGTTAATTCACTCACACTCGTTGAGAGGGTTTGCAGGGGTAGTGTAATTTCAAAGTCCACTCTTCTTTTCTTTTCATTCTTTTTTCTTTCTTGTTCAAAATCCTCTCTTTTCTTTTCTTGTTCAAAATCCTCCTCTTTCTTTCTTTCTCTTTCTCTCTCTCTCTCTCTTTTTCTTTTTTTCTTTCTTGTTTGGTTATTTTAAGACCTTTTCATTTTAAAACCCACGCTAAAGTTGAACCTAGGACCCTCCTGTCCCAGTCTCCCCAGAACTGGCTTCACAGGTGTGCACTACCATGCTTAACCAGAGCCCCCCACCCCCACCCCAAGGCGTGGAGACCTTGCTAACTGCTACCAAGTTCTACTCTTAATATCAGCCAACAGACACATCACTGATGCTTTAGACCCTTGAAGAAAGTAGCCCTCTAAATATTTAAGATCACCCAACCCATCTACCCAGAGAGGATGGAGGGCTGTGAAGGGAGGGATGTGGAAAGAGAGATGGTGTCTCATTCAGCAGGGACACCCAAACTTATCCAAGGGCATGTGATTCCTAGTTCTGGGAAGACTGGGGAGGAGGCTGGCTAGAGGATTTCTAGAACGGTTAAATTAAGGCAATAAAGGTGCAGATAGGTGTTCTGAGACCTGACTTCTAAGCCAATTCATGGCCCACGGATGGCTCCAAGTGCCTACTCCTTGCCGTGAGTATTGTCTTGCTGCTGTCTCCCAGTCTGCTCTATGCAATGCTGCTGCCAGGGAGCTCTAAAGCCAGGCGCACGCTCAGCTCGCACAGCACAACAACATCTGAGCCTCAGCAGCTCTGGAGACTGGCCAAGAAGGAGGTCGTGCTGGCCGCTGGCCGACCCCAGCCCGGCTCAGTCCGCCCCCGCCCCACGCGCCCTGGTCCTCTGTGCCTGCTCCTCCCGCCTGCTCGCCAGCCTAGAAGGTTGTTTCCTTGTATCTTCTGACCCCAGGGGAAAGTTCAAAGGAACTCAGCTTGGACCCTCCTGGTCAACTTTTGCCTTAAACCAAGGCATTAAAATGCACTTTTCTGCTTCCCTCCAGTCTCTATTACTTGCCAAATGGCCCCCTCCAGTCTCACCAAAGGGCTGTCTCTAGATATGTGCCAAAGACTCCCAGAAATTAGCCAAGCCTTGCCTTGGCTTATCCTTCTATGCGCAAAGGCTTATACAAATTATATGCCAAAGTACACTCCCCATTTTCAAGAGATTTCCCCCTTAAACTGATTGTCCTAAAGGCCTGCCAAGATACTTGCCAGGGACTCCTGACGCATCCAAAAGACATTTATAAAGCCCACCTCGAACCAAATCCCCTAGGTACGCAGACAAAGTCTCTGTTATTCAGAAAAACAACCCTTTCCAGATGTTTCCCAAGGCAATCATCTCCCTCCTTTGCTCCTTCCTGGTCCCTGGGATGTACCTTGAACTTCCCCAAGTTACTTATCAACAGCCTTCTCTTACCAAAGACCCCTCCTCATCGTCTACAAAAGCTAGCTAAGGAGACCCTCGAAGATGTTTACCAAAGCTCCTCCTGACGCTGTGTGCCGGTAGGGAGTCAGAGGGTGGGTGGCCTAAGTCCTCCGCTCCAAAGTTAGTCTAAACTTGGTTGGGTGAGGCCAGCATAGCAACTTACCACTGCCAACTCTTTGTCTGTTTTGGGGGCCACATCGCCGGGAAACTTGATGATGGGCGACGGCGCAGCGACGGCGCGGCTCAGCAGGCAGCCCAGGACGCAGAGGACCCGCAGAGGGCGGGCGAGCACTCCCCAAGCCACTCGTGCCTCCATCGTTGCGCTCCCGGGCTCAACGTGTCACCCTGAAGTCGCTGGCTGTGTGTTGGGGTCCGCCGGACTGGCGCCTGCTCCGCACGACGTTCTGAGATCCCCTTGCTCAATGGCCTCGGCTTCGTTGGGCTCGGGGGCTCATAACCGGGTTCCGCGTCCCAACCCGCCCCGCCCCGCCCCGCTACTGAGGGTGCTTGCTGGTCCTGGCAATCCCTTTGTATAGTTAAAGCCTTGGATGCACACACAGCCTCCAGCCAGGCCGGGGGAAGTCTGGATGCAGCGGAAACAAGGGCGGGCTGACGCCAGATGTGGCCGGCTGGGCTGGAAGTGTGCTGGCAGCCCCGGGCCAAGTTGGGAGGGTAGGGGAGTGTGGGGAGTGAGGCGGGCGAGAGGGGTGGCTCAGTCTGACCCGCCCCTCTCTTCCCCACCCCCATCCCCCGTTCCCAGCTTCTTCCCACTTCTTTTTACATTCCCCACCCCTTTCAGCCTCCAGCCACCTCTGTCCTCCTTGCTCCCTAGCTGAGCTCCTCCCCCACTCCATCTCTACACCTTCGGGCTCCCATCCTGAAGCACAGCTAAAGATCCTTGGGCTAAACAACTGGTGCTGTAGAGGCTCTTGATATTTAGATATTGGATGGCGGCCTTGTCTTTGGAGGGATGCCTGGACAGGGGTCGGAAAAGTGATGGTTAGAAGCAAGAGCACTCTGACCTTTACTGATGGTGCAAAGCAAAAGTTTTGAATAATCAGCCATGGAAACACAAGAGAGGAAATTGAGAAGAGGTAGAAAGAGTCAAATAGAAGCTAGTAGAATCTAGCCTGCCTTCCTGCCTTTCCTCCCTCCCTCTTTCCCTCCCTCCTTCTCTTCCTCTCTCCATCCTTCTCTTCCTCTCTCCATCCCTCTTTCCCTCCCTCCTTTCCAAAGTAAGTAAGCATTTGCTTGGTCTCACTGGTAGTCCTCAATGGGACACATGCAGCGAAGAACACAGCACTTCACCCTGAGAAATGTCCTCTCTTAGGGAAGACAATTGGGTCTGACCTTACCCACTGCCCCCCACCCAACTAATATGGACATTCCAGGAAAGTTTCTTGGAAGAAGTGCTCTCTGAGCTGTTCCTGGGCTAAATCTGGGGGCACAGGATGGGAGCAGGACAGACATTTCCAGCTAGCTGTATCAGAGAAGGAAGTACCCTCTGTCTTAAAGGTGGAGGTTATCCTACCCAAGGGGCCGGCAAGGACAAGGCTGGAAAGAAGAAGATGGGATTAGGGTGAGCTGGGACTGATTAAAGAAGCAAGGTCATGAGGCTGAGATAGCCGGCATCATGCTGTTTAAGATTGTGGTGAAGAGTGTGACCCTTATTCCAGGGATTGGGAAAGCTCTATGACTTGTGTCTGGGTGGGCTTCTGACAAGTTCAGGCTTGCCCGGGCAGGCCTTGGAGTTGGTTTGCCAGGGTCAGCTGCAAGGAGTCCCTTGGGACCAGGATCTGTAAGAGGGGGCTGGGCCATCTGAGAGGTCAGCCCAGGCTTTGGGAAGGGGCGGCCTCTGGGGGGCCGGGTTGGCTGCTGGCCCAGCCCCATTTGGCTCCTGACCACCAAGTCCTGTGGATAGCCAGAGAGCCAAGTTGGAGAGCAGGTTGTGAAAGTGGAAAAAGTTGTCTCACTAAAGCAGGGGTTGCAAAACTCGTGGCTTGTGGGCTGAATGGCATTTTGAAATTTGGGAAGCCTTATGTATAAATCAGACGTTCTGGTTTCGTTAAAAAAAAAATGTCCTAGACCTGGCAACTGCTGTGGGCCACCGAAATATGAAGTAGGAATTCAGCTGACTACAGCAAAAGAGTTAAGAACTCTTCCAGAGGATAAAACCAAGTCTTAAGGAGTCTTGGTGATATTGGCTTTTGAATATTAGCCATTCCCCGTAATGAATTTCTCGTGTGTTATTGTAGCTTTTCCATTCTCAGAACAGTGTGTTTTATCATTTTCACAGTTTCCCCTATACAGCTAAAGTATTTAGATAACATCCCCCAACTGTGCTATCAGAGGTCACAGTGCCAAACCCCTAACTTCAGGCCTTTCTGCCATGGTCATCATTAGCAACATCGGTCGAAGACCATCTCCAGACCAAAAGTATCTTCTTATCTGCGATACTTCCCAGACTTCCTAAGAACAGATCACAGATAGATAGCATTCCAGAATTCCTTTTAGTTCTTGAGAGAAGGTGAAAATTTACACTGACAACCCGCCAGGCGGGGCAGAAGTGCTTTAAGCTTGACCCTCCCCTCTCAAGCCTTGTCTCTAGCGCTAGATGTCCCTTTAACAATTAAGCCAGAACTGAAGCGCTTTTACTTACCAGGTACAGCAAGCTGTGGCACAAGTTACATAGCGACAGAGCACACTTCCCCCGTCCTGCCACAAAATGGCACAGTCCAGATGAAACTGGACAGATCCGGGACCCAAGGAAAAAGGGGCAGTTTTCTTCTCGCTCACAACTTAGTGACTTACAGACTCTTAACCATTTACCTAACCTCTTCTAAGAACAGTCTGGGCACACAAATCTCTTTTCCTAGACATACTAACTGAATTTAGCCCTCAGTTGATTCTACTCCCTGTTAGCCACTTCTCTTTGGAGTTGATAGCTGACAATTGTTGCTTTGTATGGACCTTATCCCCCGTCTCTGCTTGACTCTGAAAGAATTCAAGCCTGTGTGACCTTGCCTTGGCCAGAGAATTGCTGCTTTGTATGGCTATATAGCTGAAAAAACCTCAGAGACTGGGAAGGACTAGAAGAACGAGGTGGAAGATGAGGAAGAGCTAGATGGGGAAGAGCTAGATGGGAGAACTAAGATAGAACTTAGAGAGAACGGTAGAAAAGTGTAGAGAGAATTCAGGCAAGAAAGGAGCTAGGCACAAGAGCAGAAAGGCTGTGTACAGAGAGAACTGACTCAGAAGAATAAAGTGAGTGGACTAAAGAGTTTTGTGTATGTAGGTTCATTTGATATCATTATATTAGATTCCTCAGCTGGTTGCTAGATTCTTCCACAGACCCTGGGAAAAGGCTGTTAAGGGGCTGGACCCCAATAGTCTTTAATAGGCAGCCCTGGGTACCAGTTTCTATGTAACAGCTACTAGCTGAGGCTAGGTTGTCCCCTTCAAGACAAGACTTTGCTACTCTCTATCACCTGGCCAGAGCTTCCCTCCCTTTTTTTATTAAGAGATTTTCTATTCATTTTACAATCCAACCACAAATTCCCCTGTCCTCCCTCTTCCCACCCCCCAGCCTTTCCCCCATTCCCACCTCCTCCAAGACAAGGTCTCCCATGGGGAGTCAGCAGAGCCTGGTATATTCAGTTGAGGTAGTTCCAAGCACCTCCTCCTGCACCAAGGCTGTGCAAAGTGTCTCACCATAGGCACTAGGTTCCAAAAAGCCAGCTCATCCAAGGGACAGGTCCTGATCCTGGGGGCCCCCAAAACAGTTCAAGCTAAACAACTGTCTCGCTAGTCCAGTAACACGGGGACTCCTCAGCTATTGGTCCACAGTTCGTATGTTTCCACTAGTTTGGCTAGTTGTCTCTGTACGTTTTCCAATCATGGTCTCGATATCTCTTGCTCATAGAATTCCTCCTCTCTCTCATCGATTGGACTCCTGGAGCTCTGCCTGGGACCCGGCCGTGGATCTCTGCATCTGCTTCCATCAGTCACTGGATGGGGGTTCTATGATGACAATTAGGGTATTCAGCCATCTGATCACCAGAGTAGGTCAGCTCAGGCACCCTCTCGACCATTGCCAGGAGTCTATGGTGGAGTCATCTTTGTAGATTCTTGAGAACCTCCCTAGCACTCTCTGCTTCTCCTTACTCCCATGGTCTGGCCAGAGATTTATGGTTATCACTTTTGCCCACATGTCACCTACTATGTAGGTAGTTAGCTAGATATTAGGCACCTGGAAGGACTTTAGGGCTATACCCCTCCCTCCTAGACCACAGTTGTAGAGACAAGGACTGGAACTGTGGGATGCTACATCAGGCAAATGGGATCTGAATCATATTGTAGCGGGGGACAATAATTCCTGAGACATGCAGAACTATCTGGTAGTTATTAATTGAAAACTAGCTAAACCTCCTTCTGGGAACCTGAAGCCTTGCACAATTCCTACCCAGCAGAACACTTCATGACCATTGCCTTCTCCAAAAACCCAATGCAAATGGGGGCCTGTCAATCACCCAGGAAAAGCTATCTGTTCTAGAGCCTTTAGAAACAGTATAAAGCCTACCCACAATGCATCAGCACAGTGGTGGCTATGGTCATTATCACCCATCACCCTGGTAAGTATGCTTTCCTTTGCTTTTCGATAAATGTCTTCTTCACCACACTCTATGTGTCTCTGAATTCTTCCTACAGTGATAAGGACCTGAGGGGAGGCCAGAATAATATTCTAGTGACACCTGGTTACCATTTCAATCTTTTCCCGAAAGCCTTAAGAAGATGTGGAGCCCAAACAGCAGAGATCTGTGGCTCCTCTGAGGAAGGGAAGGAGGTTTTCTTTCTAAGTCCTTTGCGGAACTTCTGGGAATTTGTTTTCTTCTACTATGTGGGTTTTAGGGATCAAGCTCAGGTCATCAGGCTTGGTAGCCAAGTGCCTTTACCCATGGACCCATGAACCTGGCTCTAATTGGAGCTCTTTATAGAAGCATGAGGGGGTACTATGGGACTATGGGTAAATGAGGAACTTCATAACCAAACATCCCTCCTGGCCAACTACCATTATCTGTTTGTATAATCCTCAGGGAAGGGCAAGGCCTCCTACCTCTTAGATGTCATTTCAGGAGTCACTCCCAAGTCCTCATACACTGCCGTGTGTGGGCCCATGAACCTTCTCTTCCTCCATCTTATGAGGGACTCATGTGGGTAGCCACAGCTGTTCTGATTCCCAAACAGCTGCCATGCTATGCCTAGAGGACAGCATTCCACAAGATTTTGTTGGCCACCGGCCACTGGAAGAAGTTAGGAAGGATTCTCCTCAGGGGGCTTCCTAGGGAGCATGTGGCCCTTGAAGCATGAGTGGGCTTCAGCATCCAGAACTGGGAGAAGATGAATTTCATGTGTTCAGAGTCACCTTAGTTATGGAGGTTTGTTACATAGATGGTGGTTGGAATGAGAATCCCCCCCCACCCCCGGAGGTTATATATTTGGATGCTTGCTCCCTAGTTGGTAGAACTGTTTTGGGAAGAATTACATGTGGCCTTGTTGGAGGAGGTGCGTCATTGTTGACGGGGGAGGGTAGAGATTTCAAAATCCCATGCTAGCCCCAGTTGTTCTTTCTCTCTGCCTCCAACTTGTGGATAAGATGCAGCTCTCAGCTATGGCTCCAGCACCACTCCTGTTGCCGGCTGCCATAATCCCCACCATGATGGTCATGGACTCGCTCTTTGAGATAGCAAGCAAGCCCCCAATGAAATGCTTCTTTTTCTTATACGTGGCCTTAGAAATGGTGTCTCTTCACAGCAACAGAGATGTAACTAGGACATCATAGACCTAGAAAACTATCCAGGTTGCAATTGGCAGTGTCAGGCTATGGCAAATATTTCATTTATTAACTCATTCATTCAAGAATTCTCTTATGAACACCATTCCAGGTGCTGAACTCTAATGGCAATACAGAGACAGGGATTGCTTCCAACAGTCCTTGGTGCTAGGGGCCCCTGACCGGACCAGCCAAGAGTCCGGTCAGGTAGATGGTGGTGGAGAAGCAAGGGCATGACATGATTGGCTACCCAATGTAGTCACATTGAGAAGAAATAGGAACCATCACTCTGGTCCCTGGCTTTGGAGTGTTAGCAGAGATTCAAGGTATATGGAGACAGAGCAGAAAGAGTGCATAGCCAAGCATTGTTGGTCTGGTAATGGTCTGGTTGATGACTATCTCAGGTCTGGTTTTGGGTCCTGTTGGCTCCAGGGCATCATTATTAGGGGCAATTTGTTTCTTGTTAGGAGATGATTGTTATTGCTGAGAGAGACAGGCCACTTCCAGTCAGAGGGTGGAAGCTTGGGGCCCTCCTTGTTCCTGGAATTTGAGATACATTTGGTAGGAATCAGAGAACAAAGAGCCAGAAATACAGTTAGTCCGGACAATTGGTCCTTCTTCACAGTGACAATGCAATTGCCCAAAGCCTTGGAGGGGCAGGCATCTGTCATCTGTGCCTTCCCAGGACCAGGTCCTTAGTTCAGGCTAATGGGATTCAGTAGATGTGACCCACCTCCCAGCTCCATGGTGGCTGCCTGGCATAGACCTGGATGGGAAGTGGGTTCATCCCCCTTGGCAAGGCAGAATTCAGTTGGGCTTTAAGAATCCACTGAGTGCCAGGTGGCAGTGGTGCACATCTTCAGTCCCAGCACTCGGGAGGCAGAGCCAGGTGGATCTCTGTGAGTTCAAGGCCAGCCTGGTCTACAGAGTGAGATCCAGGACAGGTACCAAAACTACACAGAGAAACCCTGTCTTGAAAACAACAAAACGAAAACAAACAAAGAATCCACTGAAACCAGCTGATAATTCAGGGACATTTGCTGGTCTCTGTCTGGGATGCACCTGCCTTTCAGCTGTAAGTGAACTTGGTGTGGTACAGGGTAGTAGAAGGCCATGGCTTACCTGAAGTGAGAGAGACACAAACATGGCAGTGGAGCCAAGACCCAGGGAGAAAGGGCAACCTCCTCCCTCTTTCTCTTCCCTGCCCCCTCTAAGCTGACCAGCCTTCCACCTCTGTAAACAGCCAGTAAGTCCCTTTGACTGGCTATGTCTTTGCGAAGTCTGTTTAAATGACTTTGGCTGGCCCCTGAAAAACTTTGGGAATCCAAGACCATTGAAAGCTTCTTGCTCTGCCCCATTTTGTCACTGTATCTTGATCTCTAATTCATTTGAGGGATACACCCCTAGCCACCCAGCCCCATCCCTTCATTAGGGCCCAGAACACACAGCTCCTTCAAGGGGCAGTCACAAAGGTGTCCCTAGAGCCAGGGAGTCCAAGGTAGATTGGAACCAGTTCCAGCCTGCCACCCCCTGGTGACTCTGAGGGTCTATACAACCTGCTCGGATCTCACCCCACTTTCATGGCAGAACCTCAATTCCTTGCTGTGGCTATGGGGCCTTTCAGTAATTCTTAGAGCTTTGTTTTGAGTAGTCAGGAGCTGGGGAGTAGGGTGGGGAGCTAAGGGGTGCCCTAAAAACCTGGACCGAAACCTGAGGTTGACCCCGCTGGAGACCCTAGAGGGCCAGTTACTGCAATCCTTAAGGAAGAACACTGAACTAAGAAGGGGCTTCATTCCCCTTCTTCACTAATGTCTTGTCTCCTCATCGATCACATGGAACCTAAAGCCAAAGCCAGACACAGAGGCCGTGCAGTCCCCGAGCAGGACAGGAAGTGCAGAGGCATCTGGAGGACAGACCGAAGTGCCCAGCAGAACTCTGCCAGCTTTCCTTAGCACATTTTCCTCCCCAGCTCTCTCCAAGCCTGGGCCACATAGCTTTCTCTCTCTTTCCCTGTCCCCTGGCCCTCTGGGATCTTCTTTGAAGGAATGGGTCCTTGGGAAGCACAGTGCAGAGGTGGAGTCTGCAGAACCAGTCCCCGCCTTGGGATCACTTCTCCTTCAGGCAGGTCCAGCCCTAAGCCCCCAGCAATGCCAGCTCCAACACTGCCTCAGGCTTTCAGAGTCTCACTCCTTGTTCCATAGGCCTGCGAAGCCCATTTACTAGTACTCAGTTCAAGTGCCACACCCTCGGTGAGGCTGTCCTTGATGGATCGTCCTCAAAAGGATTCATGCTGGTAGTAATCCCTTTGCAGCAGTGACATTCATCTTAGAGCAATCTTTTCTTTAAAAGTCATCTAGTGTGTGTGTGTGTGTGTGTGTGTGTGTGTGTGTGTGTGTGTGTGAGAGAGAGAGAGAGAGAGAGAGAGAGAGAGAGAGAGAGAGAGAGAAGGGGGGTCTGTATTTATATGTTTTTATGTGTCCATACATGCACACACAGAAGCCAGAGGAGAATGTCTAGTGTCCTGTTCTATCTCTCGCTGGCTGCCTTGTTCCTTCGAGAACAAGAACCCAGAGCAAGGCTGGTAATTGGAAAGGCCCACCTATCCTCCTGTCTCCTCTCCCTAACCACACTGGGGTTACAAGCACATGTGAGACCATTGAAAGGTTTCCACACCCTGATAGTGGCTTTCTCTGCCTATGCAATAAACCAGATCAGGCCGAATTAAAAGTCCAGATTTAATCTGAGCAAAACATTCCTGGGTGGCCTTAGGAAAAAGGGGAAACCACAGGGCTGCTCCTAAGGAGGGGACCTTATATATATACCCTGTAGGTGTGGTCATTGAACAGCTCCAGAGGAGGAACTGCTCCTTGGGGGGCTTTCAGAGGGGTGCAGTTTGAGATGGGGCCAGAGCTGGAGTCCCAACAACCATACCTGGCTTTTTAAGGGTGCTGGGACCCATGCTCACGTAACAAGCGCGCCTACACTCTTACCTGCAGACTCATCCCTCTAGCCCTCAAAATAATCTTATTATTTCATTTCTCAATTCTTGATTGATTTTGGTACTAGAACGTCAGTGCGATTTTCATACCATCTCACACATTGTAGTTGCTCAATAAATACTAGTCTCAACAACAGCTTGAATAAGCGAATAATTCTCTAAAGGAGCAGATGGAAAGACAAACCCAGTACCCAGAGTCTACAGGATTCCTTCAGGGAACTCAGAGAGACAAAGAACTGGTGAGACCCTGTTTGGTCTACACTGGCTCAGCTAGGTAGACGTCACGTCTACCTCAGGTCTACCTAGCTGGGCCGGAAGGACATGAGAGCAGTTCATGTCCTTGTGACTTCCACCTTTCTGCCTTCCGCTCTTGAACGTGAGGTCTGAACCATTGTTTGTCCCTCGCACCTGGCTCTTCTTCTTCTTCCTGCTTCCCCATCTCCTGACTCATCCCTATCACCCACTGCCATCACCAGACCCACCCATGGCTTCTGCCTTAGGCTGAGCTCTGTCTGAGATGGTCAGGAGGAAATAAACCACTGGCGAGCTGGGGCCTGGGCCTGCCCTATCCACCTCCCACTATCCGTTGTTAACAGCACACCCATTCCCCCATGGAAGCCACACTTCCTGCCAAGCGTGGGCTTCAGGGCAGAGGAAGCATTGAGGCCTTTGGGCCATCATGCTAAATGGGCACAGGAGCTTACTAAGAATTTAGTTTTTAAAGAATTCATTGACTTGCATTAATGTTCTGTGACACCAGGGATTGAACCTGGGATCCTGCACAGACTAAGCAAGTCTTCTGTCACTGAGCTGGATTCCCAACCCATTTGTATTCTATTCATTTTATTTGATTCTCCGCAGCCCAAGCTGGCCTCAGTTTCTGAGTATCAGGATGACAGGCATGTGCCACCATGCCCTGACACACTGAATTTGTGTGTATGGTGGTGGTGGGGGATCTGCTTTAAAGCCAGTGGTGAGGGGCAGACAACTTTGGTGACTGACACCCTTGACCCAGTTTTACCTGAAAGCAGGATGGCCTTAGATTTCCCAGTTCAACTAGCACTTTTCAAACTTAGTGCAACCTCAGTAGCATTTTTATCATTTGTACCCAAGGGTGCTCTGGGGAAGAGTCCTCAGTGGTCCAGACTAGTGAGCAGCCATCGTGGCGCGAGGCAGCTTGCTTGCTGCCGCTCCTGCTTCCGTTAGGGTCCCAAACTTGCTGCTTTGGTGTCACCGGGTGGAAGAGATATGAGGTCCTCACAAGAGTGCCAGAAGTTCAGAGAGAAAGAGACCCTGTCTCTGCTTTTTCGGGAAGCTCAGGTTACTGGGAGACTGGCTAAGGGAGCAGTGAATGCCTCATTCCAGGACTGGCTCAGACAGCCTGGACTTCCCCCACAGGGAGGACCCCACGGACCCACGCTTTCACAGCCCTCAGAGGGAGTACACAGGCAGAGGAGTACAGCAAGGGGGCCTGTCCATGTCCACCATGCCCCTTGATGGGAAGCCTCTTTGAAGGGCTCCTGGGGAAATACCACAGGGCTAAGGAATTCCTGAAGGGAACGTGCAGAAGGGGTGGGCCTTGCTGAGCTTCGCATCCAGCCTTTGTGTCCTGTTTCTTCTCTTCTACATCCTGGTACCTCTCCTTAGAGCATATCCAGCCCTGTCCTCCATCCCAGAGTGTCATCCTGTGATGGCCCTGGTACCCACAGCACCATGGGTCCCCCAGCACTGCTCCTGGGGGCAGAGTGGGGACAGTGCTTTTCCACAGAAGGGAGTCCTTGGAGGCTTTGGCATGTTTGGGTGGTGTATCTCTAAGCTGGCATCCGCTGAGAAAGCCCTGGAACAAGGCCCAGAGGGGACTCAGCTGCAGGGGCGTCTTTGGACACCAGTATGTCAGAGAAGATGATTCCTCCAGACGGCCATCCCGCCTCTCTGCCTAACAGCTTAACATTTGAAGACAGACTGGTGGGAGGGTGCCAACGCCCTGGCTGAGGGCTGGGGAAACAGAAAAGGTGACCCACTCAAGGTCACGGACTCAGGATCTGCACTGGGACACTCTTGTGGCTTTCTGGTTTTGGAGCCCTTGTCCTAACTGAACTATCACCTGCCACAGCCCCTGTGGCGAGGTAGGGAACCAAACCAAGGCACCAAGGAAGGCCTGCCAGGGGAAGTACTGTCACACAGGACATCCAGTATGCCCAATGAGCCCTCTGCAGATGAGGAGAAAGCCCAGAGAAGTTGAGGGGTTTGACCGAGGGCACACAGCTGGTCTGCACAATGCTGCAAGCAGAGTCTCAATTATTTCCCTTGCAGCTGCTGTTAGCCCTCGCACACACCTTGCAAACACACACTTGCACTACAGTCACACCCACCCTGCTGTCTTCTGCCTGCTGTCAGCACCCCTCTGCCCCTTGCTGATCTCCACTTCCTGACTCCCCCTGGCCCAGAAGTCAACCCAAGAATATTGTACTTTCAAAGTCAGATCAAAACACACCTCCAGGAAGACCTCCCTGATTCAGAGCTAGTCAACCATGCTCGGGAACATGGTGGCTTGTTGACTGTGTGACATAGCCTTACTTCTTCTATTTGTCCTGTGATTGTGCAGTCAACACTCAGGGCTGTGGTAACACAGCTAGTGCTTATTAAACATCGAACACTGCCTGGCATGCATGCAGCAGACACCCAACAACCAGTCACTCTCTTTATAATAATGGGCTTTCTGCATGTTTCCCAATCAGGCTGCTCTGTGTTTGTGTGTGTGTGTGTGTGTGTGTGTGTGTGTGTGTGTGTGTGTGTGTACGTGTGTGCACATTAGTTCAAGAGATGAAAATATTCAATCACCTACTGGGTATAGACTTGCGTCTGGGTAATAAGGGCCTAGCCACTGCCATGTGGGTTCTGGTAAGGATGAAGCTGGATACACCTCACTTTTCCAAGCACCCAAGCTGGGAAGCTCATGGGCCTTCAACTTTCAGAGCACTGATTCTCAAGGCTGGCTGTTCCTGAGCAGACAGGTGTCGCCATCTGGTGGGGCTGCTGTTAAAAAAGCAGCCTCAGAGCTCAGCAAGCCTGGGTAGGCACATTCGTTGGGCTTGGGCTCCCCCTCGTGAATATTATGAGCAATCACATACAGTCGGCTTCAGCCCCAGAATCACCTGAGTAGTCTTTAAAATTCCAAGTGATATAAACTAGTGTACAACTTCAGAATGTGAGGGTGCGGGGGGTTCAGCCACAGGACCCAGATTCTAAACTCACTTCTCACAAGCTCTTAATTCTGGGAAAGTTTGTATTTGAGAAGCATGGCCTTAAAGGGACTTCTGCAGATGTATTTGTGTACACAGCCCACTGGATCAGCCAGAGTCTGTAGGTACCCGATCCCCCCCCCCCCCAGCCCCGCCACACACACACACACTTTTTGGTTTTTCAAGATAGTGTTTCTTTGTGTAGCCCTGGCTGTCTTGGATCTCGCTCTGTAGACCAGGCTGGCCTCAAACTCACAGATTCGCCTGCCTCTGCCTCCCGAGTGCTGAGATTAAAGGCGTGCGCCACCACCGCCCGGCCCTCCTTCCCATTTTACAGAGCTCCTTCACTGCCCATTAGTGCGCTGGTCCCCCTTAGGCCAGAGCAGGGAAGGCCAGTGCTCTCTTTTTCCACTTAAAGATGAGAAGCCGTGGTGTGGCACGCTCCTGTCATCCCAGCATGTAGAGGCCGAGGCAGGAGGGTAAGCAAGTTCTAGTCCAGCCTGGGCTACAGAGCCAGAACCCACATTAAACACCTGAAGGCATGGGGCTGTAGCTCAATGGTAGAGTCCTCAACAGGCATGCACAAGACTCTCAGGAAAGAAAACAACCGCGAGGAACCTGAGGGATCACGGGACAGGCTCGCTGGCCTTGGGTGGAAGAATGCTCTTATTTATCTGTCTGCCGTTTACTGCTATAGCTACTGTGTTTGTCCTGGCGGGGTGAGGATGAGCTGGGGCAGACCTGCCAATCAGAGGCGAAGGCGACGGGAAAAGCTTACAGTGATTACTGAGAGAGTGAGTGAGCACTGACACAGTGAGTGAGCACTGATACAGTGAGTGAGTGAGCACTGACACCGTGAGTGAATGAGCACTGACACAGTGAGTGAGTGACCACTGACACAGTGAGTGAGCACTGATACAGTGAGTGAGCACTGACACTGTGAGTGAGCACTGACACAGTGAGTGAGCACTGACACTGTGAGTGAGTGAGCACTGACACAGTGAGTGAGCACTGACACAGTGAGTGAGCACTGACACAGTGAGTGAGCACTGACACTGTGAGTGAGTGAGCACTGACACAGTGAGTGAGCACTGACACTGTGAGTGAGTGAGCACTGACACAGTGAGTGAACACTGACACAGTGAATGAGCACTGACACAGTGAGTGAGCACTGACACAGTGAGTGAGCACTGATACCGTGAGTGAGCACTGACACAGTGAGTGAACACTGACACAGTGAATGAGTGAGCACTGACACAGTGAGTGAACACTGACACAGTGAATGAGCACTGACACAGTGAGTGAGCACTGACACAGTGAGTGAGCACTGACACAGTGAGTGAGTGAGCACTGACACAGTGAGTGAGCACTGACACAGTGAGTGAGCACTGACACTGTGAGTGAGTGAGCACTGACACAGTGAGTGAGCACTGACACTGTGAGTGAGTGAGCACTGACACAGTGAGTGAACACTGACACAGTGAATGAGCACTGACACAGTGAGTGAGCACTGACACAGTGAGTGAGCACTGACACAGTGAGTGAGCACTGATACCGTGAGTGAGCACTGACACAGTGAGTGAACACTGACACAGTGAATGAGTGAGCACTGACACAGTGAGTGAACACTGACACAGTGAATGAGCACTGATACCGTGAGTGAGCACTGACACAGTGAGTGAACACTGACACAGTGAATGAGTGAGCACTGACACAGTGAGTGAACACTGACACAGTGAATGAGCACTGACACAGTGAGTGAGTGAGCACTGACACAGTGAGTGAGCACTGACACCATGAGTGAGCACTGACACAGTGAGTGAGCACTGACACAGTGAGGGAGTGAGCACTGACACCGTGAGTGAGCCAAGGCTGAGGTGCAGGAACCCCAGTTCCGCAGACCCCCATGGAGGCCTCTGCCAGTGGGAAATGTCAAGACCCAGTGGCTGCCTCAGCAGCAGCTGCTGACCTCCCAGTGTCAAACCAGCTCTGTGTTTTCTGAGAACCCCACAGATCCTCTTGCACGCAGCGCCCCCCCTCCCCGCCCAGTGGCTGCGGGGCCTCCTGTCCCAGCTGCTGGCGCCCAGGACTTCTGTTCTGTCGCCCTCTCCCTTCAGTTAGAAACACTGGCACAATGGCTTCGCCCTCCCCACTGGCAGCCAAGACCAGATGCCCCAATACCCTGCACCCTGCCCTCCAACCAATCCCCCCAGGGGTCCCACCCTTCTGAAGCTCTGGTCGCAGGGCCCTTCTTCCTTGTTTTGTGACTGGGCTATCCCACTGGGCAGAGGACCTCCTCCCTTCGCCCTGGCAGCCTCCTTTGCAGACCACTGGAGGGACGGGTGGGGAAGGAGCTCTGGAAAGGTCTGGAGCCGTACTTTGCAGGCAATGCCCAGCTTCCTCAAGATAGTCAAACATGGTCAAGGCCAAGGCAGGCCTCCTTTGGAAGCCACTGGGTGCCTTAATTCAGGTCCCCAGGTGGCCACGCCGGGCCCTGCTCTCCTCCCCCTGTCCCCGTGGAAAGCAGAAGGGGCAGGACATGCATCTGTTCTGCTCTGCCCTGGGCACCTGCAGCACTGTCAATGCATGCTCTGCTCCCTGGGCATTTCCTGCAGTTTTTGTGGCTCCCCTGTGAAGATCATGTATCTGTTTCTCCTGGTCCGTCATAGATATGGCTCCCTGGTTCATCCAATTATCTGTCCACATCCTGTGGACAGCGCCTGAAGTTGGAGTTTGTGGATCCAGCTCGGTGTGGTTGGAAGAGAGCATGCCAAAGGCAAAATGCTGCGTCCTCTGTGAGGCTTGGTGAGCCAGGAGATTCTGCTGGGAGTCCAGTGGGGATTGGGGGGGGGGGGGGCTTATAGATCCCTGGCTCCTTTGGTGGCTGGAAACAATACCCTGCTTAAGCAAAGCGGGTTTCTTTCTTTTTTCTCTTAAGTTTCTTCATTTCCCCAAGCATGTTAGGTTTCTGTTGTTGTGGAAAAATACTCGAGACAAACAAAAGAAGGAAAAGGTTAATTTTGCCTTGGTTCTAGTCATGGTCACTTGCTTTACTGCTTCTGGGCCTGTGGTAAAGTAGACTATGATGAGGAGGAAGGGAAGGGGACTGGGAGAGAGACAGAGACAGGGAGTCTGAGAGACAGAGAGATACTCAGAGAGACAGAGACGGAGAGACACACATGGAGAGATGGAGAGAGATACTGAGAGAGACAGAGACAGAGAGACAGAAATAGAGACAGAGAGAGATTGAGAGAGGCAGAGACACAAGGAAAGACAGAGAGAAAGACACTGACAGACAGAGAGAAAGAGAGACAGAGAGCAACAGAAAGAGATAGAGGCAGAGACACACACACACAGAGAATAAACACCCTTCCGGGGAACATGATCTGCTTCTGCTAACTAGGTCCCACCTCCTCAAGTCCCCCACTTCCACCAGTTCACTAAGCAATGAATCCACTGCAGAGGTCAGGGTCATCACCACCCTACCGCTTTCCAGAGGCTGCATCTCTGAACAGTGATACACTGGAAAGCAAACCTTCAGTGTGTGAGTTTCGGGGGAACACTTCAGCTCCACAGCATACCAGCAGGGGTGAGTCTGAGCAAGGCCACCTCGCATGGCTGCTGAGAGGGCCACACTGCCCATTCCTGGCTGAGAACTGTGCCTGGCCCACAGTAGGTGCTGCCCGGACTCGAGTGGCGGTGCCCATGTTGCTAGACACCCTAGGTATCAGCAGAGGGCACTTGGCTGAGAAGACCTCATATCCTTAAGGATATGAGGACTGGGCATTCGCAACAAGTTCCTGTCCTCAGAGCCCATGGTGCACTCTGAACTCTTGGGTATCCTAGCCCCAGAGGTCAGAACTGACGGGGAGATGGCCAGATGGGGGCCAGATGGGGGCCTGGCCACTGTGGGCACAGCTGCTTGAGCAGGCAGCCTGGGGGTGGGAATGACTCGGGGACACTGAAGCTGTAATGACTCCCCAGCTGAGAACAACCAACTGCTGACAGGGAAAGGCAGCCAGGTGTCAAAATACAGAATATTGGTAGACCTCTCCCGACCCTGCCCACTGTTCCAACTGCCATGGAGTGATTTTTGGTGTTGAGTCAGAAGTGTTCATGGGGGTGAAAGAAGATCAGTGTGGAGCTGTTTTTCAAACGGGTGAGTCACTGTATCTGCTAGCTGTTGCTGGGTAACAAACTGCTCCAAGATAGATCTCAAAAGGACAAAGATTTATTTTTTCATTGGTCCTCAGGCTGATGGAGGGGTGGGGTGCTGCTACCTGCATGAGGCTGGGCTCCCTTTTGTCGGTAGAACTGATGGGTCAGAAGGGAGGGCTGAGCCAGGTTGAAAATACCAGAAGTATAAATGCAGGTCTATAAATCCTGGGCTCGCTCTTGTGGCAGGCCAGTCCAGGGTTTCTTGGTGATCAGTAAGGCTTGTGGTACAGAGACTGGAGGAATGTAAGGCCAGGCTCAGAACAGCAACATACCTTACCTCTCTCAAAGCAGACGCAATGGGTACAGTGGATGCCTCTATTCTATGATGGGACAGCTACAGAGTCACACTGTCAAGGACACACATGCAGAAAGAGGTGGAGGGCGATTAGTTTGTAATCTACTGCTATGTTTGAAATCTGAAATGTCCCCCCACAGACTTACTAGATGGTTCTCGAACTATTTGAGGGGAGGTCATAGATAGAACCTCTGGGCATGGGGCCTAGCTGGCACACGTATGTTGTGGGGTGTCTTTCTGTATGTTGTGAATATGTGTTGCTCTGACTGGTTGATAAATAAAGCTGTTTGGCCAATGGTGAGGCAGAATAAGGTTAGGTAGCACATTCCCACTGGAGAGAGGGGAGGAAGGACAGTGGGGCAGATTCTGCGAGCGGCCGCCAGGAGGCGCAAGATGTGAAAGTATCAGTAAGCCACGAAGCCACGTGGCAATGCTTAGATTGATAGAAATCGGCCGAGTTAAGTTGTAAAAGCTAGCTAGCGAAAAGCCTGAGCCACTAGGCCATAGAACTGATAATTAATATAAGCCTCTGTGTAATTATGTTATAAGTGCCTGCGGGACCAGGTGGGACACAGGAAAACTTCCACCTACACACGTAGGCCACTAAGGGTAGGTCTTAACGTTCATAACCTGCCCTGGTGTCCAGTGTGAACCCTCTGCTTCCTGTCTGCCACTGGAATGTGAAAAGCCGCTGGAAACTCCTGCTGCCACAGACGGAACTGCTCCTGCCTCCACACCTTGTCTGCTGGGATGGACTGTTGCCTCCGAACTGTGAGCCAAAAGGGCCCCCTTCCTTTAAGCTGCTTCTGTCAGATAGTCTGTCCTAGCAAAGAGAAAGGAAACTAAGACCTACCAACCTGATAAAGTTTCTATTTTCTATTAGCAACTTCCCATCATCTCCATTAGACAGGAGCCAAGTATCAGACACCCAAGCAGACACATAGACTGTCAGGTTTACACAGCCTCTCCAGGTTTATATCGCTTGTATTTTTGCCCACCTGGTTCCTATTAAGTGAGTTGGCAACTTCTTCCTCCAGTGCTACCAGCTCATACTCATTCGCCATCTGTAGCTTCCCATGGCCTATAGGAGAAACCTCAGCTCCTCATGCCGGAACTAAAGACTCCTTACCCTCCACATCCCAGGCTTAACCTCTGCCTCTGCCTCATGCCTCTCTCTCTCCTGCTGTCCTCATACCCCAAGCCCTCACCAGGTGCTTGTACACATAAAACTCTTGCCTAATGTTCTTTAGTGCCTGTCTGTTTTGCAAGTATTTCTTCTTCCAGGAACTCTGTTCCTCTGTCTGATGACACTGACTCAGCCCAATGCCAGGCCTGCTGCAGTCTTTACTGGCATCATCTCCACCTCCTACCTCACCACCACTAGCCCCTCTTCCTCCACTCTCATACATCTGCCTTAGGGCATTGTTCTGAGAGGCCTCATGGAGGGAGCCTGTGGAATGTCCTTTCTGTGGTGTCTGGAGCATGGCAGGTGTTCAGTAAGTGTCCATGAGTGGATAAGTGGAGTGAAGCCCCAAGCCCTCTGGAGCCTTTGCCTCCCTGCCCACCCTTCCCCAACCTCTCCATCTCCACCCTGGCAGCAAACAGCACCTCTGTTCTGTCATCCTTGTCCACTTCCTAATCACATTGCAGGGATGAAAATGAGAATCACAGAACACTCACAAAAACTTGGAAGTATTTCTATTTGGGGTTTGGAAGATTGGGGATCAGTTGCCTGTCTCTGCTCACAAATAAATTAATGGAGAGGCAGCTTTGTTACAAAATATGATTCTTGTAGAAAGGATTATGTATACTAAATCCAGCTAAAATATGCTGTAGATGTGCAGGTGTGTGTGTGTGTGTGTGTGTGTGTGTGTGTAGCAAAGCTGCAGTAATCATACAACTAATAAATTGGGTCGTTTAATTCCACTGCAATAAGCCTTTGAAATATAAGCTTTCATTTCAGACTTACAGAACATAGCTTCTCATGATTGTAACTCTCCAGCACACATTACCACTTATAATTAAATTCACTTTTAAGAAATCTGAAGCACTTTTGTGGATTATCTCTCCATTCAATGTCATGATGGTAAAATTAATGTGTAATCTGTTGAATGCATTTGGTTAGTGTTTGGATAAAACACATATCCTCTGCTATTGATCAAAAGCTGGAAAGTCAGATAAGATGAAGGGGGTGTACATGACTTCTCTGGAGCAGCCTGGAACAGAGCCAGAGCAAAGCCAGGCATGTCTATCCCATCCCTGCTTCCCCAAAGGGGTACCCAGCCCTACAAAAGAGGAATGTCTGAGTTACTTGAAAAAGCAAAAATGTTAAATTATGGCCAAATTGTCTTCTGGAAATGATGCAGTCATAAATCCTGCATAGCAATCGACCCAAGGCCCCTGGCTGGCTGATCAGAAAGCAGACTCCCAAAAGACCCCAGGTCAGTGAATGTGTGCAGAAGGTTCACACAGATGCATGCACACAGGGCCCAAGGAGAAGTTAACTGGAGAGGGATGGCAATTTTGAACTCAGGCATTGGCCCCATGAAAGCAGTCCCCTGAAGAGTAACAGTACAGTCCTGACCTTTGGATGAGTAGCCCAAGGGCTGTGTGGTGATTTTCCAAACTTCAGGCACACAGAGATAAGGTTTTATTACTCAATCCAAGTCTGAGAATGAGCACATCCCTGTTTGGGCCTGTTCCTGATTCAGACCTCAAGCGAAGTGAATGCTTCCCTGAACATGGGATGTTGAGCGTGGTGGGGAGGACTGGGTATGTCACTCAGTGGTGGAATGTCTGGCCAGTGGTTCAGTCTCACAGAGAGAAAGGGGGCATGTGTCATTCTTCCCCTGGCAGAAATGTCACTCAAGATTTATTCCTTTCCTGTGGCCCAGAAGATCTTTGCTTAAAAGACAGTGTGTTCCTGAGAATGGCAGCATGAATGAGGAGATAAATATTAGCATGTGCCTGGGGATCTGCGTGACCTTTGATGGAAGTGGCAGTTCTGACACTCAGAGAATGAGGCAGTGGCCAGGTCTCACTGCTGCTGCTTTTGGTGGTCACCAGGAGTCAGAGGCTAGAACAAGGGTAGGAAGGTGTGTGTAGGTGTGTCAATGTGTGTGTTTGTAAGTGTCTCCATGCATGTGCCTACTTGTGTGAATCTTGGTGTGCATGTGTACCTGTGAGTGTGCAGGAGTGTGTGTGTGTGTGGCTGTGTGCATTTAGTTTGAAGGAAGATGTGTCTGTATCTGAGGCTATAAGCATGTGTCTATGTGTCTAAGTCTGTCTGTCCTTCAGTCTCTATCTCCATCCACTGAGTTGTTCTAACAGTATCCTAAACTAGAACAATTGTAAATAGTGGGGATGTACTGCTCAAGGTCTGAGGCTGTAATGCCTAAGACAAAGATGCTGGGAGATTTAGTGAGAACCTGCTGTCTGGTTCATGGATAATGGTGTCTCACTGTGTCCTTATGTGGAGGTCTCTTCCCAGCCTGTTTCACAAGGACACTAATCTCTGTCACCTTACAAAGGGCCTACCTCCTAATACCATCACCTTGTGGAGTAGGATTTCAATATGAATTTGGAGGACACACTCAAACCATGGAGGTTTCTGGATGTTGAGTGTCTGCATGTTCTTCTTTGTGTCTCTGTACAGTGTGTTTTTGGAGTCTGTGTCTATGTGTTTTCCCGAGGCTGTAGATTGTGTGAGTCTGTTGCTCATACATGTATGTATTTCTGGTGTCTGAGTATGACAGAGAAAGAATTCAATATATAGTGTAAAAAGACAGCAAGAAGAAGAGGGGAGCGGGCCTCAAGCAAGTCCCTTCTCATCTCTGCCTCCTAATTCCCACCAAGAACATGATTTTTCCAAGTGAGCCAGCCAGTCTGCAAAGGATCCACATATTATGTGTAGTCTTCATGCAAGAAACTGGAGCTGGGACCATGGAAAGTGCTAAATCAAGGTCCCTCCCTGTCCTTGTAAGTTGTCAGTGACATCAGGTGAGGGACACTTAAGTCTGGCCTCACCCTGCCACCTCACATCAACAGTAAGGAGGGCCATTACCTATATGGAAGAGCCACCTTCTACATGTCACTGAAGTCACCCTCTTGGGTACCAAGCACAGTCAAGGTCGGCAATGCCAAGGTGCATGAGAGGGAGCACCTTTTTGCATAGCTCCTTTGACTGGAGGCCCAGACTCACCGTTCTTGAGAGCACACTGGATACCACTTTCCTGTGCTCACCTTTGACCGAAGATGTCCAATCTCTATTTCAGCTCTCGTGGAGGCGTTGATCCCAGCAGAGCATGGGAGGAAATCTTTGACAGATTCAAGCACATTAACCTAGTGAGAGCCACTCAGTGCTTAGGGCAAAGGCTACCACTGACCTTGAGATTGAGATGGAGTCAAGAACCAGGAGCAATGGAACCACAGTCTTTTTAACATGCTCGGGCTGGTCCTGTGGGAAAGAACTCAAAGGAAGGTGCTGCAACAGTGAAGACAGCCTTTAGTGCTTGGCCTTTCTTAAAGGCACATAGACATTGAAAACTCTCTGGCTAATTCCTTCTCTGAAGTCATAAGCAGGACCAATAATGGGGCTGGACATGAGTTGGGACTTGGGGTTAGAATCCTTCTGGTTTCTCTCATGTTGCTTTGCATCTGCAGGTGCTCATGAATATTCAGTTTATGGTGAGTGAATAAATTAACATGTGATAGATAACTGGGTGGATGGATAAGTAGAAGAATGGATAACTAAAGCAATGGATGGGTAACTAGATGGGTGGATAGATGGATGGTATAGAAAGATAGATAGATAGATAGATGATAGATAGATAGATAGATAGATAGATAGATAGATAGATAGATAGATGATAGATAGATAGATAGATGATAGATAGATAGATAGATGATAGATAGATACATAGATAGATGCATAGATATGGAGATAAGGGGTACAGAGATGGGTGGACTCATGGATGCTTAAGTGAATGGATGGATGGATGGACATTGAAATTGGGAGAAAGAAAAAGGCTGTGAAGCCCAAGAGTACCATCCTAAGCGTAAAGGCTGTAGTTCATCCATATGCCTGGTTTACTTTTATCATAGAATTGACCCATAGAGGGCTTAAAATATTTAATAAATAGCCAATATAAAATCTCAGAAACATCACATCTTAAAAATGCAAATCTCTGGCTTTTCTTTTTTCAGACCAAAAGATAGCAGCCTTAGATTTCGAGTGTAAGCCCCTGTGGAGAAGGCCAGTAGAAGGCCATTCCTTTGGAATGGAGGTGATTCTAATCTGCCCCACCCTACCCCCAACCCTCTCCTACTACTCTCTGCCTCCCTCAGATACTCTGTCACAGCACTGGTCAGTCCACAGGTGTTTGCACGTTCCACTTTACAGAGATAAAGGGAAGGAATCCTGATCCTCACTAGTTCACTATGCTTAGCCAGTCTGAGCTGGTATTTTCTCTACTTGTTCCTTACCTTTCCACTCTGCCTATGGGCAGTGCTGGGCTGTACGGCAAGTGAGGGCATCCTGAGCCTCAGCTGGAGGGACAGAGAAACCTCCTGAAGGCCTTTGTCACCCCTCTCCCTCCAGGTTTCCCTGAGGGTGGTCCTTGGCCAGCAGCTCCCCAGACAGAAAGGAAGGGTGGCTAGCTGAGGTGGCTGTGCTGGTGGGACCAGCAGGCGGGTCTGAAGAAAGACACAGCCAGCCTTCCAGAAGTTGAAAGGGAATGGTTTCTGAAAATGTCCCTCGTGCACTTTTGTATTTCATTGACATTTTAATTAAGACTGGAGCACTCTTTGGGGAGCTCTGCTCTGAAGTTGAAATCACTTTAATATGCTGCCCTCGCATAAAGCTGCAGATGAATGGGGGCTTGGGGCTCTCATATGTTTCCTGGCTCTTAGTGATTCCTTTTCACCACACATTATGATGTGAAGATGGTTGATGAGTTTCTATTGGCTAAGTGCAGCCATATCAAATTATAATTTTGCTCAGTGGATTTTCCATAAGAAGATTAAAGTTGCATCCAGGCCTTTCCCTATGGGAAGCAGGTCTCAGCATCACCTCAACTTCCCAGGAGTTGAACAGTTGCTGGAGAGGCTGGAGAGGTAGCTCAGTTACTAAGTGCTGAGTTGACATGTGAACATGAGGACATGAAAAAGCTGGGTGCTGTGTGTGGGTCTGAAATCCTAGTGCTAGGGGAAGGGGTGCAGTCATGTGGATCCCTGTAACTCCCTGGCCAGCCAGTCTAGCCAGTTGGGTTCAGTGATCCTGATTCAATGAAAGACCCTGTCTCAAAAAATATGGTGGTGGTGGTCGAGTTAAAGAGATGGTTAACAGTATTACTGCTCTTGCAAAGGACCTACGTTCAGTTGCCAAGCCATGTAGGGCAGCCCACAACTGTCTGGAACTTCAGCTCCAGGGATCCAACACTGTTTTCCACTCTCTATAGGCACTTGCACTCATATGCATACATATACACATCATTTTAAAGAAATCTTTAAAAAAATACAGTGGGAAGTGACAGAGGAAGACATCTGATGTGACCCCTAGCATATGACACTATAAAGGGGTGAGGCATTCTGACTGAGGAGGTAGATGATGGTCATTACTATGAGGTCATAGCCTCAAATTACCTCCTTGCCCTCTGCTGGGGATACATCCATGCACATCAGAATTGAAGCCGCACACCAAAACTTTCCGAACACTCACATTGCAAATGTCTGCTTACAGAGCTCTTCTGCCCTTTTTAGTGTCCACATTCTTTCCTCTTGGTGGCGGGAACCTGAAGTAATCAGACGAGCTTGATGTAAGGGAGTCCCACCGTGCTGTTCATTCGCAGCATCAATTTGAGTTGTTCTCTCTGTTGGTGTGTGCTCACATCTCTCTCTCTCTCTCTCCCAAAATAGTTTTCTATGTCTTATCTAAATTTTGTGCAAAAGCTCTAACAAGCATAGTGAGTTTGAAATCATGTTTCTTCCTAAGCAGAAACCAAATGAAGCCTGTTGAAAAAGCAGCTGCTACCAAGGCTTGCAAATTCAAACAAGTGAGGGAAAGGTCTTATTTAATAAACATCTTTGAAAGACACGGGTATTCATCCGGGAAGAAACGATAAAGCTAGATCCCCACCTCATAACTTATACCTAAATCAATCCTAGGTAAACCAGTGTCTCCATATGCACAACAAAACATATAAGAATTAAATAAAGGGGAACTTTAAAATAATCTGGGACTGGGCAAGAATTTTCACATTGTGACAGAAACAACAGAAGTCATAAAAGAAAGCGTTGATCAGCTTGCCCACAAATAAATCTTCATAAGGCTGCTTAACAAACACGAGAGTAAACTAAACGTGGGGAAATGTTCGCAACTCGTAGCTACAGTGGTGATTTTGCTTAATATAGAAAGGGTTTCTAGAAATCAATGAGAAAAATGGCTGTGAAAGACACAAAGAATACGTAAGTAGAAAGTTTAAAAATACATATAGCCAGGTGGTGGTGGTGGTGGCGGCGGCGGCGGCGGCGGCAGCGGCGGCGGCGGCGGCCCGCACACGCTTTTAATCCCAGCATTCGGGAGGCAGAGGCAGGTGGATCTCTGTGAGTTCAAGGCCAGCCTGGGCTAAAGAGTAAGTTCTAGGAAAGACGCAAAACTATACAGAGAAACCCTGTCTCGACTCCCCCCTCAAAAAATACATATAAAAAAGAAAAATAACCAACAATTGAAAACAAGAAAATGTATTGAGAGTATGAACATATTGCATTTATAATATGCTTTCTTTGCTTGCATTATATTGCCAGATGTTATAATGTTTGACCCCAGCCTATGAGATGGTGGCATCTACTTCAAGTGTGGCTCTTTTCACAGCAGTTAACCTAATCCAGGATCTCAGTCATGACATGTCCATAGGTTCATCTCCTGGGTGATTCAGATTCTGTCAAGTTTAAATTTAATATCAACCATGCCAGTACCTAAGACTGGATACTTATACAAAAGAAAGGATTATTCACGTTACAGTTTTGGAAGCTGAAAGTCCAAACATGGATCCCCATTTCCTTAGCTTCTGATGAGGACCCTTAGTCATATCACCATTCAGTTTGGTGGCTCATAGCAGGAGTGTGTGCAAGAAGGGATTGCCCAGTGAAACAGGAAGCCAGAGAGAGTCAAGAATCAGACCCATTCCTTCTTACCAACCCACTAGGGGAAGTTCACTCCTGTAGACCAGCAATCATCACTCCCAAGGGCCATGATTTCTCAGACCTTCTCACCTCCCACTAGATCTTACCTCTTGATCTCTTTACATTGGGGAACAAGCTTCTGACACTTGACCCTTGGCAGAACAAACCACACCCAACCCACAGCAGGTGGGTAGTGAGCGGATCTTGTTTTGTGCAAAGTTTGGAGAGGCAAGGCCCAGAGAGCTTTTGGGTTGGCTACATAATTAGATCTGGGCACTGATAATGTGAGGCATCATGAGTGTCCGCTTTTGTGAGGTTTTAGGCCTACCAATTCTTTTTGTGGCTCTGTAGCTCCAGATTCCTAGCAGTGTGTGTGGACACATATGTGTCTGTCTAAAAGAGTCAAATGTTCTGTCCATTTCTACTGCCTAGTCCTAGTAGGCCTTTGTCAAATGGACCTTTGGTGACAGTTCAAGGTGGGAGAGTAGTTCATGTTCAACAAATGGAAGTGGTTTGCCTCCTGGATTTGCCTTCTCTTACAGGGTTGTTGTTTTTTTTATGGTTATGGTTATAAAGATGTGAATGAACCAGGTGGTGGTGTCGCACGCCTTTAATCCAAGCACTTGGGAGGCAGGGGCAGGTGGATCTTTGTGAGTTCGAGGCCAGCCTGGTCTACAGAGGGAGATCCAGGACAGGCACCAAAAACTACACAGAGAAATCCTGTCTTGAAAAACAAAAACAAAAAACAAATCACCATGGCAACAGGCATATGTGATTTTGCCCGACCTCTTTCTTACCTCCATTCAGTCTCCTTAGCTCTCAAATCATGGTTGAGTGGGCCAAGAGGAACCCATCATCAGTCCTAGGTTGGCAAGTAGCCTCTGACTGGCTGTGGAATGAGAAGTGACCCTATTAGAGCTATAGAGACAGCTACTGTCTTTGTTGGGACCCTTGGCCAGAAAAATTGATGCTTCCTATAGGACTCTACCAAAGACACATGACAATGGCTGGGGATTCTGTTAGTGTCGGTGTCTTTATATATATATATAAAATTATTTTGGGTGTCTGTGTCCATGTGTGTCTCTGTCCACCTGTATGACTGTATGTGAATGTGTGTGCCTCTGTGTATGCACAGAGGCCAGAGAGAACAATTTCCTTTATCTATCATTAGAGATCATCCAATCCATTCTTTTGAAGCAATGTCTCTCCCTGAACCCAATACTCATGTTTTCTTAACCAGGCTAGAAGCCAGTGAGTCCCAGTGATCTTCTTGTCTCTGCTCACCTCTGATCTGAGGTTACAGGTATGTACAGGGTGCCCAGCTTCTTATATGGGTACAAAGATCTGAAGTCCAGTCCTCATGTTGAGCAGCAAGTGTTCTTAGCCTCTGAGCCATCACTCCAGTCCTAGTGTCTTAGTGCAGGAATGACAACAGGCGTGAGTGTGACAGGCTGCCTGAGACACACTGGAGTTCAGACAGTAAGGAGTAGCCTTGCTGTATCACTTTTTCTTTATCTGAAAACATCTGCATCCTGAAATGCATCTAACGCCAAGTTTCCAGATAAGGCTTGTAGCATCCTCAACTCCAATGTAAATCATCTCACTTAAAATCACTTAAAATTCCACGTTTATGGTTTCCTTGAAGAGGTGAATGGTCTGTCATTGTCCTGCAGAGCCACTGGGAGGCACCCCTAAGATGACAATTGTCTGCCGCTGAGATGCCCCCACATACTACATAGGACCTGTCCCTCTGCATCTGCCTGTACAATCCCGCATCAGTTAGGAGAGTATACTTGACCTCCCTCTTTTCACAGGTTGACGAGCTATGAAGTGTCCTTAAGAGCTGCCATTCCTTGATACCACTGTTTCTCTCTGGCCTATTGTTCTCATCCTAAGCCATGACACCACCTCCCTTTGTACCTGCTGGGGTGGGGGTAGGGTTCCAGGGCCTCCTTCTGATATCACAATCCTTGGATGCTCAAGCCCTGTTTATAAAATGGCTCAAGATTAGTTTACAGTCTACACACATGCTCTCATGTGCTTTATTTCATCCCGGACCCAATAGAAATGCTGTGCACGAGATTCCTGTGCTGTGCTGTTTGGGGGATAATAACGAGAGAAAGCCTGCATGTGGTCAGCACAGGTACAGTCCTGTTTATAGTGTTTTCAAACCAGACGGTTTGAGTCAGTAGAAGCTGAACCATTGGGAAATAAGGCCAAGCATGCTGACAATGACTGCCAGACTACATGCATCAGTGGTTCCCATAACAGCCTGGGGGAAAGCCACTCTGTTTTCAGATGAGGAGTCAGAGGGTCTAGCATATCATGGGGCTTCCTCAAGGCCACACCCTTAGGAAGAGCAGGATTTGGACCAAAGCCATTGCAAGTTCCTCTTGACCTTTATCTCTAGGTCAACGCTTAGAGGTGGCTGAATCATAGATGACCTGCTTGGTGCAGTTTTGATCAGAGAGAGATAGGAATAATGAGAAGGAAGGGGCTGAACTCTGGGAGACCAAAACTTACAGGTGACCGAGAAGCTCTGAGGGAGGCCTTCAGAGCCTTTGGCCCATTACTCTTATTGTCACCTCGAGGAAAGCGAAGAGTCAGATTGAAGACACACAGGCAGGTTTGTGTCCAAAGGAAAAGGTCACCACAGTAGTTTGAGAATCAGATTCTGGAAACTACTTCAGGCTTTTCCGTGTGTCCATGTCCCCACACCCTGCAAAGTTCACTCACTTGCTTCCACAGGGAAGTTCTGGACCTAAACCTGGGGCGTTTGATCTCCGTGCCCACTATGCCTCATCTCCCAAGGTGTCCCCTGGGTGACCTCTCCATTCTCCCCTCCTTCCAACCCTAACAAGCAAAAAGTCAGCTCTACTGTCAGGTTGTCATATGGGGCTGGGAGAGGGTTAAACTATAGCCAGGCAGGTCTCAGATAAAGAAAAGGAGTTTGTACAGAAGGGAAAGTTTGAAAAAGAGGCAAGATTTGAAGTTATCTGTTGAAATGGAGCTTCTGGTCTCCAGCACACCACAGTGGGAATGGTGGGTTCTGTGCAGGCAAATTCATTTTGTTTTCCTGTGAGGAAATGATGATTAAATTATCAGAAACCAAGCTAAAAACCAAGCTGCCTGCATATTCCCGCACACCCCAGGGTCCCCCTCACCTCCTGCTTATGAGGTGCCTGGCCTTATCTCCAAGCTTTACTTTAAATGTCCAACACATCTTATTAATGAAAGTAATAAGCTGCTGTTTATTACATGTCATAATGGGGAATATGACTATTTAATATAAATCTGACATTTAAATTCCACTTAGTTCTGGGATGTGGACGGTATCAAGGCATAACTCTTTACCCTGGAGTAAAAACTCCCTGGCTCTGCATTTTACAGCATGGAAGTTTTCAAAGTAATCAGGTTCTCTCTCTCTCTTTTCCCTTTTCCAGAGAAACCAAATTGTGAAGACATCTGTTCTGTTATTAATTTCACATAAATCTTAAGCTCCTCAAGGCCAGAAATGAGGCTTCATTCACGTCAAATTAATGAAACATGATTGTAAGTCCCTTGCATGGAAATGCTGTCATAGTCTTGAGCTGCTTATAAGCGCCGAGTAATCTCAGGAACTGCCAGGGGACAGCCACTTGAAACTGGCCCTCCCCTCCCCCAGCCCCAGAAAACAGTGTCTGAAAATATCACAACACTAACTATGTCCTGAAAGATTACTAGCAGATGAGAATTTCTGGGAAATGAATCAGAGTTTCTCAGTAAAGGATACAAATATCTCCGGCGAAAGCAGATTGCACAATCCACAAGCTCTGTGGATACAGTTTAATAAGGGCGCCTCGGGCAGCCCTGGGATACACCCGCCAGGAAGGGGCCTGGAATTTCTTGCAGGGAATCTCTTTGAAAGTGGATGTTAGAGAATGTGTTACATGTGACATAGATTTGAAACTGGAAACCTTGATTGGCCAGAGTCTGATGGAGGTGTTGGTGTGTTCGCGTATCCAAAAGTCTATACGCAAATGTATAACCTCGCGTGCATGCACAGGGGATTTTGTACGTATATGGGATGACAATGTGTTTTGTGAATTTGTATATTTGTATATATGAAAGAATGTGAGTTTTGTGTGTATAATGTATATGATTTTGTGTATGAGCATTATGAAAGTGTGTGTGCGTGCACATGTGAGTGTGTGTGTGTGTGTGTGTGTGTGTGTGTGTGTGTGCGCTCGCGTGTGCGCACGTGTATGTGTGGGTACAGCAGACCTCTCAGACCTCTCAGGTCAGACCTGAGTCTGCCAGAGATGGATATCTTACAGCAGACTAATTGAACCAAGGCTATTGAAGCCATCCTTGAAAAGAATCTACTCTTGAGGCTTTGGTTCATGGGGGCATGGCTATTTATTTATTCATTGATTTATTTATTTTTTAAATTTCTGTCAAATCACTGAGAAGGGCCAGCAGAAAGACTGAAGGGAGGCCTGGGACCAGAGAGTCTGGGATTTCTTAATCAAACTTCCAAGTGTTATTTTTGGTCTTCTGCTGAGCTGGGACCCCAAAAAGAATCTGCATCTGATATTTACATCTCAAATCTTCAGAGCCTCATTAGCTTTGATATTTATTTATTTATTTATTGGGGGGGGGGAAGAAAGGAATTAAATCAAACAGAGAGGCACCAAGTAAAACCTTTGAATGTAGTGCAAAATTAATTAAAACAGGCAGCTGATGGCTAGGGTGGAATACAATAGATTTCAGGGAGCAGACAATGAAACTAATTAGGTTCTGGTGGGAAAAATCCTTCCTCATTTGGTGACCATCCATTGGCAATTAATAAGCCACCAGTATTGATATTTTGATATTTGAAGAAGAATAACAGAATTTCATTCTCGTTTTTCAAAAGGCTTCTTTATATCTTAACTGTGATCTTCCAAACTAAGCCAATGAAATGATTTGAATTTTTTATTGTATGTTCAGAGAAAACGGTTCCTTCCTTCCTTTCTTCCTTCCTTCCTTCCTTCCTTTCTTCCCTCCCTCCCTCCCTCCCTCCCTCCCTCCCTCCCTTCCTCCCTTCCTTCCTTCCTTCCTTCCAGTACTGAGGACAGAGTCCAGGGCCTCACACAAGGCTAGTCAAAGGACTCTGTCACTGAGCTAGATATGAATTTTCCTTTTTCTTTTTACAATTTTGAGGTGTGGCCTCACTAGGTTGCCCAGGCTAGCCTGGGACTCCCTCTGTAACCCAGGGAAGCCCTTAAACTTGTTGTCTTCCTGTCTCAACCTCCAAAAAGCTGGGACCAGGGGCCTGCACCACTCTGCTTGGCTTCCACAACTTTTCATTTAAATTTCACAGTGACCTTCTGAGGTGGGCATTCCTGAACAGGAGGGAAAATGAATTTATCCAACTATCAATAAACTACAAATACTGCACAACCAGGACACTGATTAAGCCACCAGTACAGGGTCCAGATGCCCTTCATCCCCCTCCCCTACTCATTACTGTGTGGGGAAGGTGGATGGTCAGAGGGGAAGGGAGCAGCCAGGGTGGCTGGCTGGAATGGTGCCTGGGAAGCCATGGCTAACTGGCCTGGGAAATGCTTGCAATTTTAAGTGGCTACAGGATGCGATGGAATGTCAGCTAGATTTTCATCACTCTGTTCTTCAACGGAAAGAGCTAAGACTGTGGTGGTCAAACAGCGTTTGGAAGTCACCCCATCAGAATGTAGGTCTGAGTTGGAAGCCATCTTGGACCTTTCAGACTCCCAAATTCGTGTAACCCTTATACTAACTATAGAGGTATCTCCAAGCTGACCTTAGTATGTCCCAGGCTGGCTCAGAATTTCTTGATAAAGATATAAAGGGAAGGTTCTAGACACCAGTTTGAGTAGATGGAGAGGCTCCAGATTTAGTTTATAAGAAATTAAGACATTTGTTTGGATTTGGTCTTCATATAAACAATGAATAATGAATGTGAACAATTTTAGCATATATCTTGGGACATACTTATATTAAAATTTATCCATTGTTTATCTGAAATTCTAATGCAGTTGGGAATGCTGTTTTATCTGGAAGCCCTGAGTAGGAAGGGCTAGGCTGTCACAGGAATACTTAGACATTTCAAGTGCAGGATGTTTCAGTCTGTAGAAACACTGATATCTAAGATCCTCCCTTTCAAAGCCTATGACTTGAGTTGCAGTTCAAATACTTCTGATCCAACCCCCATTGCTTCTTAGTTCTAAATAGATGGACTCTCAGGATGGCGGGCACTGAAGTCAATCCCCCCCTGCTTTCACATCGCCCTGTCTTCTCCTCACACAAGAAGGCAAAAGCCAGTGTCCTGGCACTAAGGCTTGGCTTTGAAGCTAGGCATGCCCTAGTCTCCCAAGCACATGGAAACAATTCCCTTCCCAAAGGCCTTCATGGCTAGCCAGCTGCACGGCGCACGGTTTTGCAGCTGTACTTAGAATTTCTGCGGTGCCCCCACCCTAGCCCAGATGGTATCTATTAGAATGCATTGCTTTTGAAAAGCAAACTGAGTCTTAATTAAAGGTTGACTATCTGAAGCCTGTTTGTAAATGAGAAAAATTAAGCAACTACTCTGAATAGGGCAATATGTCGCCTCTGTGGTTGGAATAGCACTGTCTCCACACATAGAGGGTCTCCTGGGCTTCAGGCTGTCCCTGTAATTGCATCCGAGTGCTTTGTTGCACAACAAACACAAATGAGCCATGAGACTCAGTGGAACAGCTCCAGTCACTCTCAGAGTGAAATGGGCCAGTCCTGAAGTTGAAGCACAGCCTCTCACAAGTCACTAGTAAGATACAGTGCCTGATGACCTAATAAGAAGTTGCTCAATGTCCCCCAAACCAGGCTACTGTCATTGGTAAGGAGGTCAGGTGGGAGCTAGGGAAACCTAGCCTTCACCTCACCTCTGCATCAAGAATGAAACAACCTGGTGAAGACAGAAATGCATGTGCCCACATCATTTGAACAAAAGCTCCTTAAAAAAAAATAGGTGCATAAAATCCAGGAAGTCCATATTTGGTTGAGAAAAAAACTTTTTTTTTTTCATTTTTTTTCTAACTTCTGGCTGAAAGCTAACATTTTCTTTAATTCTGAATATAAGGCGACACAATACAATCTTACCAGTTCTACATACAAACTCTGATACATTGTCATCAGTAGAATTTACATCCCAGGTGTTCAATAACATCTGGAAACAGGGTTATTACTCTTTGGAAACTGTAATGATTATTGGGCCTACCTCTCGACCTTGCTCTTTAATAAAAGCGCTTACAATACTGCATCATTTTAAAATTATTTATATAACTTATTCTGTATAACTTGCTTTGTAAACCTGTCATTTATGCATGTGAAACATGGTCTTATAAGGATTCTTGAAGATATTGTGCCAATAGAGTCCAAGAGTAAAAGGTACATGCTGTGTCTGTGTGATTCCACCTGTGTTGGGCACATGGAGCAGTCAACTGTGTAGACAGTGAGCAGAGCAAAGGAAGGAATAGTGAATTACTGTTTTGGTTTATAGCCCAGGTTGACCTTGAACTTTCAACCCTCTGACCCCAGCCTCCTCACTGTTGGCATTACAGGGTGGATCACTGGGCCTGGTAATGAGTTATTTTTAATGAGGTCAGAAGTTCTAGTTTGGGAATTTGAAAAAAATGTTCTGGGGGTGGATAGTGGCTGCACTGGAAAGCAGTGTGGTTCTACTTAATACCATTCGATGATGCTTCTGGGAATGGTTAAGAATTGAGCCACCCATGGTGATGCATGACAGCAACCCCAGAATCTGGGAGGTTGAAGTGTGAGTTTGAAGCCAGCCTGTGATATAGTGAGACCTGGTCTCAAAAGAGAAGAGGAGGAGGGAGAGAAGGAGGAGGAGAAAAAATAGTAAACTTTATGCCATGTATTTTTGTCACAATTTTCTAATATCCATTGGAATGTTACAGATGTTTTCATATTACATTTCACACCCTGTGCTTTCCTGTCAAGCAGCCCACAATCCTCAGCAGACCTTGGTTTTAAAGCAGTGGTTCTCTACCTTCCTAATGCTGTGATCCTTTAATACAGTTCCTCATGTTATGGTGACCCCCATAAAATTATTTCTTTGCTACTTCCTAACTGTGATTTTGCTATTGTTATGAACCGTAATGTAAATATCTGAGATGTGACCTTTTTGAGGATCATGGTCCACAGACTGAAAACCACTGTTCTAGGGGACTTGCCCATCCTGATGAGAGGTACACCTTTTCAGGTCTGCTGGGCTCACCGCCCGGGGAATCTAGTCTCTAATCTGTCCGACATCCTTCTCATAGCCCAGTTGAACCTTGCTGCCTACCAAGAACCTAAGAGCTCATTCTGTTTAAAGGTCGATTTGTCACATGTCAGAGAAGTACACAAGTCGTAAAAGCACTAACTGGAGACTTCCTCTTTGATACGATTGGAAAGCTTGCTTCGTGAGTTGGTGTGACTCAATGGGTTGTCTGCGGATATGGAGTGTATCTCAGGGTCACCTTCCCACATTTTAAGAGATGCTCCACAGTCACCCTGTGAGGTTAGTACACCAGGAACAGCATTTTGCAGATGAATAACCGAGACATCTCATGCTGCCTTTTGTTTTGAACCAAGTCATATTTTATAGCCCAGGTTGACCTTGAACCTTCAATTCTCTGCTCAGCCTCCCCATTGCTGACATTACAGGGTGGACCACTATTTTAATAGGAAGATAATTTTTAGTTTGTGGGTGTGAGCACTCAGGAACAGGTGCTGCTGTGGAGAGCCTGTGTTGAGCTGAGCTAGACCCAGCACATGCAGTCCCACATACATGTCCCAGAAGCACAAGCCTGGAGCAAGTCCAGTTCTGTGAATAAAGATGGTAGTGAAACAAGAAAGGAGTGGACAGGCAAGGGAGAAAATGGGAGTAAGTGATGGGTACGAGTTTCAGTGTGCTCATCCAGAAAGTGGGTCAATGATACCTACCACATGAGTGTAACAGGAATCTTAAAAAGTTCTTATTAATAAAATCAAACCCAGAGCCAGTTATTGGGGGTGAATGCTGGAAGATTAGAGAAGCAGAACAAGCCACAGCTACCTCACCTCACCAGTTTCTCAGCTGATCCTGCTTCCTCAGACTGGAAACCTCTGAGTTCTCATTTGAATGGGTCTCAGCTGAACAGCTTCTCGAAAGCCTGAAAGTTTAACCAGGTCAAAAGGTTCTAGTTTCTTGTCTTCAAGCCTTATATACCTTTATGTTTTCTGTCATCACTCCCTGGGATTAAGGGCTCACTTTCTGGGATTAAAGGCGCAAGTCACCAGGCCTGGCTGTTTCCAATGTGGCCTTGAACTCACAGAAATCCAGAGGGATTTCTGCCTCTGGAATGCTAGGATTAAAGGCATGAGTGCCACCATTTTCAAGCTTCTGTATTTAGTGGCTGTTCTGTTCTCTGACCCCAGATAAGTTTATTAGGTTGCACAATATTTTGGGGAACACAATACCACCACAGGTGAGTCATTGGGAGGATTTGAACACACGCTCACTTCTCTCTTCCACATCCCACTTTCTGCCTCCCTGTTCCTCCTTCCCTCTCATTCACATATGCACATAAACAAACAGATGTGTCTGTATATTTTTAAAAGTGGGATAGAAAAGGGGCTGTGGAGGCATGATCTGTGTTAACAAGAAAATAGGTGGGATGTGTGGGCCAAGCAAGGTGGTAGGCAGTTTTAGGGTAACCACACCAGATGCTGAGGGAGGGAGGTGTCATCTGACACTTCCCAGGAATCCAACCCCCAGGCAAACAGCCTGTGTCCTGGCATCAGAGCCTCACGCCTTTAGTCTGGTGCGTGCTCCCTCCACTGCAGCAGCTTAGAGATGCGAGGAGCTGGTGGAAGGGCGTGGGGCAGGAGTGTGCTGAGAAAAGGGACTCCTGAGCAGTGGAAGGAGATGGGCATGGCTAGAACCTGCCATAGGGATATGCTTCTCCATTACACAGGAAAGAAGGGTCTTTTGGCTTTGCATGTGCCTAACGGAGGGGGGTGGGGAGAAGTCATCCCAAAGCCCACAGATAAAACTGGGCAGAGGACATCATTCTTGTGGCGCGTGACCATGCATCAGCTTCTCTGGCGCCGGCCTCTTATCTCTAAGCTGATGTGAGGCCAGATTGCCATCCAGCTGGGGCCTGCTTCTTATTGCCTCCAAACCACTTCCTCAAACTCCCTGGGACTCAGCACATCTGGCTACCCGGTGGATGTTTGCTCAAGGGAACAAGGAAAAGACAAACAGGCACGAATAGCGGGTGTATGATCTACAAATACGTGCAAGGTGCTGATGGAGATTCTAACTTGTTCTCTAGCCCTGAACTAGCTTATCTGCTCTCTGAGCCTCAGTTTCCTGGACTGTAAAATTCTGGAGGGGAGTAAAGGCCACCTGATGCCTAAGAACCCTTCTTTTTCCTAAAATGAAAAATCATTGGGCTGGAGAGATGGCTCTGTGGTTAAGAGCATGTATTATTGCTCTTGCCATGAGCCCAGGTTCAATTCCCAGTACCCATTTGGGTGGTTCACAACTGTCTGTAACTTTAACTGTAACATTGCTAGCCTTTGCTGGCACCTGTACACATATGCACACATCCATATATAAACACATACACACATATAATTATAAAAATACTTTAAAATCATAATACTGATGGTATTCCTACATAAAATCATAAATGCAGAAGGAATGCACAAGGAAACATTTGTGAAAATTATTGCACACAGAAGCCTAGTTTCCATAGGGCCAAATGCCTGGTTAGTAAGCATAAACCAACTAAATGACTTGTCAATTACTAGCAAAATAGATGGATCCATGCAAATACAAAGGGTCCATATTATTGAACTCAGTCTGCACTTAAATGTCAATCTATACCTACATGTACCTTTATGTTAGAGGTCATACACTGGCAATGTTGTGTCTTTTGTATTATATGATGTTTTTAAAACATGAGCAAACATTTTAATAACAGATGATTTCCCATCAAAGTCCAAGTATTACATGTCTCCAGAACAATCTGTAGATGTGATCCTAATCACTACCGGCTGACAGTCTCTCTTGTTATCAGTGTGGTTTAAATTTGAGACTTTGGTTTCTGCAGAAAATGTCTAGATATCCGGAGGACAAAAGGGATGGCCCTACTGGAGATGTGCCTGTCCTTTCAGGTGACTGATTCAGAGTCCAGCCACCCAATCCTTTGCCGCACGTGATCAAGGCCATGAGCTGGCCCCATGCCTGGCTGTCTGCACCTTTCCTAAAGTGCCTGCCTTGCTGATTAGGAGTAAGTAGCAGATAGCAATGACTGGGGCCCAGATGCTTCCAGACACATCCAGCCTCTCATTCGATCTGAGGCTCTTGCTGACTTTTTGTTCCTTTTGCCCCATGTCTTTTTCCGATATGTGAGTTTGCTTTATCTTTCTGTGGGTGCCTTGATGAGTCCTATGAAAGGACTCTGCCAGCTTGAGAATGTTGTAAAATAGCTTCTTGTAATGACTTATTTATATTTTCAATTATAAGTATGTGTATGCCAATTCAGATTATGTGCATGTGACTGCAGGTGTGCAGGGAGACTGGAAGAAGTCATTGCTTCCCCTGGAGATGGAGTTAGCAGAGATGAGTAATAGGAACTGAACTTGCGTCCTTGGGTCCTCTATGAGAGTTGTATGTATTCTCAATAGCTGAAAACACCTCTTCAGCCCAGAAAATGATGACTTTCAGAAAGGCTTTTCCCTCTGGAATTTTTAAGACTCTGTCTCCATTATTAGGCTTCCCTCTCCTTCTGTCTACAGCTTGTCTGGCCCTAGTGAGAGCTGAGGGAGACCACAGAAGCTTAGTCTAGGAGAACTTGCAAAAGCTAGAACTCTTCAGCCAGGCCGGGGTCCCATAGGTGACAGTGGTGAGAAGTGACTCAGGAAGAAGGAAGCCTGGCGCAGCCTGCAGAGACCAGAGGTTACCAAGGTTACCTTGGGGAGCCTTTGCGGGACAGGAACATAAAAAGCGCGCCCATGCCTCTTCTTAGGATGCTGTTAATGAAGGACAGGACAGGCCCAGAGTGCACAGGGCCCTGGGCCCTCCACACTTCACCCCAAGGTCAGCAGAAGCTATGTGAGGCTTAAAGCCAATAAGGACATGCTCAGATCTAACTTTTGCCCACAGCAATGGATGTGTTTGCCAAAGAAACAAGGAAGAGGGAAGGTAGAGAGTATAACAGGAGTCCACATGGGAGACAGAGGCTGCAGTGGGAGGCGGGGTAGGGGATGGGGGTATGACTGGGGCTAGGAAACAAGGAGATGTCAATTTATGGGGCACTTTGTAGGTCTATGTGTACAGTAAGATAGATACTGGATAGAGACAGTGCAAATTGTCTGGCCCTGGATAGAGAGAGACAGTACAAAATGTCTGCCCCTGGAGAGAGACAGTACAAAATGTCTGCCCCTGGAGAGAGACAGTACAAAATGTCTGCCCCTGGATAGAGACAGTGTAAAATGTCTGCCCCTGGATAGAGACAGTGTAAAATGTCTGCCCCTGGATAGAGACAGTGTAAAATGTCTGCCCCGGCTCCTGATGCATGGTGTCTCTAGTAAAATCAGGGGAAGACCAATGGGTCTGGATTTATACTTGAGTGTATTAACATGCAGAGCCGGGCAGTGGTGGCACACATCCTTAATCCCAGCACTCAGAAGGGGAGGCAAGCCGATTTCTGTGAGTTCAAGGCCAGCCAAGAGCTAGTTCCAAGACACCCAAGGTTACACAAAGAAACCCTGTCTCGGGGGGAAAAAACAAAACAAAACAACAACAACAAAGACACATGAAGAGTAGACAAGCCCACTGAGCTCCTGGTAGCGATTTGCATGCTCTACAAAGAAGTTTGTGGGTGAATACACTTGTCTTTGAACACATAACAGGTCCATGCTGATTGTGCAGTACATCCTGTATCAAGGAGGCCATTTTCCCTGTGCTCTCACTGCCTGGGAGAATATCAATCCCCACAATCAGTTTTTATCTCCCAGCAACCCCTATCCTGAAAGCCTGGAGCTTATTTATCCCCTCACCCACCCCCGCTTTGCGATGGGCACCTTGATTTAATCTCGAATCCCCCATCTGGCACAGTGTTTAATATATGGAAGTGTCACTGAAAGTTGAGGATCAAATACATAATGTTACCTACTTCCTTGCAGTCCAGGGAGGCCTAGGGCTTGCCTCTGGTCACCCGACAATCTGAGTCCAGGTCCCTGAGGACTTCTCTCCAGTTTGGAATTTCTCACAGACCAGTTTAATTTCCACACCATTATTTTAAAATGAGAATTCACATGGCAATTGGGACATCACAACCAGATCTCCATGTTTTGTTTCTTTGATAAGCTGTGAGATCTGGAAACACTGGACAGATGCTGATTCACAATTTGCCATACTCCCCACCTCACTTGCAAGAGTCCCCTAGTCTTGGACGGGAGGATGGTTTCTATGCTCACACTATTTCTTTTTCCTTTGTAGAGGAATATTATAGAGTCGTGAGTCTAACAAATGAAGAGCACAGTGAGAGAACACAGTGTGTGTGTGTGTGTGTGTGTGTGTGTGTGTGTGTGTGTGTGTGTAGGGGGAGTAAAGACTAGTCCCAGCTTCTTCCTATTTGTTTTTGTCTTATTTTAATTTGGGGGTGGTGGTGCTGGGAATTGAACATAGGCCTCTTATCTGCTAACCATGGGCTATACTGCTGAGCTACCACCTCCAGCGCCCATGCTCACATCCTTCACCCCAACTCTTGTGCCCAGACACAGGCATGGGGCTCTCCTGCAGGGAGGTGGGAGGGCACAGTAGCTGGGAATAAATCTTTCTGGGTGGCCTTAGACAAGCTTCTACCTCTCCCTATAGCTGTTTCCTCATATGAAAAATGAAATGTGGATGACACTACCTTGCCTGCTGGTGGCTGTAAGCGTTGAATGAAGCAAGACCTTCAGAGACATAATGACAGCCCTTGGCATCTGTTTGCAAAGAATAGGCACTACTTTGTCATTAGGATGAGTGGCAACATATTGACTGACTTACTCTCTAGTTAAATCATTTAGAAACCAGTTATTGACTTCATGACCCAGAAGGCTGATGCCTTTAAGAAATACCAAAACACAAATGTTCAAGGTTTCTTGGTCCACATCCATGGTTCTCAACCCTGGGTAACCATTGGAATTATCTGAGTTATTCTTACAGAACATCGTTCTAGGGAGTTACTAACAATATCAAAAACTCTAGAGCAGGTCTCTAAGCTTCAGTGATGACTGATATGCCAGGTGATGGCCAGCCTGGGGATCTCTCCTCAAGCTCAATCTGGTCATACATGACTTGAGGGTGTGCCTTGAAGTATATACCTGAGTATCCATTTGCCTAGCTCATGCCTTCTGCTTCCTCAATCTACTAGAATAGATACTCCAAGAAGACAGATTTTCCCCTGTTTTTCCCACTATTGTTCTACAGTCTATGGGGACTGCTTCCTATTGGCCATCTGAAACCACAGTGCTGAATGGCCCAGTAGCAAGCATGTGCTAGAACCTCGACAGCTGTCTGAAGTCTGGGTAAAAGGCCATTGTCCCAGAGTTCTGTGCACAGCTATGGCTCTTCTCTTCACCAGAGGCTCCTGGGTTTGACTTACCCCAATCAGAGCAGCACAAGCCTAGACTTGAGATGGCCAATGTTTCTAGAAGGAATTTTGGAAGTCAGCTGGAACAGTTTTCGCCAGAGTGGAGGCTTTGCCTCACCTTCGCAGTACCTGGTGTATTTATACCCAGCTCACAGTGTCTTTACCACAGCCAAAATTTGCTTACATACATTTGACAAAGAACTCTTCGCCAAATTAATTATTCCAAGGAAAACATGTTATCGCTTACCAAAAGTAGGAAGATAACAATAAAAATGAGCACAAAAGAAAGAACTCCGTTTATAAAATTTAGTTAGGATGAGAGCCTGTGACCTTTCCCCTCTCCATGTGGAAGTCTGGAGTCACTGGGAGCTGTGAAAGACATCAGCACGGCCTTGAGACTCTCCGGTGTTACAGCCTTGCATAATATTACCTTAGCCCAAACACCCAGCCATCATCTGTACTCATTCAGTGGAGAAATCTCCGGCCATGTAACCTCTGTATTTTAAAAAACTGAGGCCTAAGAGGGGAAAGAGCTATCCAAGGTTTCATCATTTAAAATTTCTGCCGTCATGGACTTTCTATTCTAGTGATTGGAGGAAGAATAGGGACCAGGTGAGGCAAATGAGGCATGTAGGTACTCAATTTAAACCACATCCTCAGGGTGTGTGTGACCTGGCCCTGACTGAACATTCTGTCCCACGTTTACTTCTACTTATCAAATACCTCCTAGGTGCCTGGCATGAGAGCCAGGCAGACCAAGTCCCATCCACCATGGTACAAAACAGAGAGAGTACCAGGTTGCTCCCCCAGTGCCCTGCCTTTGACAGAAGATGCTTTCATGAGTCCCATCCATACTTGCCCATGGAAGGGACTTGAGCTCTTTGTGTTATGTTGGCATCTTTTCATTTGAGAAAGCAGCTACCCTCTTCTCACACCATTCTGGGTTCCACCTTCCAGCTGCGTGCTCTTTGAGAATGCCGCTAATTTCCGTGTCTGGCTTCCAGACCTAGACATCAGAACAGCCACCTTTCATCTCAGGTTTGTAATACAGAAGACCTTCAATATTGGGAACAGATAGCCTGGAAGGTGGGTTCCTATCTCTCAGCAAGATTGCTGTAACTTAAGTCTCCCGCCCCCAATCAAGGCTTTCCCTCCACCTCGTAGGTATTTGAATACAAATACCCCTTTCATTTGACTGACTGGAGGTCTCCAACCTGCAATAAATGAAACATCTGATCCCCTTGAATCCAAATCACTTTTTCTTTGATTTTCCTTTACTTCTATTTCTTCTTCCTTTGTTCTATAGCTCGAGTCAAATTTCCCTTTAGAAATTGAAAGAATGTGTGTGGGTTTTCTTGCCCCCCCCCCTTAAACCAAGCTCTGGTGCAACTGCTGGGTCACAGACTAGAATATGAAGATCAAATTCAATGGCAGCTTGTCTCCAGTAATGTATTTTGCAGGCCATTGTCCCTCCCTGCATGGGCAGTGGTTATACAAATTAGCCCGTGTCTACTGGTCACTAAGGATGGTCACCTGAGTAAACCCTGTGCTTGAGAGAATATAAAAGTGAAAACAATTTCCTCTGAGGAAAGAACTTAGTCACGCATGCACAAAAGCTCCATGCTGGCATCTGACTATGGAGCCGAGCATTTAATTGCTTTTCTAATGCTCAGTCCGTCCACATAGACAAGTGTTGAGTCCTCAGTTTCAGCTAACGGGAAATGAGGGAATCTGTTAGTCTCTGGAATGATGAGAGAGTACACTTTAGATACTATAAAAGGCAAGCAACAAACAAGCATGGTGCTGAACATCTGTAATCCCAGCGCTGGAGAAGCTGAGTCAGGAAGACTGTGAGTTCAAGGCCAGCCTGCGCTGTGCTGTGAGACCCTCTCAGCATCTCCTCCCAAGAAGGCCAGCAGGATCTATGAGCAGCTAGTGATGCCTCTGCACACTCACTGCTCTTGGTCCTCTATTGAGGGTAATGGCATTAGCGCCATCTCCTCTTTGAATCAGTAGACAGGCTTGTCCCTTGGGAGTGGTTGTGCTGGTACCAGGAGATAAGTCAGCTTCCCATCACTGTGACAAACTATTTGAGAAAACAACTTCAAGGAGGAAATATTTTGCTGGATGCTGGCTCTATTGCTTTTGTGTCTGTGGCACAGCAGAATATCACCATGGAAAGGTATGGAAGGGGAAAGCTGCTTACCCCATGGCAGCCAGGAAAAGGACAATAAGGGACCAAGGAAAAGACATACCTTTCAAAGTCACACCTTCCAGTCAACTGCTTCCTCCTCCTACCCCAGCTCCTAACAGCCCATTTAGCTATGAACTCATCAATGGATTAATGTATTGATGATGTCAGTCCTCTCTCAATCAATCACCTCTCTGTAGAGTGACTGGCTGGGGACTAGCCTTCATCATATGAGCATTTCATCTTGAAATGGCACTAGGAGGCTATGATTGAAGCATGCTGTTGTGCATTTCTATGCTCTGAGTGCTTGTACCTACTTCCCAAGTACATATATATGTGTGTGTGTGTGTGTGTGTGTGTGTGTGTGTGTGTGTGTGTGTGTAGTGGTATCCAGAGGTGGAGCCTTTGGGAGGTGAATAAGGCATATTAAAAAAGGCATGAAGGAGCTTGTTGTTTGCTCCTTGTGCATGCTGATGACACAACAAGAAAGCATTCTCTATGAGAAACACCTTCAAAGAACTCCAAATCTGCTAGAGCCCAATCTTCTATTTTCAACCTTCCAAAACTATAAAGAATGTTGCTCAAGCACTGCCTAGACTTTTTCTTTCTTTCCTTCCTTCCTTCCTTCCTTCCTTCCTTCCTTCCTTCCTCCCTTCCTTATTCCTTCTCTTTCTTTCTTTCTTTCTTTCTTTCTTTCTTTCTTTCTTTCTTTCTCTCTCTCTCTCTCTCTCTCTTTCTTTCTTTCTTTTTGTTTTTTTGCTTTTGTTTTTTGAGACAGGGTTTCTCTGTGTAGTTTTTGTGCCTGTCCTGGCTCTCCCTCTGTAGCCCAGGCTGGCCTCAAACTCACAGAGATCCACCTGGCTCTGCTTCCTGAGTGCTGGGATTAAAGTGTGTGCCACCACCGCCCAGCTGCCTAGTCTTTTTCTATGGCAGCCTAGACAGATTAAGATATACTCTTTAATCTTGAGTCACTGCAGCCCAGGGCCAACCAGGCTTCCTGACTCTGGGTACAGTTTCTGCGTCTTTTTCATCTGTATGTAGTTGGTAGTCCTTCAGATGATCATAAGCATCCCTGCGTACTGGTGTCCACACTCTGCCAGGTCCCCTCTCAATTTGACTGTAGGCTATTACAGACCAAGCAGCACTCAAAAGCTGCTTCTATATTCATGATTCTAGAAGCTGTGTTAGTGAAGCATTTGAGCTGTGAAGTCTAGAGATTTATCCTTAGGCAGTAATACTACTAATATACCATCCCAAGATCACTCTTCAAATTATATGGCAGAGAACAGAGTTCTTTCTGTCCCCCAATGTATTTTCAGTTCTCCATACAATTGATGCTTGACATAATAGATAGTTGGATACCTGCACTGTCTTGCTTCTCTTGCAGCTAGATATCATTTGTACAGTTCTATTTTGGTTAGCTGACATATGTAGAAGCAAGATATGCAACATTGGGGATTGTTTGTATATTCATCTTCCTCCTTCCATCATCCTGGAACTATACATAAAGGCTGGAGTGCTGGTAACCATCTGGAACAATGCAGTGATGGTGCACAGCAATGGCAGAAGGAATAGGACACTGACACCAAGGAGTCCCAGATCATTAATGTGGCCCCTCTAAATGGGAGAAAAACAAACCTCTGTGGTGCTGTTCCCTGAAGCTCACACTATTCTCCAACCTAACCTCAATTCAATCTCTCTTGTTTGTGAACAAAAAATGGCAACTCATGTACTAAGTCAGACATTCTCCTAATGGGGAATGCCTTTGACCGACCCAGAAATTTCCCAAACCAACACAGACAGACACAGAGAAAAGTCTGCTTTAATTTCTTCTACATCCTTGTAATTTTTGGACACATTCTGTCTCTAATCGTCTTGGTTTCCTTTCCTGATGATGCAGTAGAATACCCTGACAAAAGCAACTCAAGGGAGAAAGGGTTTATTTGGCTCACAATTCCAGGCTACAGTCCACCACCGAGGGGAAGTCAAGGCAGCAATCGGGTCCTGTCACATACACAGTCTAGAACATAAAGCAACAAACTAATGCATATATCACACTCTCAGCTTTTCATTCAGTTCAGAGCCTAGCCTATGGAATAGTCCCTCCCCACATTCAGTGGATCTTCCCACCTCAGCCAACCCAATTTAAAAAATCTCTCACAGGCAAGCCCACAGGACAAACTCATTGAGACTCCCCTCCCAGGTGATTCCAGACTATGTGAAACTGATAACTAAGGAAGCTAACCAGCACTTAGTATTTGGGGGTCTTAACAGAAACTTCCGTTGCTAAGGAAGCGTGATCATTTCCCTAGATGGTCCCTCATCCATTGGCCCCAACAACTCTTCCATAGGCTTCTTCTTTCCTGCTTCCAATGTGCTTCCCCACAAGCATTGCCAAATGCCTGCACATTCAGCACACCTTCGATTCTTTATCCTGCCTTTTCAGGGGCTTCACTTCCATTCTAGCACAGGCCTCAGACGTTTCCCTCTTGGGATTCCTTTTCACCCAAGAAATTTCTATTTGGCCCTAACTATATAGGAATATAAAAATATGTCTACAAACAAAATGTTTACTAATAACAAATTATAAAGGAATTTATTTTAAAGCAATTTATATGAACATATCATTTTACCATTTATTAGAGAGGAAAACAAATTTGCATAGTAATGAGATGGATATGTTTATATTGACTTAAAGAATTAATTATTGGCTGCAGGCCTTTCCTACTGGCCCTTGCATTACATTCAACAAACTATTCTTTCTAAAAGTAAAATGAAAAAGGAGCATTAAACCTTGGCTGAGTATTTGATATTACAGGACAGAGCATTTCAACAGTTTTCAGAGTTGATCAATATTTTGATTTTATAAATAATCAGTGCCGAGAAAGCCACTTGCATAAACATTTAGTACAAAGTGGCAGAAATATGTTCAAGGCTATTTTAGAAATTGCTCAAAATTCTTTCTTAATCCCAAAGCCAAGATTCATTTAATGATCTTTTTAATGAAGCTCAAATTGGCAACTGAAATAGCAATTTTTAAAATCAAATATTCTAACACAATACGATCCAAATATTTAATAATTTGACATGTGCTGAGGAATAGGGTAGGAAAATATTATTTGTTTTTAGTTAATCAAATCATTGTGCTTCTAGAGCCGAAAACATTACATTCACAATTTTTAAAACTCTGCAAATCATCACACACAATAGTCTCGTGCCTGAGCTGAGGTGTCAGACAGGGCTCAGGCTCCTAGAGCCACATAATGTATAAAGTGTGTGTGTGTGTGTGTTTAGAACATAGCCTGCCATGAAGTCACATTGTGCAACAGGAACCAAAGCTGCCAGAAACATCCTGGATACATTACATTTGATTTTTTAAATTATTTGTTAGTCTGTCCAGCGTTTGTGAGGGTCAGATGAGTGAACACACATAAAGCCTGTGAACAGCACCAGCTATGAAGAGAATGTTGTCTGTGTGATAAGATTTGAATTCTGCTGTGGACTGACTACCATGCCCACCCCCCAACTCCTCTGGTGTACTCTATCCCCATTATGATTGCTTTAGGGAGTACAGTCTCTGGGAAGTCATTAGCCCAAGAAAGTGGAACCCTCATAAGGAAATGGGTGTTCTCTTAAGAGGCTAGAAAGCAATGGCTTGTTTTCTGCCATGTGAAGTACCTATCCACAAAGCAGGGAGAGAGGTCTCAGCTCAGCTTCACCTTCGTCTTGAACTTCCTGGCTCAGGAACTTGAGAGGTATATTTCTGTTGTTCAAGTCACTTAGCATTCCATCACATAATAGCAGTCCAAACTAAGACAAATCTCACCAATGTCTTGCCCTGACCTGTCTGCCCAAATAGTTCTAGCCTCGAATCCTCCTGCCTCTGTCTCCTAAGTACTGGGATCACAGGTGTGCACCACCACGCCTGGCTCTTCTCTCTTGAAAGCTTAAATGTTCCTTCCATGGTATTTTCTCCTCTAAGGGAGCCCAGTATCACGCTCTTTCTGAATGGCAGGTATCAGTAAAACCATTACATGGTCCTCTCTTTCTAATTGTTGACTCTGAGTCTAAGACTGGGACATCTGGGACTTCAGGTTCCTTCAAAGGGATAATTTCATCATGCTGCAGGGTGGCCAGCATGCCGACCAAGAGTCTGGTGAGAGAGGGGCTGACTGCTGCACCATGGACCCAGACACATGCTGTATGTAGTTCAGCACTCTTGTGCTGAGAACCCACTCTGAGCCCACGACTTAAGAAGGAGGGGGAGAGAAGCCAGGTAGCACCATTACTATTTAGGGGTCTTGAATAAGTTCCTCTTCTCCTCCAGTTGAGGAATTAAAAGGTAGGCAAAAATCTCAAACACAGCAGGCCGAAACAGGTAACAAATTTCATTACAAGTGATGAAGCAGACAGATAGACACACACTTATACATATACACACACACTTAAACACACACTTTCACACACATGCACGCATACACACACTTAAACACACATTCTTTCTCACATGCATACTCATACATACACTCAAACACATATACTTTCATACATATACACACTCACACACTTAAACATGCTCTCGCTCTCTCTCTCTCTCTCTCTCTCTCTCTCTCTCTCACACACACACACACACACACACACACACACACACACACACAAGCACACACACACTATGACGATGGGACCAAAATCCATTTTCCCCCGAAGGCTAGGGGTTTTACGTGTTGTGGCACTGAGCAGGTCCCTGTCCCCTAATTTTGGGTTGGTCAGCTTAAACAAAGAAAGGGAGCTGACAGGCTCATAGCATCAGTAAAAGATGTTTAAAATGTACCTTGAGCATATCCGGCCGGCCTGGACCTGTTAGCATGACCCAAGCCCTGACTACAGGAGAAAAACCTGCAAGACCTGTGTCTGTCAGAAAAGTGGGGAAGAACTGAAAGTCTGTCATCTTGATGATCTATTTGTGACCCTTTCCCTACTTGTCTGGGATCTGTCTAGCTCTGAATCCCTCAGGGCCAGACCGTTAGGACTGGTGGGATGGCAGACACATGCACAGTCTCCTAAAAAAAAGTGGCCAAGTAGAGCAGACAAGGGCTGTAAGAACTGATCAATAAATATCAACTGAGCATCAACTTTGTGTTATTGATGGCCCTAATAATATAGGGGTTCGTAAAATGGAATGGAGAGAACACTCTTTAGAAAGAGTGCCGATTTATTTCTGCCTATGAGCATACATTTATGCAGCTACTCAATACATATTTATTGAGCTCTTTCTGTATGCAAGGCACTGTTCCAGTTGCTGAGAACATAAAACTGAACAAAACTCCTTGCCCTCGAGAACTTACAGGTGGAGGAAATAAACAATGAGTGCCTTTGGTCGTATTTCCCCGGAAGATGCTGAGACAAGGCTTCTAGAGTGCGGATTAATTAAGGAAGCACTTCAGAAGACAGTGGTAAGCGAAGGGAGAAAGGGGACGAAGCCAGGCAAAGGTGCAAGGTTCCAGAGGTCCAGCCTCTCTTTGAAACAGGATGCCTGGCTTTACTCCCACATCATCGGCAGGACATAAACAGGAAGCAAATGTGCAGGTACCTTTGCTCTCCTGCAGACCCTGGAACCTTCCAGAGGCAAGACATGAAGAAGCCAGGGTTAGATACGTAGAACCTAAGGGAATCTGGTGTCACACCACACCGTATACATATCATAACATAAGAACATTTAGAACAATGTGAAGGGGATGCCTGTGTTAGAGATTCTGTTACCATTATTGTCAATGACACAACTTATACTCTCCTTACACTTGTGCCCCTGCTTCTGGTACCAATCTAAGCATCTTGTTGTCTGAAGGCTTCCCCTGATTGCAGGATCACACTCTGTCTGTCCATATATCCATGAGCCCAAGGCAGGCCTGAAGGAACCCCAGGCTGGCCTCTACTACAGCTTGGTGGGAGCCAGTATTCCCATAGCCTAGTCATCTTCCCCACCACATTCTGGGGAGCTAACTCTGATGCCTGAGATCTCCACTGGTCCCCAGAGTCCCCGGCAGTGCAAAGCCTCAGCTGCTCACAGTGACAGTATACCCACTTCCTTCCTGTCTTGCTTCCCCACTCACTATCACTACTTCTTAAGAGCATCTCAAAACACAGATGGGCCTATCCTAGCCTTGTGTGAGGTCTGCGGGTAGAGAGAGTCTATTTGGCTACTTCCAAAGCTCTGGGCTGGAGGTTTGGTGGTGCCATTTGTCAGGAGAAGGGAGATTGGGCAGGGGTGGGGAGAGTTCTGGAGGGGAAATGGCAAGCATGTAGAGGGTCATGATGAATTTGACATGTCTACTGGCCATTCAGGCTATGCTGGTGAGGGGTCAGGTGAGAACATGAAATTGAAGATAACCCTAGAGCATACTGGGTGTTTGTATAGCAACAGCAGGAGACGATTACCTCTGGCCTGTTCTTCCTGTCGGCAGAGTGGACAGTTTCATAATCTGAGTCTAGATGGACATCAAGTCCAGGTTATTCTTATATTTGCAAAGGACATTCAGGCTCACCAGGAGCTTGTTTACACATGTGCACTGTCTGGGAGCTACATCATTGCCTTAAGGTGAATACCAGCCTATGTTATCCAGGAAAAGTTTGGATCTTAAGGTCAGATGGCACTGGGTTGCAAGGTTGCTCCCTAACAGAGTATCTTTCAGCAAGTCATTCACTTCCCTTAGTTATGTCTATAAAGCAGCAACAATGAAGTTCCTGGCTGTTCAGATTTAAAAATATCTTGCCACAAAGCACTCAAGCAGGCCAGGTATTATGATGACCCTCGCCAATCATCCCAGCACTCTGGAGCCTGAAGCAGAGGATCATGAATTCAAGTCACACCTGGGCTGTGTAATAAGCTCCAGCTTAGTTTGAGCTACACAGGGAGACTGACTAAAACAAAAGCCAAAAGGGAAGGGAAAAGGTTAAGCACAGGATTCGGTGGGGAGAATGACCTCATGTGTCTGCCCTTGTTCTGCTGCTATGACGAAATACTCTGACGAAAAGCAGCTTGGGGAGGAAAGAGTCTATTTGGCTTACACTTTCGGGTCACAGCCCATCCTTGAGAGAAGTCAGAGCAGAAACTGAAGCAGAAACCATGAAGGAATACTGTTTACTGGATCACTCACTGGTTCCTGCTCAGCTAACTTTCTTATACAGCCCAGGGCCAACTGACTAGGGATAGTGCTGCCCACAGTGGGCTAGGCCCATTGACACCAATTATCAGTTGACACAATCTCTTACAGACATGGCCACAGGTCAATGTAATCTGGGCAACTGCTCCATGAAGGTTCCCTCTTCCAGTTCACAGTCACAGGTTATGTCAAGTTGACAATGAAAGCTAATGAGTCCTACTTGGTTTCCTTCTCTAGAAAAGATGTTGTTAATTTTCCTTTTTGATCGTGTCTGCATATATTCCAGCTGTGGTTCTTAAATAATTTTTGGCAGCCAGCGTGGTCAGTATGAGCATCAAAGTATTGCACTGACAAAATGGCTTTGATTTTAAGTTGGCATCTTTGACTGTCCCAGCACCACTGACTGCTACCACAGAATTAGCCCAAGGTTTTAACCCAAAATCTCAGGGAACTGCGTATCGTATATATATTAGCCCCTCCTAGCCTCGGTGAGAAGTAGGGAGAGGTGGGGAAAAAGACAGAGGGGAAGAGAGGAGGAAGGGAAGAAAGGAGAGGAGGGGAGGGGAGGGGAGGGGAGGGAGAGAAGGAGACAGGCTTAGGTCAGGATAGCCACTACTAACTTCTTGCATACCTATTCTTGGGCTTGTCACAGACCACTGGCACATGCCACAAATTGGACCATAAATGCAAGTCCATCAAGAGAGTCTTGGGACATGTCAGACCTGGTACCCTAGCTGACAAAAGCAACTGTCAACTCCAGAGTCCTGACTCTCAGAAATGCCAACTCGGTTGTGTGTGTGTGTGTGTGTGTGTGTGTGTGTGTGTGTGTGTGTGTGTGGCAGGGGTGCTCCCACCTGAATGGGCCCCGGGTACAGATGTAGGCTCCCCTGTGGACATGCCCTTTTGAGGTATGTGTGAGCTCTTTAACATGCCCTGTAGTTGGTTTTAAAGGATCTTTGTCCTGAGAGCTTACAGACAACAATCATTCCTCTCTCCGGTCTCTTGGTTTTTCATCTCTGATTCACTTCAAGCATGAGTGGAAGCCTGCTGTTGTGAGTTTGCATGGAGGAGGCGAAGCCCTCTTCCATCCTGCTTGGTCCTAGCAGGAAGGGGAACATCAAACAGCCCTGCAGACTCCCGACATGGTCCAGATCTTCCTGTGTGATGTGGGGAAGAAACTGGAGGCTTTGTGCTTCCCTTGCTCAGCTCACATCCAGTCAGTTCTACCCTTCTCTTAAAGCATAGATCCAGTGGTCCTCATGCGAGCGTGAGCAGCAGTTGGTGTGAAGAGTCAGATCGAGGGGGGAAGAAACAGACCTTCTGTCAGGCTGGGGAAGACCTGAAGGAACCAGAAGTGAGGGGAAGCTAGCCTCCTCTGGGGCCCCCTGCAGGGCTAAGAATTGGTGAATGCTGGGTGACATGAACTCAGTGCACCAGGACCTCAAGACTCAGCTGTTGCCTTTTGAGACTGCTGAGAACAAGGAGCTAGGCATTGTGCTTTTGTTCCCCTGATCACCTCTAAAGCACAGCCCTGGCTGGATCACTTGATCTGCGGGCTATTTTCCCGCCACCTCTTCCAATTTCAGGCATTGTGGGCCGCATATAGTCCCTGTTGCGTACTTTTTTCTAATTATTTTAAAATGTTATAGCTGGAGATGCAGCTTAGTGGGAGGGCCCTTGCCTATCATGTGCAAGGCCCTGGGTTCAATCCCCTTTACCGACAATAAACAAATAAAATTTAAAAAATATATTGGAAATAAAGAAGCAAGCGAGGAGGGAAGGACTGGCCCATTTTTAGCTCGCAGGCTGCAAACAAACACACAGTGGGCTGGAGGTGGCCTGAGAACCTTTGTTGCCCCTCTCCACTCCAGAGACAGACGGCTTGGTTGAAATCTCTGCTCAGCTTCTCGGCAGCTGTACGGTGTTGGGCAAACATGTAACCTTTCTGCTCACCTCATTTACCAAATAGGTGGTGAGAGTAGAGGACTATATATAAGTTCTTAGTATGCAGTCAGTGCATTTGTTATCCTTGCTGCTAATGGTATCTGGGATTTGAGGGTGTGTCAAGATGAGAATGTAACTGTCAACAGGTTCTGGTGGAGGGGGATTGTGCTGAGGATCTGGAGCTCAATATTTCTTCATTTGTTCATACATGCATTTTCAAGTATTTACTGAGACTATTGTATGCCGGAACTATCATAAGCACTGGGAATGCAGTCGAGAATAAAACAGAGCAAATGTATGCCTTCAAGAAACTCACAATCTAGTGAGAGACACGCGATCCACATATGCACAAGAACACAGATAGTGGCATGTCAGAAGGTGATACAGAGCATCCGAAAAACTAGGGTGGAGGTAATAAATGCTACAGCAAGGTGGTTATTTTTATAGGAGGAGCAGAGAAGTCTTCTCTGGGACGGTGTACAAGCAGAGACTTGAGGAAGGGAGGGGAGTCAGCCACCTAGGTATCTGAGGGAACAGAACTCCAGGCAGAGGTAACAAGCAGTGTAAAGGTACCTCCTTGGCCTGTTGAAGAACTCGGAAGCCAGAACAGCAGGAACAGGCACGATACCAGAGTCAGCATGCTCTAAGGAGAAAGGAACACAGGCAGCAGAGGTCTGGGGAGCTGGGCAAGGGGTGTAGGCATCTTCAGCCTTGCAGTCCATCACCGAAAGGACGGTGTCCTGCTTCATTCTCACGGCAGCCTCCTTCCCAGGTCCCATTCTTTGTTATAGCCACACCACCCTTTTGTTCTCAAGGAGTTCAAAGCCAAAGGGGTGATGGAGGGGGGTGTATTAGCTATTTGGCTCACTGCTGTGACAACATCCTGGCCACAGCACCTTAAACAAGGAAGGGTTTACTCCGGCTCATCGTTTCAGTGTATACAGTCCACCATGGAGGGGAACTCAGGCCAGCAGGAGCATGGGGCAGCTGGTCACATGGAGTCCAGTCGAGAAGCAGAGAGAAGTGAATGCTGGTGCTCAGCTTGCTGTCTCCTATTCTCTTCAGTCTGAGACCCTGGTCCATGAAATAATGTCACCACATTCAAAGCAAGGCTTCCCTATTCGGTTAAACTTTTCTGGAAACATTCATAGATGAATCCAGAGGTGTGTTTCCATGGTGATTTCAAATGATCACAAGGTAGACATCATTACTCAAAGATAGGAGTCCCTCATGTAATAGAGACAGAGGAGATGACAGGAAAACTGTCCTCTGTTGTCAATCAAGAAGGGGCAGTGAGGTATGGAATTGGCGTGTGGCAGGGTGACCCCAGAAGCTCAGTGAAAGACTTTGACAAAAAGGTGCAGAGCAAAAGGCCTTTGCTCCATCATGAAGCCTGATTGGTGGATGGCGAAGGGATTCCCCCAAGACCCTCTTTTTCTCTGCCTGAGATCATGCAAGCTCAGAGGTGAGTGAAGCAGGTATGGCAACCGGCAAACAAGCCATTGTTGCTATCCCTGTGGAGAGAGAATCGGAATGGTGGATCTAGGGGCACTGATGGTATAGTTTTGACAGTCCTAGGTGGTAGCTCAGGAGCAGAATATGTGCTCAACATACACCAGCCCCTGGCTCAATCCTGAGGGCCTGAAACCAAAGTGCAGTAGTTTTCAAGTTGCCAAATGACAATTGCTGTTGTTGACTATTCCTTTGCACTGTGTCACTGTGATTGGTTTAATAAAGAGCCAAATGGCCATTAGCTGGGCAGGAAGGAGAGACCTCTGGGAACAGAGAGCTCTTGGAAGAAGAAAAGCAGAGTAGCCAGCTACATGCGGAGGATTTAGGATGGGCAAAATGGAGATGAGCTAACGAGCGCATGGAAGAATATAGATTAAAAAAATATGGGCTAATTTAAGTTAAAAGAGCTAGTTAGAAACAAGCCTAAGCTAAGGCCAAGCTTTATAATTAATAATAAGTCTCCATGACGCTTTGGCAAGAGTGACCAGGGAGGCCAGGAAGAGGCACATAGTTTTGTAGAAATATTTTTCAAGTAGGCTTGGGGAGAGGAGAAGAAAACATGGAGATGTGCCTCAGGGTTGAGCTCTGCATCCTCACATGGATGGTAGCTGGGACACTGATGTTTCCCTGTACTAAAATGGGGCTCTCAGAAGATTGGGGCCATGGCTGGACAATCCCTGTATCGCCTCTAGGACCTGACTCACTGCAGGAGCAGGCCAGGGCCAAAGTGGCAGCCCTTCCAAGTCCTCTTCCAGAAGTGCAGAGGATGTGGATAATAAACAGAATTGTCTAGAGCAGCAGTCCTCAACCTGTGGGTCACAACCCATTTGGAGTCAAATGACCCTTTCACAGGGGTCATCTAAGACCATCAGAAAACATTGATATTTACATTACGATTCATAAGAGTAGCAAAATTACAGTTATGAAGTAGTAATGAAAATAACTTTATGGTTGGGGGTCACCACAACATGAAGAACTGTGTTAGAGGGTCACAGCATTAGGAAGGATGAGAACCGCTGCTCCAAAGCAATATGAAATTGAAACTGAGTGTGGAAATGCATGATGGGAAATAGACAGGAAAGTGTGGAGTTTCTGCAGTGAACAGAAGAGAAGTTCCTGCTAGGCAGGTCCTCAGGGTGACTTAGATGAGACTCCTTTGATTATGTCCCCTCCACAAGCCTCCCTGCTCCAGAGCCCACTTTCCTTTTAGGGCTGGAGATGTAGCTTAGTGGTAGAGGCCTTACCTGGTATACACCATGCCCTGAGTTCTACACCCCCGCCCCGCCCCCATAGCATGGCAAAAATAAATAAGTAAATGAACACATCAATCACATATTATTTTGTACATGTCAATACTAGTATGAGAGAAAGGCAGCTCCACTTCCTATAGCCTCCAGCTGCAGGTAGGTCCTTAGGCCTGGCATACTTACCTGTCACCTGAGGACATTTGCCTATCATCCCTGTCTCTGACACCTAAGAAAGCTTTCTTCTTCTTCTTCTTCTTCCTCTTCTTCTTCTTCTTCTTCTTCTTCTTCTTCTTCTTCTTCTTCTTCCTCTTCCTCTTCCTCCTCTTCCTCTTCCTCTTCCTCTTCCTCTTCTTCTTCCTCTTCTTCTTCTTCTTCTTCTTCTTCTTCTTCTTCTTCTTCTTCTTCTTCTTCTTCTTCTTCTTCTTCTTCTTCCTCTTCCTCTTCCTCTTCTTCCTCTTCCTCTTCCTCTTCTTCCTCTTCCTCTTCCTCTTCCTCTTCCTCTTCCTCTTCCTCTTCCTCTTCCTCTTCCTCTTCTTCTTCTTCTTCTTCTTCTTCTTCTTCTTCTTCTTCTTCTTCTCTATATTATTTTTTTCACCTTCATTCTGGTAATCAGGGCATCCAGCATTGACTGAGTGCAATAGTCCAGTGAAAACAGGAAGTAGAGGATGATAGTGCTGAGTCAGAGAGCTCTCAGCTTCCCAGACCTACAACACTTTTTTGGGCGGGGGAGGGGGGAGGCATTGAGACATGGTTTCTCTGTGTAGGCCTGGCTGTCCTGGGACTTGCTCTGTAGACCAGGCTGGCTTTGAACTCAGAGATCTGCCTGCCTCTGCCTCCTGAGTGCCAGGATTAAAGGTGTGCATGCCCTACTAACATTTTCATTTGCAATACTGATGTGTGTGTGTGTGTGTGTGTGTGTGTGTGTGTGTTGGGGTGGGAGGTAGGAGCTGAATGTATCTGTCTATTTTGTTGTCATCTTATGTAGCTCAGGCTGGCTTTGAACTCTGATCCTCCTAAATTCTAAGATTATCTTAGCTAGTGGTACCCACATGAGTGTTCTCAGCCTCGGTGCCCACACACAAGCAACTGGGGTTTCTGAGCTTTCCAGTCTGTCCTTACTGAGGGTTCAATGCCCCTAGGCTCTTTTGACAAACACATTAAGGTCATTATTCCCCTATGGCCAGTTTTGCCCACGAGCCCCTCTGCTAAATGATCACCACATCCTTCGATCCTGAAACATCTTCCAGCTTGCTCCAATTACTCTCTGCTCCCACCAGGAGTTAAATATTCCCATCATGCATTGACCCTTTCTAACAAGTCTGATGGTTGTATCATGAAACAGTGGCCAGGCAGCTTAATTGAATCTTTTTATGTCAAGTGCATGCAGACATCTGTGCTGAATAACAATGTGGAGCCCTTGCAGAACATGTTTTCTCTTTCAAGTACTTCACTGCCATTCAGCATCACGCTTGCAGAAGGCCTTTCTCACTTTCCTTGGCTTCATGCTGGAAAGCATCAGTTAGAATTGGGAGCGGGAGGCTCACTAGCGAGGCTGAGCTGTACTGGAGAGCTGGAAGTCAACTCTGGGCAGATACTCAGGACAACAACCTCCCATGTCTTTTTTCCCTAGCTACATCCTTCCCCGTCTTGTCTCTGTAGGACAGGCTTGATTCTGGTGTGCAGACAAACCCTTGCACCATCTCAGGGGTTTCTGATGATTCTGCCTCATGTTCTAGATCCAGCAGGCCATCTGGGCTCTGCTCTGGGGCTCTCCCACACAGAAACCCAAGAGGAGTAAACAGCTAGAGTTTGACACGATAGACAAATATCAGAGCCAGTCACCCACCGCCCCTTAAAGCCTCTACCCCGAACTTCTGCTCACAATTCATTGGCTGGAACAAGTCACATGAGCACACCTATCAGAAACAAGCTTCTTAAATCTGTCTTGAGCATGGCCATGTTTTCCCTTCCAGTCCTAACACACCCTCTGTCAGCTCCTCCACTCCATCAGTCTTCAGCCAGAGACGCCTGTGTGCTATCTCCTAATTCACTCTTAGTTCCTTCCCTGTTCTCAGGTCCCAACAACTCTGTGCCATTGCCTCCTCCTCAACCCAACAACTTTCACTAGTTCTCCTAGTTCTCGAACCCCAGTCTCAAGTCCTTCATGTGCCCTGGAGATGGTTGGGCCTGGGAACCACCCTTCCAGGACTCTCCTCCTAAGTCCTGAGTCACAGGATCTTTTCAGTTGCGTTTTCTCTGCCTGGAAAGCACCCCACCCCATCACCTTCCCACAGTGATTCCAATGTTTCTTCAGCTCTTAGTTGGCCATCTCTTTGTCCACAAAGTCCCAAGCACACATGTGCCTCCTGTACAACTCTCTCTGCAGTAAGAACTGCATGGTTTTGAAGGACATATTGGCTCTAAGCTCCGCAAGGGCAGAGGCCTAGTTTTGCTCTCTGCTCAGCTTTGTTCTTGTAGTCTAATGTTCATGTAGCACGTTGTAATCTCATTTTTTCCCATCGCTGTGAAGGGACACCATGACCAGGGCAACTATTATAAGAGAAATGATTTAACTGGAGGCTTGGCTTACAGTTCCAGAGGTTTAGTCCATTATCATCATGGTGGGAACATGGCGGCAGGCAGGCAGGTGCTGGAGCAGTAGCTAAGAGCTACATCCTAATCCATAGACAGAGAGAGGCACTGGGTCTGATGTGGACTTTTGAAACCTCAAAGCCCACCCCCACTGACACTCTTCCAAAAAGGCCACACCTCCTAATCCTTCCAATCCTTTCAAATAGTGCCACACCCTGGTGACTAAGCATTCAAATATATGAGCCAATGGGGGCATTCTTATTCAAATCACCATATTAGTGAACTAAAGCCAGCTATGGTGGTACATTCATGAAGTCCCAGGACTCAGAAAGCTGAGGCAGGAGGACTGTGAGTTTGAGTCCAATCTGTGGACACCACGAGACTTATTCTCTAAAAGCCGAGCACTGAGGATGTAGGTCTGCAGAGTACAAGGCTTGCCTAACATGTGCAAGGCTCTGGATATAAACTCCAGTACCACACACAGAAAAGTAGTTCACTTGTTGATTAATTACTTTTCCTCCAGTCCTTCAAACCAGAGTCTGCTATTTGGACTGCACCATCTTGCAGTGTCCATAGTATCTTTTGTTACTCCACAGTCACTGCAGGGATCTCACTCCTTCCCCCACAGCCTGTGGGCATCACAGATCCTCAGCATGGGGGCACTGAACCGGCATCTCAGCAAGCTGAACTCATCTGAGGTTAATGGAGGAAGAGGGCTACACGCGTCTGTGACAAGACCACTTCAAGGGAGGAAGGGTCCACTTTCCATTGTGGTTTAGAGGTTTCATCCACAATCCTCTACTGTCTTGGACCATGGAGGGGCAGGGCATGAGGTAGGAGCATGTGGGTGGAGCAGAGCTGATTGACATCTTATGGCCAACTTGGAGCAGAAGGGGGAGGGCCTAGGAACATGATGGGGCATTTTGAGATATATCCCAGCAAACTACTGCTTCCAAGTAGACCTTCCTCCTACTCCTCCAACAAAGATATCACATTATGAACTCTTTAAGGAGTGAATCCATTCATTAGGCCAGAACCCTTGGGATCTAATCATGTTCCCAAAGGCCACCAACTGGTGACCAGGGCCCCAATACATGGTCTGGTGGAGGGTATTTCATATTCAAGCCACAACAATGTCTCTGTTGCTCCCCATGGGGCTTGCTTTGCCCCATCCTTGGCTTCGTCTTTATATCTTCCTTTTAAGTCTCCTTCAGCCTGATAACATTGGCCTCCCTTCTCTTCTGGTTCAAACCTGCTCCAGCCTCAAGTCCTTATACTTGCTATCTGGAGTTCTCTTTTCCTGAGTCTTGACAGTCCCCTTCCTCAGCTTACCCAAATAGTTGCTCAAAAGTCACTCTTCTGGAAAAGTCTCCTCTGTTGAAAATATAATCCCTCTTTCCTAATTTCATGCTCTGCTTTCATATTGTTTGTTATAGATTTGGTAAAGGTGTTATATAGTTGTTGATTGTTTATTGTTTGGTCCTTCAATCCCATGTATATTCCATGAGAGTAGGTACCATTTGTCTGGCTTGAGTTAGCATCTTTGAGTTTTGGTTGGCACCTAGTACATGGGGTCTCAATGGATACCAGATTGATTATGGGATTGACAAATCGGTGGATTTTGTCACTAGGAGAAATAATGGAGAGGTTTTCTTTGATTGATGTTTTAACTGTACTATAGTATGTATTTTCTCAAATATGGGAGGAATTACCTTCCAAAAAGCAAGTTATTGTTCTTTGGCCTTTCCCAATCCTGCCCCCAAACACACTGTTCTGGTTTGAGTTTAAAATGCCCCTCAAAGACTCCTGTGTCTGAACACTTGAGTCTCAGACTATGACACCATTTGGAGAGGCTGTGGAAACTTTAGAAAGTGGTTACAGCTATGTATTTTTTTCAGAACATATGGCTATGTTCTGAAAATCTTAATGAGGCTGAATTGAAAACTAATGGACTAATTTATTTGGCAGAGTAATTTCAAGACAGTGGAACATTCAGGCTGTTGTAAGGTTGTTGCTCGCTGCCTTTATCCAAGTTTACAGCAAGAATTCTGAGTAGAAAGTGGAGAGGCAAAGAGCTTGAACCCAGCGAAAGTTGAAGATGGGGTGAGTGCAGACAAAGCAACCGTAGCTGTTAGAGACATTAGCGCCTGACAGTGTACCCCAACTTGGGACTAGTGGAAAAGTACCATGAGGGAAAGAGCCACCCATCAAAGGCCCAGGATATGAAACTGACACCTCATATGAAAATATTCCTTTGAAAGAAGAGTGCCTGGAGAAATTAGAGCGCCCAGGAGTGTCCTCGTGGAACACAGCTGCCTGGGGCAATGTTTTCCCAGGTTCAGCCTATACCACTGTAGTACTGGTCCAAGTAGAGGTGTCTACATCTCCAGTGAGGTGAGCTGAGCATCATCCCTGTGCTGTTTGTAGGCATATAGAATGCAGGAGTTATGGGCTCATGAAGGCTTGTGCTGAGGATCTGGAAACTAAACTGATGAGAACAAGCACTATGTATATAGCAGGGTTGGATCCTTTGCAAAAGTAGCCTGAGGAGTCCTTGCCTATAACCCTGAAAGTGAGGCCCAAGTTGCAACAGAGACACCAGGAGGTGTCAGGAACATGGAACTTCTGCAGAGAAAAGATGAAAGCACTGAGTGGAGCTGGCTCCAGAGAGATCTGTACCTAAACCTACTGAAGACCAGACGATGCCACCAGAAGGCCCAAATGCTGTAGATAAAAAGCTGCAGTGGTGTTTGCTCTGCTGGGGTTTGGTCTTGGGCTGATCTTTTCTCTTTGTGCCCAATTCCTCTTGATTGGGATGTAAATGTTTCCTCTGTACCATAGGAGTATGAAATTTTCTTGTTATCTTACAGGGGCTCATAGCTTAAAACTGCAAAGCCACTTTGGGGACTTTCAAAGCTAGATTAAATGTATTACGTAGTATGAGATGGCCTGGAGCCTATGGAGGCCAGAGGCTAACCGTTAGGTTTGAGTGTAGAATGCCTCCCACAGGCTCACATGCTTGATTACTTTGTACCCTGTCTGTGATGCTGTTTTTGAAGATTGGAGAACCTTTAGGAGGTGGAGCCTGGCTGAAGGGAATGGGTTGCTTGGGTGGGGGAGCCTTGTGGCCCCCAGTTTCCTTGTGTGTTATAGTTGCTTTCCAGATTCACCAAGATGTGAGCAAATCACACTCTCACCACCATGGACAAGATCTCTCGTCCCACCATGAAACTGTGATCCCCCCAAAACCAATTTCTCCTTGAAGTTGCAGCTTTCCAGTTCTTCCGTGACAATGATGAGAAGAGCCCCCCCCCATTCCTTCTTTCCCCATGACCATGTTCACCTACATAGACAGACACCATATATACTCACGACTTCATTAGGTCATTAGTTGGGGTGCTGGAAAGTTGATGGTCTTTGATTTTTGTCCTTCATGTGTTGTCAATTTCAAATAAATTAAGTTAGTCCCAAGAAAACAAAGTCTGAATTTCACAATTTTCTGAGAATTATTGGAACCAGGTCTTCCACATGAGATATGAGTCTATAAATATTTTCAGTGCCTAATGCAGTAATTACATTTTGGTGCTGATACACATGTAAATGTTTTCATATTTCTACCACATGCGTGTTGGAGTGTACACACATTTTTCTTTCTTCTCTCTCTCTCTTTTTTCGTTCAGAGAAGCTCATAAAATACAAATCTCTCTACTTCAAAGTCAGAGCAAGAGGAGTTGGAGTTCTAAATATTCTCTGATTTGGAGTGGTGTTCCACTACACTATCATGAAACCAACTCTTCATCAAAGTGGATTGCTTCAATCAGGGTTATCCGGTGCTCTATAAATTATAAATCACATCTTCTGTTTTACATGGGGATGGAAGCTTGGAGGTGGCTCGCACTCCAACAGATGGACTGGAGGTAGTTTCGTGTCCTATGCTGCTTATGATTTGCTTCTAAGGTCATTTTCAAAGATTCCACCATTAACTTCAGAGGCAACTGGGCAAGGAGCTTTCAGCAGCTAAGTGTGGGTTTTGGCAAAGGTTCTGATAGTTAAAGAAGGCAGCGAGGAATCACAAACAAGGAGACACGAGGGAGCAGTGGGAGGGAAAGGTAGCTTGGAGGGAATGAGGAGAAACAACATCGCCTCACACTATTCAGCTCTTGCTGGGTTCCTGGGCCCTTCCCAGACAAGAAATTAAAGAAAAGGAATGCAGGTCTGAGGAATGAGAGGAGCATGAGCAGTCGGTCTAACCTATGCTTCAGTTTCTCTCTGGGGCTGTGGGAAAGCTGAAGATCCCAGTCATCTATCATAATTATGGTCCCGCCTTAAAGTCCAGGATCATTTATCTTGAAATGATCAAATAAGAGAGTCTCCTTCCAGACTGTAGTTAGCCTTGAAGGGTGTGTGTGTGGCTACCACTCAGTCCCCCACATCCCTTGAGCACACTGCTGTCCTGGCGCTGACCTCTCTTCCCCATCTTGTACCTTCTCTTTCGAGACAGGGTGTTAATACGTAGCCCAGGCTGGTATCAAATTCACAGTCCCCCTGCCTTAGCTCCCTAAGTGCTGGGGTTTGGGTCATGTTGCCATCACTTTGGACTTTCTTCTGTGCTCTGTTTGGACCCTCTGAATCTAGCATCCTGTCTGTTCTGATACCCCAAAGCTCTGGACACCACTGACAGTGCACATAGATGAATTCAGTGAGGACCAAAGAAGCTTTAGGTTCAGGTGGACAGAAGGCAGTGGCTGGGAAATATGTTCTAGAAGATTGGAAGCCAATATGACGGTAGTGGTGAGTATACCTGCACACCTGCACAGCCAGGAGTGCCCTTGTATGTGAGAAAAGCCTGTTTGACCAAAGTGGATGTCTTGTCTATGTGCCTGGGCAGGGCATGTTTTCCCATACCTGCTCCTTCCTGCTGTTTTCTATTGCTTGTGATGCCCATCTTCCCCTGTCGGAAATATATTAGTAATCCTTTATCTAGGGGGTTATTTTCAACGGTTTCAATTACCCATGGTTAAATGAGATCTCAGAATATGAATTGGAAAATTCCAGTAAAAAAAACATTTTTTTTTTAAAATTTCAAATTGCATGCTGTTCTGGGTAGTGTGATGACATCTCGTGCCATCCCAACCAGGACATGAATCACCCCATAGCCTAGCACAGCCATGGTGCACGAGGTACTGAGCTGTTAGTCATTCCCTAGCTGTCTCCTCTGTCAGACCAGTTGTTGAGTATCACAGTGCTATTGAGCTAGTGATTTAGGTATGTCCTCCCAGGGGACAAAGAATGAGTGGGGGTATCAGTCATGCACTGGACAAACACCCCAGTTCTTCCTTCCCTCCAGCACATGGCAGGTACTTCTCAATCCACTTTAAAATGGGCAGTGGGATGTAAGCAAAAGTGTCACATTACTTCCAGGATGAAGCTTCATGGATGAGTGCATGATTTACTACCTCCTTTCCCCACTGTTGCAGAAACACAGAAGCACCGTTAAACACCAGTCTCTGAATAAAGGAATCAGGTTGCAGAGCCCCCTGCTGGCCAGGGGTGGACACACAGTAAAAAGAGAAACCAACACACTGTTTTACTCTTCTGAGCATGCTTGTTACTACAGCGTGACACAACCTCTTCTGACTAATGTACATGACTTATTTGTTTTTCTAATTCCCAGAACATATAGTGCCTGACGATTAGTAGGTTCTCAATAATATTTGATGAACAAATCAATGAATGTAAACACATTTAGCTTTAAAAGGAACAGTCATCACATATATAAACAAAGTAGTTGCTGTACTAAGGGGAATTGTGTTTGGAATTAGATAGATAGATAGAATTGGATAGTAGATAGTTTTCCAAACTGGAACAAATGTGTGCTTTAATCCTACCTATCTCATTGGCAAGGTTGCAATTTAAACTATTGCTTTTAGCATATTTATTTTATCGGTGCCTTAGTAATTAAAAAGAAAGGAAAGAAAAAAGAAAAAGAAAGCAGGAAAAAGAATTAGGAGTTGCTGATGACATAAAATGAGACAGAAGAATCAGCAAGTGGTGGAGATAACATTTTCTATTCTCAAAGCTTAACTTAACGTGAGAGTTGGTCTATTACTTGCCACTCTTATCTATTTACTCATTCCACTAAGTTATTTATTCCACAATTATTTACTGAGCAGGTGGGTGCCCAGTCCTTGGCTAGGTGGATTAGTCTCTCCTGAAGCTCAGCTGTGTAATGAGTTAAGAACCAACATAAGTGCTGCCACAGCCAGCTCCAAAGATCAGTAGGAGGAGGAATCCATCAGATTTGGGACCAAAGACCCGTTTTATCTCACCACCCTGCATCTTCTCATTCCATAGTTGCCTAGCCCTTGGGCTTCCTTCCTTCCTCCTTATCCTCAGCACCTTTGGCTAGCACAGCAGCTCTCTGAGAGAGAGGAGAGGAATCCACTGTTCCCGTCTGCAAGGTGAGGAATGAGGCATCGGGAGAATGAGACAGAGCTGGCGGGAAGCTGTGACGAAGACACAGTGGGCAACCACTTACGCTCACAGGCAGAGGATATCAGCTGTGTCACCTCCAGACAGGAAAAACGGTCAGAGGGCAGTGACTTCCTCACTGGCTGAAGGCCATTTGATGACTCAGTAGCAAAGTCAATACTAAAATGAAAACAACGACGATGATAACAAGAAAAGGCGACAATTGTTGGCAAAGATGCTAATAATGAACAAGAGCCCTGTGCATTGTGGATAGAATGTTAAATGACACTGCCCCTGGGGAAAAATGGTAAGGTCTTCAAAAGCAAAGCAAAACAAAACAAAACATGACTGACCCTAAGATACAGAAACTTCCCTCCCACATACCAGTGGGTCCAGAGGAGTTGAAAACGGGAACCAGAGAAGACATTTATAAGCCTACGTTGTTAGCAACATTATTTACATTATCTAGAAGGCAGAAGCAACCCTAGTCCATGACAGACACACTGACACACCACATGACCACATGGCGTGTACACCTACCATAGAACCTCACTTCGCTTTTGAAGGAAGGAAACATCAGGACACCCTGCAGCAGAAGGAGCATGGAGGACTCTGGGGAGGGACCAACTGAACAGGATGAGATTTTACTTTGAAAGAAATGCCACAGAGCTCCGGGATATCAATCACATACAGCTGTGGGGTGAGTTCAGCTAAGCATCCCATTAAGGTGCCTATTGTCTTCCCCTCCCTGTGTGGGGGGGCACATGGAAGGGAGCCTTGGTGCTTCAGTAGTCCCCACAGAACCTGGACCTTCTGGGTAGCACTGGGGGGCAGATATGCACAGGATAGCTGCTGTGCAAAGCGGTACAATAGAGCCTGAAAATTCTAAACACAGGACTGATGAGTGTTCTGGTATTTTCCCTTTGGGTTCCTAAGCCAGAAACAAGAGCGGAGATTCTGGAGCACTGTCTATGCACACATGTTTAAAGGAGCACCATTCACAATCACTCACCCACAGTGAAAAACAGTGGGACATCTATGGGTAAGTGAGAGGGTGGGCAAAATGTGGTAAGAGAAATTAGAAACGCTGGCGTGTGCCTTGGAAGGAGCCAGCCACAGGACAGATACTGTGTAACTGCACATATATGAAGTTAGTAGTTAAACTCAGACAGAGGTCAAACAGTGGTTTCCAGGACTGCAAGGGTGGAGACAAGGAGATTTGCTGATTAAGGATGCATAGAGAGTTTTAAGTTCAGAAGACCCATAAAAGCTGTGGGTGTCTGTGGAACAATGCCCTGGATCTGCTTTAATGCCTCTGAGCACTAAATCTTTAAAAGTGGTCACAATGGTTAAATTAGTGCTATGTGTATATTATCACAGACAGAGGAAAGGGAAGTGCAGACCAAACTCTCTAGGTCTTGCAGAACTTCCAGATCCTTTTCCAAAGCAGGTTCTGATTGACTTGCTAAACCTCTTCACACTGACTGGTTTTGCTTCAAACCCAAACCAATTAAGTTCAACAGTCAGGAACACCAAGCAGAGACCTCCAAGACCCTGCCTGCTCTGATGCATGTAGATGAACCAGCCCTACCTTCTAACCTGCACATCCAGGTAGATGTCTAACAGCCCGGCATGCCACTCGCACACAATCAATAGTGTCGGTGTTCATGCAAGCTGTTCGTTCGTAAAGCCAGAAGTCTGAGGAGGCAGGTGGGGGAGCTGACAGTGGGGGAGGAGGAGAGCCAGTCTACCAGGTATCCATTACTCAGGGAGAGATGAAAGAGGAGTCAGCAAGCCCTTTCAAAGCTGCAAACAGTCAGTATGGGTGGATCACATGGACGGATAGCCAGCTGGGCAGCAGGAATTTCTTCCAATGAGGTTGACCATACCAGGAAAACCTCTCTGAGAGGCTAGTGTTAATAGATGGTTAATGATTGATGCAGGGGCCTTTTATGTCCCCAAATGAAAGGCAGGAAACAGGGCCCTGACTTTGGCGTGGATGACTACCCCAGCACCGGTTCCCTAGCAAAGACGGAATTTTAAAACATTGATGTTAGCTGAGCTTGAGCAGAGCTACACCGCAGCTTGTGGAGGAATGAAACGATCTTGTCTGGTGTTCGCCTTCCTTTGTTCTTTCACTCAGACATTAAAAATACAGCAGGCTAAAAGGAGAAAATAAATTTCAAAGACCCTCCTAGACGGCAGGCGCAAAGACAGGTGAGGTGTGGAGTGAGTTTGCTAAACAGATAAAGCAAGTCTGGGATGAGCTTTGGGTTCTTTGGAGACAGGCTTAAGTGTGCCTTGGCTCCTCTTAAGTGTGCCTTGGCTCCTCGAAGCCTCCTTGGAGGATTCTCACAGACAGGCCTCATATACCCGCTGCCCTGTGTGCTGGGCTGGGCCTTTGATACAACATTTCAGAGAGACTCCAGGCTTCCAGGCTTTTCTACACCACTCCAGGAAAAGAGCCTCCCTCTGTGCTCTTGGCCCAGCCAGGCTGGTCGCTTCTGAAAGGGATATGGCCTGGGGACTTAACAACAATAAACACATTTATAACTGCATGATGTAAATAAGAAAAAGTCAACACATCATGAATGTATGCTGTTCTGGGTGTGTGCTGGATGTGTCTTCCCCCACCTGACACACCAGTTGTAACATCTACCTGATCAATAGAACAAACACTAATTTCAGCAAGTCATTTCTAGATGATGGAACTTGCCTCCTAAGGGAGCAGCCGCTGGTAAGAATGCTGCACTGGGCAAGGAGAAAGGGTTTAAGTCTACCACAGGACACGTTCTCCCACGCTTTGATAACAACTAGAGTACTCCTGGAACTTACTCTCCAAATGACATGGTGTGTGAGAGCATCGGCACAATTGTCCACTGAGGTACGAAATACCTTTCAGACTGAAAAAAATGCCACAAGCATAAATTGAAACTTCGGAGAAATGGGTATCTTCACCCAGGAGCAACTGCCCACCTATCCAGCACTGTGTCCAGACCCTCCACTCGCCACTGCTCCGTCCTTGGTGTGTTTTTCTGTGCTTTACCCTGTGGGAGGCAGACTCCTGCACGCTGGATCACACTGCAGCTGGTCCTCTTGCCCTCTGCTACAGCTACTCAGAGACCTTGCAGAAGAACAGCAGTAGAGAAAGAAGCCAGCATTCTTTTTTGTCCCCGTCCTGCACTGAGGCAGAATCCCTGGCAGTGACTTACCCCTTCTGTGATTACAGCTCCTTCCTGGGTGGTACTCCCCACAAGCTGTAGATCCCTCTGGCCTCTAGTTTCCTCTCTGGGTACCTGGACATTTTTATACTCCTCTGTGCATAGTTCCTGCATTGGACCCTCCTCATTTGTACCCTCTGAATTGCTTTATCCCCCCTGCTGGGGTCCTGACTAATTCACCTGCTTGCTATGAGCTACCACTTTATGCATACAATGCTTATGGACTGCAGTCTGGGAGGTAGCTAACTCTTGGTGTTCCCATTTTGTAGATGAGGAAATTGGGGGCGCAGAGGTCAAATCATCTTCTAAGATGTCTGGCTAGGAAATGGTAAGATTGAGTCTTACAGCAGTGACTATAATCTAGGGACACTGAGAAGAGTCTTCCCCCAAATAGTTTCAAACTGATGATGACTCTGGAACCTCTTACCACATCCCAGAGTGGCCAGGCATCTCCAGAAGTTCATGTCAAATCCCCAGGTTCAGAGACAAGATGCAGAGGGGTGTGGGGTTCAGGTGGGCCTGCTTTAGCCTAATAAACCATGGATTGTTGACATCTTTCTCTTTCTCAGTTGTTGTACAATCCCCACACCCACACCATCAGCATCACTGGGACTTGTTAAAGCTGTGAAGTCCTGGACCCCACTGAGTCCTGCAGTGGGGTGCGGCCCTTGGCTTCTGTAGTGTCCAGCCTGAAGCCTGGAATTGTCTGATTCTCAGAGCTCCAAGGGATTTCTTAGTCTTTCTTTGCCCAACAGGAACACCCGAGATAAGATAAAACTCCAACCCATCCCCAACTTCCTTCCTTTCCCAGGACCCCTCTTTCTGTTTGTGAAGCTGTTATAGTTATCCAAGCAATTGTTTATGAACACATCAGGTCCATTGTCAAATCTAAGTCTGGTTAGCAAGGCACAGAGGCAGGTACCCTATTGGCCCATCTTACAGCCTGCTGCTAATCCTAAACAGGGCTCCCAGTTTTAGAAGGAAGAGCCCTTGGTAACATAGAGCCCACAGGGAGTGGGAAGACACACTCAACATAGTTCTTTTTAAAGGTTTTAAAAATTATTATTTTTATTTTATGCATGTGGGTGTTCTGCCTGCATGCCTGTCTGTGTACCATGTGCATGCCTGGTGCCCAAGGAGGCCAGAAGAGGGCTTCACGGGCTTTGAATCTCCTGGAACTGGAGTTGCAGATGGTTGGGCGGCACCACATGGGTGCTGGGAATCAAATCCAGGTCCTCTAGAAGAGCAGCCAGGGCTTTTAACCGCTGAGCCGTCTCTCCAGTCCCTCAATGTTGTTCTTTGGCAGGGTTCTATTACTTATGAAGCAACAAAAGGAGTTGATTAAAAAGTCAGTCAGTCCCCGTTCAACCAGAGAAATAGATCTAGCATACACACACACACACACACACACACACACACACAGAGAGAGAGAGAGAGAGAGAGAGAGAGAGAGAGAGAGAGAGAGAGAGAGAGAGTTTTCTTGTAAAGAACTACCTATTCCGTGGGGGAACTGGCTAGACAAGTCCCACATCTGGAGGGCAGGCTGTGAGGAGGAGTGGGAAATTCTGGGGCACTGGCAGAGGCTACTGTCTACATGTGAATATTTTTTTCTTCCCCTGGATACCTCAATTCTGCTCTTAAGACGTTTCACCTGGTAAAACCAGGCCCACCAGCTCAGCCTTAAAGTCAAGGGCCAGTCTTTTAATCATGTCTGTAAAACACTTTCATAATAATAACTAGATTAGTGTTTGATGAAATCACTGGGGACATTTGCTAAAATGACAAGGAAGATATGATGTTCAGTCTCACGTCAATTTGCATTTTTATTTGTGAGTCAAACTGGGTACCTTTGATGTGACTAAGGACCTGTTGTAAAACTTGCATAGTGAACAATAAAATACATTCATGTATTTGGGGTATTTTTAATCTCTTCCTCCTCATTTTTGAATAGAAATGACCTTCCTAGCAACTCTACTTACTTCAGTTAAGACAATGGCATAAAGAGGCAGATGTTTATTTCTGTTTATTTCTTCTGTCCAGCATGCGAATTTCCCTTCCAAAATGAGTCTCCAACTCCCTTTTTAGGAATATCTCATTATTCAAAGCTTGATGGGGCAAGCCTACCTTCTCTGAGCTCTGGCCTTGGTGGTGGTGACCATATCTAGACCTCAATTCTTCAGTCATTACATTTTGGGTGTGTGAGCTAGGACAAGGGAAATCATAGCTGTAGCATGCTATGCTCTTCTTCTATGGACCTAAGTGCTCTGGTTCCTACAGGTTTCAAGTCTTCAGCTCTGAATCCTGAGAACCTTCCAGGTTAGCAACAGCTGCTGTTTGCTCTTTGTCCTTACATCCTGTTGCTTAACTTCTATGATGGTTAGATGTGTCAACTGGGCTGGGCTCATAGATGCTCAGATAGCTAATAAAACATTTCTTTAACTCCCCCTTCTCTCTGTTGACACATTCTATTTACAGGGCACAGTCCTTGCAATGATTACTCAGGGTAACTGTCATTCTATGACCTCAAACCTTCATTGTTCTTCTGGGTTGATAACATTCAAAGTAGCATTTCCATACCACTTGTATCTGTGAGGACTACTGAGCTACCAAAGGCTAGTTCATCCCCAGAGGTCTTCTCTCCTGTGAAAGTACCACCACTGCTAGTCTGTGGCATAAAAGTTGACTACTTATCATGAGATATAGCAGTTGTACAAACAGCGTATATGGACCATGTGGTAGTTTGGATATAATTGATCCCCATAATCTCACAGGGAGTGGCACTATTAGGAGGTGTGGCTTTGTTGGAGTGGGTATGGTCTTGTTGGAGGAAGTGTGTCACTGTGGGGGAGGGTTTTGAGGTTTCCTATGCTCAGGATACTGCCCAGTGTCTCAGTTGATTTCCTGTTGTGTGCAAGATGTAGGACTCTCAGCTACCTCTTCAGCATGCCGCCATGCTCCCCACCATGATGATACTGGACTGAACCTCTGAAACTGTAAGCAAGCCACTTCAATTAAATGTATTCCTTATAAGAGTTGCCATGGTCTCTTCACAGCAATGGAAATGGAAACTGTAACTAAGACAAGCACTCAGTCTCTCTCTTAATCTCAGCACTTTGACCAGCTCTGCATCTTTCTAGGAACTACTACCTACTGACCAAGGCTGAGAGCAGCTTGGGTCTGTGGGTATAAACATAGATGTTCAGAAGGGCACTGGCCAGCATGATCATTTAGTAAAATAACAAGAGTAAGATCTAGCCTAGGGCTTGTGACCTCGCAAACCATGAGTTCTTGACTAGGGTCACAGTACCAGCCATGAAATTCCCTCCTGTGGCACAGACCTCAAGTCTAATCAGAATACAGATATTACCCAAGTTTTGGCACAGTTGACTTATTCTTGGGTCAAATGTGGAGCTATTTCTTAATTTCTCTGTATTTAGCCTTTCTTGTAGATCTAGAATTTTTAAAACCACCAAGGGCTGGGCTAGAAAGTGAGCTTCCATGGTCCTGAAACCATGAACCTATGCTGCCGAGCCAGCCCATCAAGGTGACAGCATGTGTCAGGCACGATGGAAGTGTAATCTGCTCCCCTGGAGCTGGTCAGCATCTGGCTGCTGGACCCCAGAGAGCACTGTGTGGCAGAACTGAAGACGTCCAGTTACCCAGCACCATTTGCTGAAGATGCTGGCGTTTCTCCAGTGTGTATTTTAGGCACCTTTGTGAAAAATGAGATGACTGGCTCCTCATATTTGTTCCATCTGCCCTTGTGTCTCTTTTTTTCAAGCATTGTGTTGCTTTATGATTATGGCTCTGTGGTACAGTTTGGAATCCAGTGTGGTCCTTCCTTTGGCAATATTCATTTTGTTCAGACTGCATTGGTTGCCCTTGTCTTGTGTACCTCCTGATAAGTTTTGGCATAGTTTTTCTGTCTGTCAGGAATGACTTTGGACCTTTGCTTGGGATGGCATTCAATCTGTCTATTGCTTTAGTTAGGCTGGTCATTTTCATACTGTGAATTCTCCCAATCCATGAGCATGGGATGTTTTTCTATCTTCTAGTGTCCCCCTCAATTTCTTTCTTCAGTGTCTTAAAATTTTCATTGTATACATCTTTCTTTTTCCTTGGTTGTTTTATTCCCAGGCATTTGATTTGTGTGTGTGGTGACTGTGGAGGGATCATTTCTGATTTCCTTTTCAGTGTTTGGCATTGAATGTAGGAAGGCTACTGAGTTTTGCATGTTGATGTTGTATCCTGCCACTTGATGGAACGTGTTTATCAGCTCTGAGTCTTTAGTGGTGTCTCTAACGTATGGAATCCTAGCATTAGTCACGAGAAAGGGACCTAAGAAACTAGTAACAGTGGCCATCTATGGAAATTGCAGATCAGGGCAGAGGCTGACCTCATTTTCCCCGCATACACATACTCCCTGTGTGCTGCTTACAGCACTTTCCATGTGTGTGATTTACCCAGCCAGAAATTAAATAAATATTGCAGATGCTGTAATTGCCAGACAGACAGCGTTAAGTGGCTGAAACAGGCTGGAGGTGCCAACCAAAGGGAGCCCTGGGGACACTGGAGAAACTGAAGTGCTCCAGTCCACTCAAAGTGACAGCTGTCACTCAAATCCACTCACGTGTGGCCATGGGCCAGTGTGGCCAAGCCTAACTTCTCCAGAGACACAGTATTTCCTGAGTTAGTGTGAATGATTCCAAGGCAGAAGTGTTCATAATGAATTTTAACTGCTATGAAAGAACAAAGCAAAACAGCCTGTAGGTCCAAACCACCTGAGATCAATGCTTGTTGCTGGCGTCATTTTGTAGCTACAATCTAGGTAATTTTAGAGGTTTTTTTTTTAATCTTTGATATTGCACACATTTGCATATGCATAAAAGGGTCTTTTCTCAGATAAGGACAGGGAGCTCTATAAATGGCAGTCATGACTACCGTAGCACAGTAATGGCCTCATATCATCCACCATAGCAAATGGAAAGAGCCCTGGCCTTTACTAAGCCTAAGATCCTTGGCCCCAGGCCAGCCTCCAGCACTTTGAAAATGGCTAGGGTGGGCACAACCCTGCTACAGGAACACAAAGCCTTAGCTGGGTCTTGGAGAGTTTCAGCCCTAAAGGAAACATTTGCAGAAACCAAGTCACACACATCTCAGTTAACAATGCAACACATTTGTCTGCCTGGCATGCTAGGAGTTCATGCACATGCCTGTGTTCAAACCCACATCCTCTCAACATATAGAATGCCGTGTATGCTTGAGCCCGAAAGGAGGTTGTTTTCCACCAGTGAAATGACTTGACCCAGAAAAGGAATGCTCCAAACAGAATACTAAAGGCAAACACCAAAAAGTTCTCAGGTAATCAGTGACTGCCTCGGTAGTATCAGGACAGCTTTGTTGTCTGTATTGATACAGCAGCCAGTGAATAAGAGGCTTTCAGCGTCGCTGAACTGATGAGCTGCACAAGAAAGATGTTCGAACTGAACAGGCGATAAATAATGTATTAAAACGCGATTATTTGTTGCCTCCCGTCTACTGGTTAGTAGCTGTCTGTTTCCTTGTGAATGAATCCGTTTCTTAGACTATAGATTTCAATAGCAGTAACACAAAGCCAGCCTTATTGATGACTGAGAAGCTTTGTCAGGCTGGGTAATGCCAGCCGGAGTCCTACAGGAAAGCCATTATCTAGTCACACAAGACTTCCCAGTCTGGGAGGACAGGCCTCAAAGAGACTCTTCAAAGGTGATACGAGAACTAGAAAGCGTCAGTCTTGCAAACAAGATGATGGTTCCCCAATTACACCCAGCCCAAGCATGGAGAATGAGCAAATCCTTCCTGTAAACACAGGCGGTAAACCTGGTGGTGAGGTACCCTACAAACACAGCACTCAGGAGATGGAATCGGGAGGATCAGAAGTTCAAGGATATCTTCTGCTACACAGCAAGTTTGAGGCCAGCCTGTAAGACCCTGTCTCAAACTGAAAGCAAGCAATTCAGCCAGGAGAAGGAAGCCCTGCCCTTCATGAGGGAGATGGTGTTGTGTTAGCAGGTCACTTTCTCTGCCCTCTCTTCTCTTCTGGCTCAGTCTGGCCTCGTCAGGAGTTGCAGACTAGGGAGGGTCAAAAGCAAGTCTTGGACCTTTCAGATATGACCTCTTTCTAGCCACAAATCAGCCAGACCAATGAGTAATTCAAACTTAAGAAACAAAAAGAGGCTGTTTTGGGATTTGAACCCAGGACTTTCTATATCCACCAAGGAAAGTTCTTGTACTTCCAGTTATTCAGAGGAAAAAGAGTCGAAGGCTGTAAGATGTTCAAGATCCTGATTCCCTTTCTTTCCCCCTCTCTGCCAGCCTCTCTCCTCTGACATGGATGGCACTCTTGGCCATTTTTGGAATGTTCTTTGAATCACCTCTCTTGAGACATTCTCCCCCTTCCTTTACCTTCAGCTTACCCTGGGTTCTGGGGAAACTTTCCTCTGGTCTTCACTTGAAGGGGTGCTTGGTCAGCCTTTATTGTGTCCTCTACCCGTCCCCCAATACACAGAGCTTGTCTGGAGTTACAGCCCATTTTCCCCAGTGGCTCTTGTTCCACTGGGGCCTTGACTTCGAAGAAACACGCTGGCTTCAGCCTTGGCTCTATCTCTGCCATCTTTGGCTAGGGATGCAGTACCAGCCTCTCTCTGTTCCTTTTGGTGGAGCTAAAAACTGCTGCTTTTCTGATGGCATTCTTCACTGGGAACAAAGAGATAATGCATAGAAAACAACCCTCTGAACTTGTAAACTCAGTTTACTTTTATAAATATTTACATGGCTTTGCGTTCTCTTCTAGCACATTTTGCCCCTTGAAGGTCCTTGTGAAAGGATGTAGTAAAACAAAAATTTCCAATTTTTATATATGGGAAAACAGGAACTTATAAATGCTGAGCGATGTAAGAAAGGAAACAGAAACGGAACCGGGAGAGGATCTCCAGCTTTATAACGGCTTGCTTTTTCATTAGCTCACAGGGTCTCTTTAACAGCCTTTCTGTTTTTATTCTCAGACAAATAGCAATTTTAATAACAGACTCAACAGGCTCTTGGTGAGTTCCTACTTTGTATCAAAAAGAGAAAAAGAGATTCCAAGGCCCAGCCTGGCTCCAGGGGCCCTTGGTTTATTAGTTCCTGCCTTAGAAATATAGCCACAATAATAGTTTGTAGGGGGTAGAGGAGTCCATGATGGACAGCTCTCAGCATGTGAGTGCCTGTCCCTCCATCCCAGATGTACTGTGCAACCTCTGGGTAGCCCTGAGCATGATGGGTAGCTCTTCTTGGATTCAGTTTCCTCATTGGTTAAATAGTATGGCTCGGACTAGGTGGTGACACACACCTGTAATCCCAGCTACATGACAGGCTACACTCAGAAGGTCTCAAGTTCAAGAACAACTTGGGCAAATTATCTAGTTTCAAAATAAAAATATACAAAGAGCTGAGATATAGCTCAGGCTTAGAGTGCTTGACTAGCATGCACAAGGCTCTAGGTTCTATCCTTGGTATAAAATAAAATAAAACTTCCCAGCAAATTCCTTCTTGGGGATGCTCTGGGATCTTCATACTTTTAAAATTCTGAAAATACTTGCGTACATAAACTCTCAATACATATGACTATATTCACCCAACAACCATTTGGTAAGTGACAGCAGTGTTGTAGGTACTGGGCATAGACAGCAGTGACCAGAGCACAGGGGTGTTAGTCAGTGCTTAGCTGCTATAACGAAGACCTGATAGGATCAGCTTATGACAGGGGCAGATCTATCCGAGCTCACAGCTTTGGAGGTTTCCATCCATAGAACACTGACCCTGCTACTCTGACCCTCTACTTCTAGCAACACATCATGGTTGGAGTACCTGATGGAGCAAACCATTCTCCTTGTGCCTAGGAACTGAAAGAACACAAAGAAGAGGCTAAGACCCCCATGTCCTTGAAGGACATTCCTCCAATGACCTCAAACTTCTCATCAGGGCTCATCCTTCTGCATTTCCACCACTGCCAGCAGCAGCAACTTGAGGACCAAGTCTTCAACCCTTTGACTTTTGGAGGAATGCTAAGATCCAACCAAAGCACAGTGCTTATAATCACAAGATAAATGAACAAATAATAAACATACAAATGAATCTAAAGTTGTTCAAATAATTAGAACAGCTTTGGTTAGAAACTGTAATTGTATAAGTTAGTGCATTTTTATTTTGTTGTATTGATGATGTGAACACTTATTAGGTCATTGACTTTAGACTTGAAATCGGCTCTATCTTTTGAGGATTCCCATTTTGATACCCTTTTCTCTATGCCAGTTGCTCCCTAGAGCACAACTGCCCAGAGGACACCAACTCTATAGTAGCTAGAAACACAATTTCCCTGGGTTTTAGATATCAGATATTGTAAACCCAAAGGCAGCTTTTGTTAAGCCTTATTCACAGCTATGTTGGCTGAGATCAGGTGGGAAACATGAAGAGGGGAGATGGCTAGCACATGGGCACATAGCTACAGCACAAACAGCTTCTGGGGTACTGTCTAAGATGCAGTGATATTTAATTTTAGCATTAAATGTCATGGGGTTTGTTGTTGTTTTAGGTTACCATGGCCTTGCTCATCGAGGTTGATACCCCATCACTAAGTTATATCCCTGGTCCTGTACTTTTGCATTTTAATTTGAGACAAAGTTTCCTTATGTTGCCTCAAACTCACTGTTTTCCTGCTTTAATGTCCCTACAGTTGGGATTACAGATATGTGTTACCACGCCTGTCTCTGAATTTTTAATTAGTACTGCAAATTTGCCTTTTAAAACGACACTGTTGACCTGAGCCATGTGTTAGTGAGGCTATTATTCTGCTGGCCAAGCTCAGTCAGAACAGGTTGTTGGCAGAAGCCCCGCATTCTACCACTTGTGGAGTGGCCCCTTTGTCCTGCATGACCCTGCCTCAGGAGGGTGCTGCTTTCTCTCCTATCAGCTGCCTCTTGCACTATCTCTGTATTGCTTCCAGAGTTTCTGTGCTGAGCCATTGTGTCACAGGACAGACTGGTGTGTCATGATTCTCTCCATGGCCCTGATGCCTCAGAATCTATGTGAGGGTGGAGAAATGAACCCATTCTTTATGCCTGTAACTAGGGATACGCCAGAGGCTTAAACCAAAGATTATGAGTTTAAGCCAGCCTGGGCAATTTAGTGAGACACCCCCCCCCCCTGCTTCTAAATAAATAAATAAGGAACTGGATTCGGTAATGGATTGCTTGCCTAGCATTTGCAAAACTCTGGGCTCAGTCCCCAGTTTAAAAAAAAAATTCCTGTTCTCTCAAGTTTCATAATCACTGATGCCTTTGACGCTTGTACTTTCCATCTTTTTGGTAATATTTGTTTTCATTGCATATTAATATGTCCCTGAACAGAACGCTTAAATCCCAGAGGGTGTAAGTGTGGGTAGTGGAAGGAACATACCACCATATTCAGTCTGCCAAGCATGTTACAGAGGAAACGAGAGCCCCATGGCCCCCTCTGCTCACCCCAGACATCCAGGCTCTTTGTTTTCCAAAGATTACAGGATCAGAATAACTGGTCACCCTGTCCCAGAATATAATCAGCTGTGTGGCTGAGTTGGGCTCAGTTCTGCACTGATGGTGTGTGAGAGGCAGAGGATTTGGGGCCAGGCTTTGGGAACAAGCGAGCAAGCCTTTATTCCTGTGTTCTCAGAGCCAAAGCTGTCTTAGCTTTGAGTCATAACAAGCTCTTCAGCGCTTTGGACTCTGGCCCTCGCTAAAAGGATTCAGAGATGATGAGCTCGAATTTTTGGTACCCACATTTCTGACCTGCCCTTAAGCAAACTCACACCACACCACCACCACCCTCCAGCACAGCCGTTCTGAAATCTGAACATGGACCAGAATCCCAGGGGTGTTTAAACGCAGGTTTGAGGCCCACCTCCAAATCTGGCTTCAGAATGTCTAGAGCAGGAAGAATTTCTGTTTCTAGCCAGCTCATGGTGATATTTATGCTCTTGGTCTTGCGGGTACACTTTGGGACTTGGGTGTCCAAAGTCAGAGGGTGGCTGCTCTAAAATACCTGTTGTTTTGAATGGTCTTTGGGAACTGTAGTGGACATCTAGCCAGGAAAACCTGGTTTCTATACTCACCCTGCTTTTCCAGCTCTGTGGCCATAGGTAGGACACCTTTCTTCTCTGAACCTGCTTTTCCAACGGAAAACAATGACCCCTGCCCGGCTTCCCTCAAAAGTGATCATGGTTGGATGTAAAAATATTCCCTACAGGTTCACATGTTTGGATATCTAATTCTCATCTGATGGCACTATTTGGTGTGTGGTGTGGTGTGTGTGTGTGTGTGTGTGTGTGTGTGTGTGTGTGTGTGTGAGAGAGAGAGAGAGAGAGAGAGAGAGAGAGAGAGAGAGAGAGAGAAGAGTTTGGACATGGGTCCTGGATAGGGGATTAGTGGCACAGAGTGTGAGCCCTGCTTCCAGCCTGAGCTCCATGCCATGGGCGTGTGACAAGCCCTCATGCATCCCCACACTCTCATAGCCTCCCCCACCTGATGGATTGCCCAGTCTAAAACTTGAGCCAAAAAAAATTCTTCCTCCCTTAAACTGTTTCTGTCAGGTATTTATCACAGTGACAGAAAAGTAACACACACAAGCACACAGGGCATGGGCGACTCCAGTGGTCTCTGCGTGTGTGCTTGGCAAACCTAAGAACAGATTTAACATGAAAAGATGCATTTACACGGAGAGTTAATTCTTTGAGAGAGAGAAATATTATAACTTCCTAGAATTCTTTCAACCCGAGAAGTAGGTTGTTGAAAATATCAATCTTTTTACTAAAATACCAATCATTGGACATTCATAATGGACTGTATTCCGGTTCATACTAGGGTTTAGTATCAAGGACTCCATTTTTTAACAAAGTATTTGTTTACTCTACTGGTATGTGGCCATGACAGCACGCATCTGGGGGTCAGAGGACAACTTGTGGGAATCCATTCTGTCCTTCTACCATAGGGGTCTTAGGGATCAAACTCAGGTTGTCAGGCTTGGCACTTAGTGCCCCTTCCCTACTGAGCCATCTCACCAGCCCTAAGGATTTTTTTTAATGATGGCTGGTTTGAAAAGTAAGTTAGTGTCCAGGAAGAACTTAATGTGAACCTAGATGAAGGCAGCTGCTGTATATCACGTTTCTGGGCAGTGGGTGGAGATTCCTCTGATGATCGGCCCTACTATCTTTCCTGACTGTAAACAGCAGTGGCTTTCCTTGTTTGATCCCGCTGATAGCCATGCTGGCTCAAACTGGGAGGATATTTTCTCTTTCGTTGTTCAAGTTTGTCCACAACACCAAAGCTGAAGGGCAGGCTGAATTACCTGAGAGGTGCCTGGCAATCTGAGGGGCTGCTAGGGTGATAATAGCAGGAGTCCAGATGGGACCCTGCCTCCACTCCCACCTCCTACCCTCACCTCCACCTCCCCAGATCCACACTGATCCTCAACACAAAGCTCATGTTCTTCCAAAGAAATCTGAAGCCTAAATCAAGAACTATATGGTGCAGCGGGAGGCCTTCGTCCAGGTTGTCCCTCAGCTGGCCACTTGACTTCAAGTATATTACGTACCTAATATGGACCATCTAAAAAAGAAATCTGTAGCCAGATTGACAATATGTTTAATATCAGCTTTCAACTCTCAGTTAAGGTGTAGGTAGTTTCATTAGAGCAAAGTGGAAAGGAGTATGAACGGGGAACTCTCATTGTGTGTGCTTCCTCTCACCAAGAGTGGCATCCTGAGAGCTTAGCCATTCCTTTGAACAACATTCTCCAGGTGAGCCCATGACTCCCCAGACATGTGGACAGAGGATGAAGTACAAAGAACTGACTAGGTAGGGGTCTTTTAATACTGACACAGCCAGGCTAGAGGATTCAGATTGTCAAGGCCAACTCCTCTACCTTAAAGCATGGAAACAGAAGTCTTAAAGTAACAAGGGACACGGCTGTAGCCAGAAATTTTCCTGTGTCCCACAGCTGCATTGTCTCAAGTAAACACACAGAGGCTTATGCTAATTACAGACTGTTTGGTCTATGGCTTGGGCTTCTTGCTAGCTAGTTCTTTCATCTTAAATTAACCCACTCCTAGTAATCTATGCATTGCACGTGGCTTCATGGCATTACCTGTTCTCTCACATCTTGCTTCTCCTAGCTGCAGCTCACAGTGTCTGCTCTGACTCTGCCCTTCTCCTCCCTATCTCTCTCTTGAATTTTCCACCTGGCTATGTCCTGTGTTGCCGTAGGCCATAGCAGCTTCTTTATTAACCAATGGTAGCAGCACATAGTCACAGCGTACAGAAAGACCGTCCCACAGCTCATGACCACACTCACTTGAGTCCAGTCTGGGAGAAGCCTTCAAGTCCTCCAAACTGCTGACCCACTCAGAATGTACATTAATTGACAGTGGTCCCCATTCATGAACCACTCCCTACCTTACCCACTGAAAGATGCCTCCTGTGACGGGTGTTTGCTCCTCCCTTCACACAGGGCATTAAACAACCACTCTAAGCCCGTCTCTCATGGCCTCCCACTTCCATTCCTGGAACTCCCACAAGTAAACCTCAAGCCTTCCTTGCATTGCCATATATGATAATGTTAACTGTTAGCTAGACACAATCTAGAATCTCCTGGGAGATGGTCCTATGAGCATGCCTAGGAAGGGTTATCTTTTCTCCCCCTCATTCAATTTCTCATGTGTGTATGTGTGCGTGTGTGTGTATGTGTGTGTGCGTGTGTATATGTGTGTGCGTGTGTGCGTATGTGTGTGTGTGCGTGTGTGTGTATGTGTGTGTGTGTGTGTGTGTGTGTGCGTGTGTATGCTTTATTTTATCACAACAACAGAAAAGAAGAGGAAACAGCATTCTTGTGTCCATTTGAGCTCATTAGTCATGTTTCCCTAGTCCTTTTTTTCTTTTCAGGAAAAAAATCTCACACCCTCCTGAAATTCAGCACGCAGGTCCCTCATCACCCAATCTCTCTGCTCAGAATCTGTCCACTTCCTTTCTAAAAAAACACACTGTTACAAACTGGATGAAATCTTTCTGTGGCCTTTATGATTAGGTCCTTTATCCTAAGACTTCATGTCTCTCAAGTGATCTGGAGTTCACATTGACTGCTTTTAGAATAAATAATTTAGTGGTCCTTTGTTTGTAATCAGAATTCAATTCTAATCAGTGTAATTAAAAATGGGAGTCTGATAAAACATGGGAATGTAAGGGCAAGGATAGAGCTTCAGGTACAGTTGGATCCAGGGGCTTAGGTCACATGTGCCTGAAGTGGGTATTTATATACGTGTATACACACACACACACACACACACACATACACACACACACACACATTTGTTCCACTTTCTGATGTGTTGGCATTAGTTCTGGGCAAGATAAATACCAGCCATATTCTTAACTCTTCAAAATTTGAAGTACATGGGCATGAATGCAGTGAACCTATGGTTTGCTGGTGTTGCTGTAGTGATATGCTATGGGGTGAGGCCTAAACAGCAAAAACTGGTTCCATCCAATTTCTGGACAACCAACAACCGAAGTCCATAATCAAGGTGTCAGCAAGGCTGGCTGTCCCAGAGCTGTGGGGAAAAATAAGCACTATTGTGGTTTGCTAGCTGTCTTTGGGGTTCTGCCTTCACCTGTATATGACAATCCCCTTATGTACCTGTGTACCAATTTCCCCTTATGCTATAAACACTGTTCATATTGGATTGGGGGCCCACCCTGCCTTGATATGAGCTCATCCTAACCTATCACATCATCAAACCCTTATTTCCAAAAAAGGCCACCTTTGTGAAGTAGTGAGAGTTCCAAGGTTGACACAGGAATTTGGACAGGACGCACTGCAACTTCTAATAGAGTCTTTCATATCACCATGACCAAAAATTACAGGGGTGTTTTAGAACCAATCTCTATGATACATAGCCCTGAGCACAGGTCTGCCAGCATAGGCAGCATGCCTATTTAGAGGAGAGGTTCTCAACCTATGAGTCCCAACCCCTTGGTGGGGAGTCACATATCAGACATTCTGCATATCAGATACTTACATTATGATTCACAACAGTAGCAAAATTACAATTACCAAGCAGCAGTGAAATAACTTAATGGTTGGGAGGGTGTTCCACAATGTGAGAAACTGTATTAAGGGGTCGCAGCATTAGGAAGGTTGAGAACCACACTGCTCTAAAGGGAGCCGGTCAGCTCTGGAAATAAGAGGCCTAAACACAGCTTGGCTCCCCTTTGAAAACAAAATCCTCTTGTCACGAACTAAGAAAGAAAGTTGAGCATCTAACCACTCTTGGTTCTTGGAGACATCCCAGGCTCCATCCGCCCCTGGTGGCTTTGTGCTCTGCGTTCATTTCTTTTCATATGGGGAGATTAAAACAGTAGCTCCTGGTTATCAGTCCACCTAGTATTGATTAAAACCCCTTCCCGAAGACCTTCCACCTCACTTTCAGCGTGCTGTGATTTGCTTTTCTTTTGACTCTGTGTAACATGTGATTAATGCCGATCTTGCGAGTCCCGGTGAGATGAAGCCGGGTGTCGGGTATGATTTGTCAGCTTGGAGGTATAGATTATTTTATGCTTCTCGAACTTTGTGGCCAAGGGAACACAGCTCTTGATTGTTAGATCCATCCACACTTTCCCCTGGGCTATGAAATGCCAGAAACATTAAATACCCCACTTAATACATAACCTCATTCTGTATGCTTGACTATTTTGTTTTTAATTTTTCTTCCCTTTCCCGGCTGCTCACATGAAATGGGATCAAAGAAAAAAATTATCCTCACTGGATTTTGTTAAAATATTAATAGGTTAGGGTTGACTGGCTAAATTGAATATCTTTGCTGATCTCCCTTGCATGTTTAACTTGTGCTTAGGAAAATATGTTTCCTAGGTGATAACCTTTTATGTACCAGCCTGACTTCATTGAAATGCATAGAGATAAAAATATGTCACGCTCAGCGGCCATGCTATTCTTGTGTGCCTCTGCGATTATTCAGATGGTAATTGACCCCCACCTGTAGACAGCTCCAATTCTGTAGTCAATCATTTCATTTGATGTTAAAATATGTGAAAGTACAATTATATAATTTACATTACAAATCACGCTGAATGCCAGGGGTCTCTGAACCGCAGACAAATGCAAAGGCACCCAGGGTTGCAGGGGTAGGGGGGGAGAACTCTGGTCAATAAATGGAGTGAATTACACCGGGTGAGGGTTCAACTCTTCTTATTTGTGTCCACAACAAGAGCTTTTGTGCGTGTGTCACGGAGAGAGTGCCTATGGCTTTTTTGCACCACCAATGGCACCGTTGTGGATGCCTTTCTGAGGACAGCATCCTTTTCCCAGGAAAAGATTGCTCTTCATCGCCTCCGATTAGGTAAAGAAGTGAGGGCTTGTGGAGGCCATAAGGGGAAAACAGAGCTGATACAGGAGATGATACACAGGGTCTGGGAGGTAGGAGTCACTTCTTGATGTGGACCACAACTCAGGCAGGAGTTATCACATTGTCACTTAGCCTTGCCACTTTCCAAGCCCCAGTTTCCGGACATCAGACCTGAAATGCATTAATATGACTAGCAGCTAGTGACTTTTAAGTATTTAGTATTTTTTAGTATTTAGTATTTTTTAGTTTTTAGTATGTGGTCAGCTCTGAGTTAACCACTTCATTTACCATTATCTAGAATATGGGTCCGGGTTTGGATCTCTGCGGTGCCATCTGGACTGTGGAACACCCCACCCTCACATCTAGAAAAGCAGCTCTGTTCTCACTTCTTCCCTTTCAGAGGAAGACACCCTCTTGGGACAGAGGGATCACAGGGTTTGCTTGCCCAAGGCCATTTAGTGAGAAGGTGGCCAAACGGGGAATTATGCCTAAATCCTTTTAGCAGCAGAGTCTTGGCTGGGGACCATTCTGCTCTTCGGAGCCAGTCATCAGAAACTTACAGACACAGGAGACAAAGGAAATGTCTGGAACATGGTCTCAGTCTCTGCAGGGATGATGGGAAGGCAGGTGGTTGACATGGTAATAGGGACCATTGCTGACAGTGACCCAAGGAAGAAACTCACCCACCACGGGGCTCCTGATGGAGCAGGAGCACAGGGTGTTTTGAGGTAGGGCATTGACATTGGTCCAGCTCTGATGCTTGCTTGATGAGCGAGCCTTTGGCTTCTGTAGTCAGGGAGGAGGCAGGCATGTTTACTTCCTACAGGGATGCAGGGCGCTTCCTGCGTGGGAACCATGTAGTCTATACTCCCCCCTGTTTTTCCATATTCCACCGTGACTGGGACAGCAGTGTGCAGGGCATCTGGCTTTCAGAGTGGGTAGACTACTGGTCCAGGTGCACGAAAGAAAAGCTCTCCTCTCCCCTGAATGGCATCTGGGCTCCAAGGGCTGGGTTCCTTTATGATGTGGACACTTGGTCCACCTGATCCTCACATTGTGCTTGGCACCCTGCCCCCTGGCAAATGAGCTCTTCACTCCTGCCAACCCTCCTCACAGTGCAGGAACCAGCTTCTGGGCAGCACTGCCCTGACAGTCTCCCAGAAGAGCAGGTGATGGAGTCGTCACCTGAGCTGATGCTGAAGACAGACACTTTCCCGATCTCTGCCATCTCCTATCTTTTCTCTGCACTGGGCACCTTCCTGAAGAGCCAAGCACTGACTTCTGGCCCTGCCCGACTTCCTGCAGGCTGTGACATCTGGCAGAGTCACCTTTTCTGCTGGCCTCAGTTTCCTCAATCCTCAGTGGAGTACCTACCTCATAGAGTTGGTATATGAACTAGAACAATTGTAACACACTCAGGGATGCCTGATACAGCGCTGTCTTATATGTCAGCATTCATGTTTTTCCTTTCTTCTGAAATGATTGTCTTTCATGTGTGTGTGTGTGTGTGTGTGTGTGTGTGTGTGTGTGTGTGTACAAGCTAAATCATTTGTGACAAACTTAAGTTAAATATATGACCATTAGACATTGTGTTAAATTCTGTTCACAGACACCCCGTCAGGGTCTGGGTTTGTGCTTGGTGAATCCCCAAAGAGGCAGTTCAAATCCATTGGCCTGGCTTCAAGGACCCCTACAAACTGCCCCCTACTCTCTCCTGTGGATCTGTCTCCACTAACAAGCTCCTAGGTACTTTAGGCTGATAAAATGTGTTCAGGGAGAGTTTGCCCACACAAGCCTGGAAGCCCAACAACTCCGGAGGCTGAGGCAGGAGGATTGCAAGTTTAAATCAGCCTAAGCTACAGAGTGAGTTCAAGGTCAGTCTAGGTAACTCAGTGAGATCCTGTCTCAATATAAAATGTCAAAAAAGTGCTGGAGATGCAGTTCCATGGTAGAGCACTTGACCAGCATGTGTGAAGCCCTGGGTTCAGATCCCATCATGGAGAAAAGTGTTGCTTAGGGATCCTGCCCAGAGGCGGTGCAACTTAGTGGAATGCAGGTCTGGGTTTGAATCTCAGCTCTCCACCCAGTGGATTGCACAATAATTACTCATCTATAGCCTCAGCTTTCCCATGTGTGAAATGGGGATAATATCAGATTCTACCTCATTAGAGAGATTAGAATAATTAAATGAGCTAATTCGTGAAAGGTGTTAGCCCTAGGCATGGCAAAGAGACTGCTCACTAGAAGGTGGGTAATGACTGGCCAAGGGCTAAGTTCTCAGTTCTCCCTTCCCTACTGGAGACAGCTCAGCAAGGAACCAGGGATGCTGAAGGGGTGGCTTCTCTCCACTCACCAGAAATCCAGCAACAGCAAATGCCCACTTGGAGAATAAACCAGACGCCCTGGCCAGGAAAAAAAAATTCCCAGGCATTTTCTGGAGACTCATTTTTTAAAGGGAATTGAGACATTATCTCTAATTAAAGTGGCAATCTGCCTCCCCGCCCGTGAGCTTCTCTTCTTTCCATGCTGGAGTGCCTCCTGGCTTATCCCTCCCTGCCTTCTCCTCCATTAATTTCAAGCTCATGGAGGGCCAGTTTACTAAATTGGTTTTAATGGAAATTTAGCCAACATGAATAATAATGAAATGTAAAATTATGCCTTGGCTAATGAACAGCCAGCGGCTTTGGGGTTAATGGCTTGCTTCTGGTGTCAGCTTATTTATATTGAGATAGAATTGCAATAGGATGCCCAATCAAAATGGTTTCGTCTCTTTGATCATCACTTACCTAAGGGCTCATTCCTTATCACAGTCATTGTATCTCAATCATCCCCACTTGCATCTACTTGTGAATTAATTAATTACCTAGTTAAACCTGAGCGAGGTTTTTTTTTTTTTCCCTCCTTAAAAAAATAGAAACATCTTTTCTCACCTTGTTATCTATGGACTGTTCTATGAAGAAAACACTAACAGTAAGGTTGTGTGATTGCATTTCATGCTAACATGGTGTTTTTATTCCAACAACATCCATAGGCATTGTTTCTGTCAGCTTGGAATTGCTGTATCAGATCACACAGACAGCAAACACTTGTTCCTCACATTTCCAGAGGCTGAGAAATGCAAGATCAAGGTGCTGGCAGGTCTGGTGTCTGGTGAGGGTCTGTGTTCAGGTTTGCAAGAAGGCTGTGTTCTTGTGTTCTCAGGAAAGGGGGAGCTTACACTAGTCTTGCTTTCCGCACTGTGACTAACACTCAACACAAGGAACTTCAAGGAGGAAAACTCGGCTCCTGCTTTCAGAAGAATTTTGGTACATCGTAGAGTGGGGAGAGGCAACGTGGCAGACCAGTCTCTGTCCATAGCAGACCAGGAAACAGGCTGGACTCAAGGCCAGGTATAACCTCCAAGGGCGCATCCTGGTCACCTACTTCTCCCAGCCAGGCCTTACTCCTTAGAGGTTCCACAAGCCAAAATAAATGCTGTAAGCTGGAAATTAAAAGTTCAGAACAGGAGCCTATAGGGGGCATTTCAGATCCAAACCCTCACAGAGATCTTGTTCTCTTATAAAGGTATTCATTGGTACACTCACATGGGCTCCACTCTCACGGTCTAATTACTTCCAAAAACCTGCCTCTAAGTGCCACCCTGCCACAGAGGTTAGGACCGCATCATTTCTTAGAAGAACCACTAGTCCAAGGCACACATGGAAACCTTCACTGTTCTCTAAATCACTTGGTCCCCTACATGTCCTGGCCAAAGATGTTCCTCAGCTTCAGGACAGAGGATGGAAGAGTAGGTAGGGAGGGTATGGCTGCTTCCAGAAACTCAGCTTCCATAGGACATAGGATCCATATTTTAAAAAGAGGGAGTTAAAATCATTTGGACAATGCTTCCCAAACCTATGACGCTTCTTCAGGAAGTACTTCCAAGGATGCTGGCATATTGGGGGACATTCTATGGATTCTCTTTTTATAGACAGGTTCTCTGATTGTGATTATTAAAGCCATATCATTCATTTGTGGCGTGTGTGTGTGTGTGTGTGTGTGTGTGTGTGTGTGTGTGTGAGAGAGAGAGAGAGAGAGAGAGAGAGAGAGAGAGAGAGAGAGAGAGAGAGAGAGAGAGAGAGAGAGAGAGAGAGAGAGAGAGAGAGAGAATGAGAGAATAGTTTTTGAGAAAATTGGTTCTCTCCTTTCACCATGTGGGACTCAGGGATCCAACTCAGGTCATAGGGCTTGGTGGCAATGAGTCATCTTGTTAGCCCTCTGAGGGAGATTTATTTATTTATTTATTTTGGAAAAATATAAATGAAAGTGGGTGGAGGGCTGTTATAATCTGTGGCACACGAGAATCACCCAGGCAGTGGTTCATTGGCTCTGACTCTAAGAACAGAAATAGTGAAAGGAAAAAAAGAAAAGTAAAGGAAAAAAAAAAGAGATGGGAAAATGGATTAAATAAAATTGCAAAACTTCTTTGCAACAAAGGATCCTACCAAACAGAATGTAAAAGGGAGAGAATATATTTGTATCATGTATAAGAAATGAATGGCCAGAATAGATAAAGAGTGCCTAAAAATCAACAATGAAAAAGCAAGCAACCTGACTCAAAACGGGCAAAAGATCTGAATGGATATTTCTCTTCAAAAGAAGAGCAAGTGGCCAAAGGGCATGCTCCTGAACTTTGCATTCCACTTGCCTGTGTTCTCAAGGTCCTGTATCCAGAAGGGAATTCTATACCTTATTCTACACTCAGAGGAAACAGGGCTGGGCCAGGGCTCAGAGGTAGAGCCCCTGCTGAGTGTATGTAGGCTTCTCCCAGCTCCCCACAGTGGGGGAGGCCAGTGTCAGAACCAGATGGAAAGTGCTGCCTAGTTCAGGACTGCCAGGGATGAGTGCTTTCAGAGGGACCCAGATCTGGCCCTGGACTTCTGACTGACCCCCACATGCTCTTGGGACACTCACTTCCCCTCTCTGGATTTCATTAACAAGGTTGGCTGGTGACATCCAGTGGGACAGTAATCCCATTAATTCAACAACCCTACCTCAATAGATTAAATGACAAAGCCACGGGAAGAATTCGGCACAGCAAAAACACTTAGGAAATGACTGCTGTGTCCATCAGCTCGGCTGATGCATGATGAGCCACTGACACCGGCCAGACAGGGTGTCCGGTACATTTCCTTCTAATGACCTTGGAAGGGTTGGGGAAAAAACTGGACATAAAAGGTTAAAAGTGACAAAAGTAGACTGGTTCCTGATAATAGTTACTTACAATTGGCTCTTCTTGATCTTTGCTGCTGTTATAGAGAAAGATCATCTTACTGAAAAAGAAACCTGAATTCATTCCTCTGGTTTTAAGGATCTAGTTCCTAAAATCCCCGGAAGAGAAGTTAGCATGGACTAAAGTCGCCCCGGCTCAGCTGTTGCTTACCCTGTGTTAGAAAGGGAGCCTTTACCCAGGCCTGTCCTCTAGGGGCAAGGAGGCAGCACTGTTTGGAAGTCAGGAGGAACCTTCAGCAGTTTTCAGGCCAAGAGCTGCATTATCTGAGCATGGAGTGACCTGTGACATCCAATGTGGGTTCCTGCTCTTTATGGGACATTGAGACTCTGGAGAGGGACGCTCCATCACTCTGGCATTTCCAGAGCAGAAGGGAATTGTATTGTGACGTTCTGATGGCCTGCCATCTGCTTTCTACCATACACCACTGAGCACTTGCCCTTTCATGGCTGTGTGTGTGTGTGTGTGTGTGTGTGTGTGTACACGCACACGCGCGTGTGTCCCTGTCCCCAGCTGACTTGTCATCCAGCTAGTCTTGGTTTCGTTTCTGTTGCTGTGGTTGAATACACTGACAAGAAGAAAGGGTTCACTTTAGCTCACACATTCAGGTTACAGTCCATCACTGTGGGGAAGTCACTGTGGCAAGATCTTGAAATGACTAGGCACATCACATCCAAGGAAATGATTGCATGCTTACTATTCAGCTTGCATTCTCTGCTCTTTTTCAAAGGAATTATTTATATGTTTAGGTGCATGTGTGCATTCCTGCACAAGTTGATGCGCATGTGAGGCCAGAGGATATGTGATGCCCTGGAGCTAGAGTTACAGGTACTTGTGAGTTGTCTGATATAGGCATTAAGAACCAAACTTGGGTCCTCCTCAAGAGTAGTAGACAGTGCACCATAACCACTGAGCCATCTCTCCAGTTCCCTTTTCTTTAGTCTTAGACAACTCAGGTCCCAAACCCAGGGAAGGGCACTGCCCAACTTTAGGTTCCATCTTCCCATGTCAATTAACACAATCAAGACCATCCCCCACAGACGTGCCCACAGGTCAGCCTGATCTAGACAATCCCTCATTGAGACCCTCTTCTCCTGTGATTCTAGCTTGTGTCAAGGTGACAAAAGGAACCATCACTCAGCCCTTGGTAACACTTACCTCTTCCCGGACTGTTTTGAGTTTCACCAAAGGGGGAACGGACATATACAGCTCCATGGTAGACTAGTCTGAAGAGAGTTCTTAAAAGGGCCTGGCTTGTCTTCAGGTGACTCTATGTTGTCTACACTCCCCCCGCCCCCCCTGCAATGCGCTGCCTCAAACTACAGGTGGGCCTGAATCTGTTCACAGGACTCAGCAGCCCCTTTAGTAGATTCTTTCTCAGTTCCAGGGACACTTGGGCCTGCCTCCACAAAGGGCAGAATCCTCTAGCTAGTCCCTTGGAAGTGCTAATGCCGCAGGTTGCATGGGAAAACTAAGTCTGCATACTTCGTGGCACTCAGATATCTTTCCGTTCCTTCCTCCTAATAACGTGGAGATGAGAATACCGAATCTCAAAACCAAGCATTAGACTTTTAATTGTATCAAATAAGTTTTAGAACTCGTTTACTGTTAAAATGTAACTTACCCTTGCTTTAAAAGCTTCAGCAAAGAAGGGATGGGAGGCGGGGAGATGGGCGGGGAGATGGGCGGGGAGTGGGGGTAGGCGGGGAGTGGGGGTAGGCGGGGAGTGGGGGTAGGCGGGGAGTGGGGGTAGGCGGGGAGTGGGGGTAGGCGGGGAGTGGGGGTAGGCGGGGAGTGGGGGTAGGCGGGGAGTGGGGGTAGGCGGGGAGTGGGGGTAGGCGGGGAGTGGGGGTAGGCGGGGGGGGCGGGCGAGTACAGCCCATAAAGAGTCCGCCCTTTCTGAGTCATTCTGACCTTGACAGCTGAGTTCTCTCTCTTGTCTCTCCTTCAGGATAAAGCATTGTTATAAAGCATTGTTATTTTCGGTTGGCAACAGCTTCAGTGTCACCCTACCCCAGGGAGCCTGTGGAAACAGACCCGCGCCAGCTCGGAAAGAAGGACCATCGCTGTGTCTGGGAACAAAACTCTCCTGAAGTTAGGAAGGAAAACCACTGCCGTCTAAATATGTCATCCACAATGAGCCTTTGATTTTGGATCTGTTGTTGGACAGCCTGAGAGTCAGAGCTCTTAGTGTACTGAGCTTGGCTGAAATCAGACTGCAGATATAAAAGCAATTAATGTCCCTCTCTTTATTTTTATTTATTGGAGTTTCACGATGCAATTTCTTAAGAGGCCTTCCCAAGGAATCCCAAGAACCATTTTCAATTGTCAGAATGGAAATGTTGCCTTTTGTAATCTGACAAATGTGTGGAAACAACTCCTTTATATGACTCTGTGTACTACTGTTCATTACGGGCTAATTGCTGTGGTCTCTAAATGAAATACGGCACACTGCTCCACCTCTGTGCCAGTTTGTTCAAAATCTGCAAAGCTTTATTATTAACGCTATTTAATTATGAGAATGTCAGCCATGGAGAATTCCAAAGCCACACTCTCCCTTCATCATTAGTAACAGGGCAAAAATGAAACACTTTCAACAATGAAGGGTTCATATTTCAAGCTTATACAGTAGCTGCTAAAAGGCTATACTCAGAAAATCAATTTTATTAAAGTCCTCCAAGCACTAAAGGGACCTGAATGCAACTAAGCAATTTTAAAAACATGTCCAGGAGCCGCCACTTTCTGATTCATGTTTTAGTGGGGTTATTTTTGAGTATTTTCAATATTGTCTCCTTACAGTGGGGTCAAAAGTGATTTAGGAAAGGGGCAAGCAGAGGAAAGGGAACATGTCCTTATGATCTTTCCCTGTCTCAATTTCCACCTCGTACGGGGCTCTGTGGAGCAGGCTGTACACAAAAGAAGTCAGTGACATAATTATGAGGAATACACATAGGTGAGATTGACAGAGAAATACAGGGGCAGGGGAGACCTGGCTTAGCCTTTATTTTGTTTTCCTTTATTTTTCATCTTAAATTCTACTATGAAATAATAATCTCTTAAAATTAATAAAACAAATATGAACACAGAGGTACATATTAATAACAGAATTTAGAGTCAACTCATTAAGACAATACATTAAATTCTTTAAAAATAACAGCTAAGAGTGGTTCCAAGCCATGGGTTTGCCAGCTCTAGTTTCTGAGGGCCGTCTGAGACACCCCAACCTTTCCAATTTCTGCTAACCCTCCAGAGTCCTGCTTGGCTAATGCCCTCACCTGACTTCCATGGACTGCCTTACTACAGCAGTCTATGCTGCTGACTGTTGGCTTTGAAGTTATCTGGTAGTGTTTCATGTGTGTTCTCACATCCAAACGGGCTGAGGTGTATGGACAGTAGAGACCCCCAACCCATCTCCTGGATCCATGAAGCAACCCCACTTTTACCTTGAACTACATGCTTAACCTTCATCACTACTGACTTTGGTACCCAATAGTGTCTCATCTTTCAGACTTTCCCTGCAAACTATTTGGCAGGCAATGGCATATGTCACCAATTTGTCCCAAGGGTGTTCGGTCACAGCAGGTGCTTGGCCTACATCATTGTTAATACTTGATAACCTACTGAGCACTTCTTGATGGCTGGATGAGCTGGCCCAACCCCATTTCCTTAAGACAGTATGATCTCTGTGTTTTAGCGGTATTATGTAGAACTAGTTGAAGGTCACGAGAGCTCTAAGTATAGGCTCCTCAGTCAGGCAGCCAGGGTCTGGGTCCTGTTGTCCTTTGTTCTTGACTTGTGCACTCTTCCCAAAGTAGATGATCTGAGAATGTAAGGCAGAAACAGGCCTCAGGCCTGTTTAGTTTCTCACCTGGGTTAGATTTATCCCGAAGAGCTAGGGCCTTCCAGCACACAACTGAACAGGGATTTTGCTCTGTCCCTGTGTGCCCTTGGGCTTTGTTTCCTTACATCCCGTGCCTTCTGCAAAAACAACCAGTGCTGATCACAGCTGAGGCATCTCTCCAGCCCCATCTTTTAAGTTTTACTCTTCTGTCTTTGATTGGACTGAGATTTACGTAGGCGTAAGAAGGGTGGTGAACCCTGACCTGTATTTTCTAAGTGTTAATCAATTCCCACACCCACAGTTTCATTAAATCATTATTAATTTCTTGGCCCATTGGAAACACCTCATTCAAACAAATGAATATGTAAATTTGACTTTGTCTCGAACTTTCTTTCCATCTGTGGATATCTGCCTACATGTGTTCCAATCCCATAATTGCTGTTGCTGGCTGGTTAAAATAAATCAATACCCAATGCCTGGACATTAATAATACTCCAGATGGAGAACTTTGGATGCGAGGTCAAAGTCGACATGGACCTATTACCATTTGGAAGGCGGCGTCTAGGCAGCCGTCCATCAGAGCAGCACAGTGGTCTAGCGATACTCCAGTCAGTCAAATAGTTTGCCAATGAGTCATTTGACTTTTATTCCAAATGGCTAGTGGGAAGTTTTGACAACTGTCACTGGGACATTTGTGAAAGACAAGGATACACAAGTTGCTTAGGTGAAGGCTCCATTTTTCACAGGACCCAAAGCAGTAAGGCTCTGGTTTTATTTGATTTTTGCCCTTCAACGTGCAAATCTGATATCAAGGTCAACGTGTGTGTGTGTGTGTGTGTGTGTGTGTGTGTGTGTGTGTGTGTATGTGTAGTAGTAGTAGTAGTAGTAGTAGTAGTAGTAGTAGTAGTAGTAGCAGCAGCAGAAATAATAACTCCTGTTCGTCCTGTGTGGCTATGGAGTTGAGTGACATGATATTGGTGGAAACAGTACTCCAGAGCCTCTTGTAGTGAAGAGTTATGAGCACATCTGAACCAATCCTCTTTTCACAAATGAATTTGAAAACCAGATTTTTCTTCCTTTTTCCCCCTGGTTCTGGGTACTGAACCCAGGATCTTGTGTATATCAGGCAAGTGCTTAGCCATTGAGCCACACCTCCAGCCTAGATGTTTCTTTCTTTATTAATCTGGACAGCAGTCAGGTTGTTCAGCAACCTTTAAAGTTCTGAGTGAGAGATCAAGAAGCCTCCAAGTACCTACAGCAAGGAGTTGGTTCACTCTCAGAAGTCATACGGTTTGTTTTGTTTACATGGAAGGAAGTTTTCTGTCAAGGAAAGAGCATTGAGGATGCTCCAGTTAATGGAAACACTTTCCCCATATTTGTCTCCCATGATAGATTCTCAGGTGTGGGTGTGTGTGAATGCAGCATCCCAGGAAGTGCCTGTTCCTGCACCCTGATGGATGTCTGTATCCCACACAAAAAATTTGAGATCATGGACTTTCACGGTAAACTCCTGACAATGACCACATCTCATTATACTCTCTGCCAGTTCTCCATTCCCCTTTGAACTTAATCCAATCAGGTGCATTTCCATCTAGAAAGCTCTCATCGAAGTTACTGATGGCCTCAGTGTTGCCAAGTCTCAGATGTCACCTGACTCAGCCTCGCAAGGGTGTTGACAACCCAGTTTTCCTCAGCTTCTAAGACACCTTACACTCCAGGGTGTTATCCAGCTCCATGGAAACCATTTCCTAGTTAGAGGTCTTCCACATCTGCTGACCTTGACTCGGAACATCCTGGTACTTCCTCCTCCCAGACTGTCAACCTCTTTCTTGTCACACCACCTTTGACCATCTACCTCCTCTGGTTTCTCCGGCCCTGTGGCTTTCAGTATCACCTAAAAAACCATCTCCAGCTGCCACCTTCTCTTTTGAACTGGAGGCTGACTTACCCAGTTGTCTACTTAACGTCTGGGCTTTGATGTCTAAAGGGCATCTCAAACTTAGTGGATCCAAATTCCTGCCAACCAAATCTGAGCCAATAGGCTCTGGCTCTTGGGAGCAAGCCTTAGCCTTTGATGTATCTCCATGTCACATCTCCACCATCCCATTCTGGTCACAATCTCTTGTAGAAAAACCAAAATAGTCCTGGAAAAAATGTCACCCTGACCCTGACGTTCCCTTGGACAAAACTCTTCACTGGCTTCTGCTTGGAGGGGAGGTCAGATCGCCCGATGGTCACTAAGGTCAGGGTCTTCCTTGCCTTCTCAGATCTCCCTCTACCTCCTTTCTCTCTTACGAATCCTACTCTAGTCAAATTTACCTTTTGTTGGTTGTTCATGTCTCAGGACTCTGCCTCTGCTGTTCTCTCTGCTTAGGCTGCTTTTCCATCACATGCCCAAGTAATTTACACCTTTATTTCCTTTAAGTCTCTGCTGAAATGTCATGCCAAACACCATGCCACCCTTTATAAAACACCCTGGACTTCACTCTTCTCCATCCTGTTTCATTTTTTTCTCTTTTGAGTTTACCACTCCCTGCCTTATATCCATTTATGAAGGTACATGGTAGGTGCTTAAGGATGCTTGCTCAGTGAGTGACAGAATGAGGCCCGACAGACTCTTGCAGGAGTCTGGGCCTAAGGCTCTGGTCCTACTGCTCAGGGAATATTGCTTCCTCCAGCCTCTGCTCACTTCTGAGGTCCAGATCCTGCAGTGGGCCTGAAAACCTTGGCCAGACAGGCGGTGGCCCCAGATCCCACTTGACTCAGGAAGGGCAGGAGGGGAAAAGAGGGACTCGCTGTTGGCACTCAGGCATTTGGGCAAAAGTCCTGAAAGGAGACAGAATTATTTTACAGGAGAGGCCCAAAGACACACAGGTTGTCATCCCGACTGCCAAGTTCAAGTTGCCATCAGTGCAGGGAGGATTTGTCTGGCCTGATTTCCTTGGGGGGAGTGGGAATGTGTGTCAGCAATTACTCTTTTAAGCAGAGACACCATCTTTATCACAGTTTCGTCAGGCGCCTGCTCCCAGGGCTGTGGGAGGCAACAGGACCAGAACCAGGCTCCTGCCTTCAAGAAGCCTCCTCTTTCCTGGATTAGAGTTGAGGTGGGCATTGTTTCAGCACCTCAACCCCCAAACCGTCTCTGGGGCCCCCATGTTGAGATACAAGAGCACCTCTGGGCTGGAGCTTGGGAAAGAACCAAGCCATGCGGGGCTGGTTTTATGCTTTTAGCTGAGATAGGGATCGAGGGGGAAAATTCCCTGCATTTGTGGAATCATAAATTTTTTAAGGTCTCTTGGCTCCACTTTTAAATTTAGTGCCTGAATAAAATGTTGGCTCGAGCTCCATATTCGATTATTAAAAATCATACTCAGGCCTGGGAGACAGGCATTTACACATCTGCCTGCTCATCTGCAGACAAGCGCATGAACCCAGCTCTCCTCAGCTCCACTGTGCGGGAAGAGGCCTCTGGGATCTTGGGCCTGCTCTGTCAAGGAAGGAGTTGGACTTTGCTTAAATCCCCACTTGTTTTACCAAAATTATTTGTTAATGTCATAGACTGTACTTTACCAAAATTCGTTCTTTTTGTTTCCTTGATTTGTAGGGATTGGTGAATAGATACCTGCAGTGTGTGTTTATATGTGTGTGTCGTGGGGGAGTGCATGCACATGCCTACATGATTGATAAACACAAAACCTGAAAAGGCACAGATTAAACTGGCCATAAGAGTGGTCACCTTTGGAGAGGGTGTCTCATATGGATTTTTTTTCCCTAGAAATGCATAGTCATATGTTTATTGCTTATGTTTTTCATTTTAAAAATGGCATTTATTTTGTGTGTGTGTGTTATATTTTTTTAGTGTGTGTGTGTGTGTGTGTGTGTGTGTGTGTGTCTTTGTGTGTGTGTTTGTATATGCTTGCCACAACCTGCATGTGCAGGTCAGAGGTCAACTTATCAAAGTTGGTGTGCTGGTTGTTTTTGTCAACTTGACACAAACTTTACTCATCTTGGAAGAAGGAGCTTCAGCTGAGAAAATGCCTCCATCAGATTAGAAAGCAAATAGTAGGTAAGTTCTTTCTTTCTACCCTGTGGACTCCAGGGAGGGAAGTGGGGTCATCAGGTTTGTTGGCAAGTATCCTTACTCACTGAGCATCTCACCAACCCTAAAGTTATTCTTAAACTAGCACACTATGACTCTAGATAATCCAGAAGAAAGGGAAAAGGTAAAAATGAAAGCAAATCTTCCTCCGTGAAGTAAGGACATTCTACATTAGGAAATGACCAGGTCCATCCACACGGCGTCTCTGCAAGTATTACCAGCACATTGCATTTACAGGCAGGGTGATAGCTTTGGACTCATGGCCAAAAATGATAATACATCTTTTCCTCTAAATAAAAGTCAACCAGAAAATACTCTGGGGAGGGAAATTTTCCATAGTGTCCATTTGGGCCACTTTGGGGACATTTAAGAACATCTGCATGTTTTGTCTTTGGTGGATTATGGATCCCAAGAGTCACTGGTATGATAGTCACCCAAATGAGGAGAGAAGGGAGAGGGGGTGCTGGGATAAGAAGCAAACCTCTGGTTTCTGTCTTAAAGGAAGTTTAGTAAAGAGCCAGCTTCCTCCCAATGGCTCTATTAGCCCTACAAAAAATTCCCATGAAACACCTGTGATTCAGGTACTGCTGACACATCAGAATAGTAGTTTTTTTGTTTTGTTTTTTTTTAAAGCCTAGAAACAGCTAATCTGTAGTTTGGAAACTTTCCCCATGAACTTTAACTGGATTTTGAACAGCATCAACAATGCCTAGGGCACACACTTGCACACACACACATATTTTACAGGCATCAAAATGGAAAAACCAACACTATTAACTAGATAAGTTATTTTTACATAAAAATTCTTAAATCTCTTAACATCTATTAACTTTTAGTTAATATACAAAATAATGGGTCTCCTTATCACATTTTCATAGATGACATTGTATTTTGTTCATATTCCCTCAATACATAAGATAGAGCAATGGAACAATTATTTTTACTATTTAATGCTTTTTAAATTTTTGTTTTTAAATTATGTGTATATGTGCATCTCTGTGTAGGTATGTGTACACTAGAATCAACACCCATGGAAGTTGCTATGGAGATGATCTGAAATCACAGCTTCGAAGCTTAAAGCACCAAAACCATGAAACTGTTTAGATACCCCTAGAAATGGAGTTGTCAACCACCCAACAAGGATGCTGGGGATAGAATTTGTGTCCTCTACAAGAGCTCATAACCACTGAGCATTCTCTCCAGCCCCTATCACTTTTGAAATGATGTCCCAGATAAGAATGTAGGGCACAATGTTGACTTTTAATATTGTTAAAACATGATCCAAAACTCAAAGAAATGAAGCAAGAATGGATTTGTTCATGACACAGAAAAGTGAAAGACATCAGCTTCCACCTCAGTAATGGACGGGGGCTCTCAGGTGAAGATCAGGAAGAGAGACACTTGAGAGCAGAAACACAGATTTCATGCTGGAACCTTCCACCAGCCCCCACCCCCACCCCCGTGGGGTCCCCTGATGCTCTCATGGGCACTCCATGGCCAATAGAAGGCATCATCTCCTTCCGAATCTACCTGGCCCCAGATGCTGGACCCTCGGCAGCTAAGCTGCATCTGAGAAACCCACAGGGCTCACACAGATAGTGGGTAACAGTTCCAGGTGGGAGTAGGGCTCACATGCTCATGACAGTTTCATGGTTTTGTTGCTTTAAGCTTCGAAGCTGTAATTTCAGATCATCTCCATAGCAATTTGGCCTTCACAAACATTCCTGGGCCACAAATGAGAACAACTTGGTTTAAACTCTCACACCTTCATCCTGAAGATGGAGTCATCATAACTAGGGTCACCAGGAGTGGGAAGTGCTTCTGGTTAATTTCCCCTGTGACATCATGGGGGACAGTTTTTCTTAATGCTTCTGTGGGAGTCAGCTCGTTATCTCTTCACAGCTTGGAGTGGGTAGTTTTTCCTCAGAACGGGTTTGCATCTATCCTAAAGTTCCTTCATCTAGTGGCATGGGCTGTAGGGTCTCTATGGTGAAAGACCACCCCATCTCCCTGCAGCCAACCTTGGTGTGTTTTCAACTATTCCCCTCGTGTGTGTTTCAAAGTTCCTTTCCTATTGGCTTGTTGGGTTGGTGATGACCCCCTTGTCTGATTTGGGATGAGTGGGAGACCTACAATTTAATTATTCAAGGACACGATTCAGCTTTTGGGGTAGGTTGTATGAACAGGGTAAGACTCCTTCAGCAGTAAGTAATGGGATGCCCAATTCAAATACGTGTTTAGGAAAATAGGGGTTTGATTGGCTCATAGTGGGCATCAGTATGCTCAATAGTATCCTCAGCATCCAGTCTCATTTCTATCTCTTCCATCTTTGCTACCTTCCAGGCCAGCAAGATGGCCACCAGCCTCTCCACACCTCCAGTATGACCCCTTCACCTAGGGGAACACAGGCCCTTTGTTCCTGATGGTTTAGGAGACATTTCCAGTGACAGCCCTGAGTGATTGACCTGACCTGGATTGTAGGCCTATGCCTACAGGAAGAGCTGAGGACACAAGGGAAATGGCACCCTGGCAATCCAGGATGAGCCAAAGATGCACCAGAAGGCTGTGCTAGAGTCAGCTCCCAAACTGGGATTTATTCGAGCACAGTGGGAATTGTGATGAGAAAGAGCTGGGAGAGTCCATGGGTGAACAGAACAAGTGAGTGTCCTTTATGTGGCTTCAGATCAGGTTCTCAAGAAGGCAATTGACAGATTCTTGGGGAGGTTAAAGGATAACTTGACGGACCTCCATCCAACTCAGGAGAATCCTTCATGAACACGGTCCCCTCCTACAGCCACTTCCTTCTCTGGGGCTTTCGTAAAAGCTTTTCTTGCCTTAGCGCCCCCATTCACAGCTTCTAGCTTGTTACCACGTTGTTCCCAAGGAAGCTTAATTTTTACACCTAAATTAGGTTGCTCAAAGAATGAAAACAAAAACAAACAAGTTAAAAAAAAAAACAAAGTCAAACCCTAATTATCCCGTTTTCGTCTCTTCTCCTCCCTCCCCCCTCCCTCTCTCCCTTCTTTCCTTTCTTCCCTGCTTCATCCACAGACAGTATTTCTGCTCTGGACTCACTAGAGTCTGGGTGCTTACCACAGATCTTGAGATAAAACATGAAGCTGCCTCAGCATCCCTAGCCAGCAGGCAGTCCTGGGGCTCTCAGAAGGCTTTGATATGAAGCCAGAGGGTTCTGGTACCTGGAGCCCTGTGGGACTGGATTCTGCTCCACATGGAAACCAGGGGTCAGACACCACCGATGGACTGAGGTCAGGTTCTCAGTGACAGCGTGCTCATTCTGTGTTACTCTAGAATTTTGATGAAGACATGAAAAGATACTAAAATAAAGCTTGGAAGATATACTTCAGCAAAGACAGTTTCAACAGAGCTTTAGTTTTAGCGATCACACTGAGGGCCATGATGAGTGCTTCAGGTTTTAGGTTTAGGCTTTGTTTTGGTTTTGACACAGAATCTCAGTATGTTCTGGCTGGTCTAGAACTTGTGTGTCCTTTTCCTTCACCTCCATGGTGTTAGGATGACAGGGGGTGACAGTCTGTTCAGCTTAAGACATAATAGTTTAGTAAAGACAAATAATATTCCAGGAGAGAAACAGACAAAAGATTTAATCAGGCAGTTTATGAACAGCAACAAAGAACTGATGAAGACTTACTCTCCACTGCATTTCCATCAAGGAAACAAAATATAAAACAGAAAGGGTCAGTCTCAAGTGATAATGTTTATTTACATACTTGTAAGTAAATAGTCCAGAGCCTCAGACTACTGGACAAGTGTCCACACTATACTATGCCTGCAGCCCCTACAGCAAAGGAAGCAAAAAGGATGAACTCCAGGGTTAGTGAAAATAAGGTCACAAATTCCTCTGCACTGTTCAGTAGAACAGGAAGTCAGCCTATGTTTTTGGAGGAAAAATTGGTCATCTCTATCAAAAGGTTCAAAATTATCTGGAAGACATTATCAAAAATATTTACAAATGGTTATATTTAAGAATAATTGCTGGAGGCTGGAGAGATGGCTCAGAGGTTAAGAGCACTGGCTGTTCTTCCAGAGGTTCTAAGTTCAATTCCCAGCACCCACCTCGTGGCTCACAACCATCTGTTATGAGATCTGGCACCCTCTTCTGGCCTGCAGGGATACATGCAAACAGAACACTGTACACATAGTAATAAGTAAATCTTTGAAATAAAAAAAGAGTAATTACTGAGGCTTTTAAAAATAATTTTTATTTAATAGTTTATTCCTTGAGAATTTAACAAGTTGATATTTCCAGTCTTAGAGAGTTGCTGTGGAAAGGATGGATGTGGTGGCACATGCCTTTAAATCCAGTGCTCAGAGGGCAGAGGCAGATGGATTTCTGTGAATTCCCGGATAGCCAGGGCTATGTGAAGAGACCCTGCCTCAAAACAAAGCAAAGCAAAAACCGAGCTATGAAAGGGCTGAAGAGATGGCTCGGCTCACAACCCAAACTGTAAGAGCTGTGAAGAGTCATGGTTTGGAAGATTTTGATAATATGAGAAATGTTTAAGATATAGATCTGAAATTAACAGACAAATTACAAAACAGCAAGTATATATGTAATAAAATAACATGTATATATGTGTGCATATATGCATATTTGTATGCACACATATAGACATACTATATTGGCTTAGAGGAAGAAAGTTGGGAAAGATAAACCCTCTTAATTATGATTATTTCTAGATTTGGACAGTAGATAATACTTGTATATATTTTTCTACTTATTCAATCATTTGAAAAAAATAATGATGCTAGCTGGGCATGGTGGTGTCTGCCTGTATTCCCAGTCGAGACAGGAGGATACCAGTTTGAGGCTAGCTTATAACAACAACAACAAGGATGATGATGGCTGCTACTTGCTGAGGATCTAACCACATATCAGGCATTGAGGTAAACTCTCTGCTCTGAAGAACACATCACAGAGCTCCCTCGTAGATACAGAGGTACTATACTTACCTTAGACATGAAATGGAAAGGATGTGCAAACTCACAGCTGAAGCCTCTCTTCTAGGCCACATGGCCAACAGCAAGAGACCAGAGCTCGCTGCAGCCGGAAAGACAGACTCACAGTTTGCATATCCTGCCCCACTGTGCCTGTCACTCGGTGCCATGCACACTGATGAAATGCATGTTACTGGAGTCTAAACTTGGGCAGGAAAAGAAAAGTCTAGAAAGAAGGACCCTCAAGAATATCTACACAGCCTCTTGCAGTGATTGCTCAAACTCCATGCTCAAACCCTCTCACAAGTGACTAAAATAATGACAGCACAGTGGTAAGTGACTAATTCTCATCGGAGGCAACCCTGAGATCTTCCTGGAAGAGGAGGCCATGAAGTAGATTCTGGACACTAAATACCTCACTTGGGCCTTCCTTGCTGTGGCCTGTTTCCTGTGTTCACCATCCAGCCACACTCCCCCAGAGTGACCTCATCGGTGCAGGTGCGCAGTTTCGGCCACTCTCTTTGTCCCCGCTTCCCCCCACGAGGCTGCTCACCATCCCTGCCCTCCTTTCTCTTTGTCCCTTCTCAGCTGCCCTATTTCTGGTGCTTAATTACAGTCCCGCTATGCAGACAAGGACGATGCCATCCTTCTCAAAAGATGATTGTGTCTGCTTGCTCTTTTGTCCAGAGCAGAAAGACAGCAAGCCCATGCGATCATCAAAAGGAGTGCTGTGTTAGTTGGGAACAGTTTCAGGAGGAGTGATGTCGGCTGCCACCATGCTCACAGGCTCACCCCAGTACCCAGTGCAGCTTCAGATCCGCTTACTCCTGAAGAATGGATAGCCTATTAAATTTCTTACACGTTTTAGACCTGAGTGCTTTACTTAAAACAGAGCAAAACTCCTTTCAGCCGGTACTTGAGTATTGTGTGTGTATTTTAATGACAACGAAGGGGAGCTTTGCCCAGCAGGAGCAAATTTAGGCTCTCAACAGTCTTGCTAGGAACTAAGCTCTTCTGTTCAGCCTGAGGTACAGCTCAGCAAATGGACTTCTTGTCTCCACTGGCAATGCAAACCAAAGACTCTGAAACTTTTCAAGACTCTTCAAGTTCCATAAGACCTGCGGTTCCAAGTCGAGGCAGAAAGCCATCAGCCCCCAAGGGAAGGAAAGGGTACCAACAACTGAAAATGAATAATAATGTTACATACAGACCTAGAGAAATTGTATTCTTAACAGGCAAAAAAATTCTAAGTAGTGCGGAACACAGCTGTGTTTTGCTACACGTGATTCCGCCCAGGGGCAGCAAAGCAGAAGCATGGCAGGCTGGTGGAGGCTTCTGCAGGGCCTGCTGGCCACAGGTTGGCCTTTCTCCTTCCTCTCATCTATTGGCCTCCTGGAAGCCATTTGGAATGATCCGAAGAGAACCTTTTGTACGGTGCAGGAGAGCTTTTATTTCCCCATCATAAATCAGAGAATTGGAACTTCGGTGGCAAGACGAAGAGTTAAGAATTAAAGTGATGAAAACTTACAAGATCTCCCCAACAGGATGGTAATTGCACTGCTAATCCCCTTTGTTACAAAAGCTTCTGTATTTGGGTGACCTTGACTTCCATTATGTACTGCTACCTTTGGCTGGGAATCTATAACTCCGGGGACTATTAATTATCTTGCTGTAAGTGCCTGCAAGAGTGAGGGGCTTTCTGAGAGGGTAAATGCCACATCGATATGGAGTGGAGTGTCTCAGCGGCCTGACGGCTGTTATCAGCGATTAGGGCTCAACAGCCCATAGTCAAGGCTGGGAGATTATTCCTGCCTAGGCTCCCACACCAGCTCAAACTTTTCTCAATACCACAACCTGCCTGTGATTTACTCCAGCTTGTAAAACAAAATAGTTTATATATGCAATTTAAACACTCCAACTTTCTTTTTTTTTAATCACCCACATCCCTGGGGCTATATTCTGCATCTAAGGGTTGGTTGAAGATAAAACACTGTGTTTTTAAATATTTTTTTCTTGGAGTGTTTGTCCCAGTGTATAGCTTAAGCTCACAGAACTGCAGAATCCTGTATTCTCATCTTTCCTGCAGGACCATCGGAATGGAGAATGGAGTACACGGGCAATCCTACACCCAGTTCAATAAATGTTCGATATGCTGGGTTGGGAGTTACACAGAGAAGCTTTTTTTCTTTTCTTTTCTTTCTTTTTTTTTAAATGAGCTAGAGATCAGATAAAAGGCAGGCATCTCATTTGCCATCTTTGTCTTTAAAGGCCTCACCCAAATCTGTGTTCTGGCTACTCCGTGGCATCCCTCGGAGACTTTTGTCTTTCGATTAAAATCTTTAGTTACAGCTGAAGAATGATTCCAATTCCAAGAAGTTCTCAGCAGTCATGCCTAATCCCAAAGCCAAATTTCCATTTTCCCTCTTAATGCCCTAATTGAATTTAGGGGCGGTTGTGTTTTGCATAGGCACCCACCCCACATCAATGGCATACGTTCAAAAAGAGACTTATGGAGTGGATCAGATAAATATGGGCTGCAAATGTGCTGATTTACCCCAGCTTGTAAAACAAAACAATTTACGTATACAATTGAGACATTCTTTCTAGTTTTTCATAAACCACATCCCTTGGGTGTATAATTGAGATTTCCTTGCCACCCAGAGAGGGTGAGATGGTCCGCAGGGCTTTGTTCCTCTTCCGCGGGAGAACCGGCTGGAGCTGAGAGCTGCTTCCTGCTCTTTGGAATGAGCTGCAACAGCCTGGGTTGGTCAGTGCTGCTGAGGCTGCGGAGGGGGTCAGGTGTTTGACCCAATCCACGACGCTAGGGGGCAGGCTGACACCAGGATTACGGCAGGGACCATGTCTGGGAAGGCAGAGGCCCCAGCAAAAGGAAGCTCATCTATTTCTTTAGGCTTCGAGAGGGAAAGGAGAACCCAAAGAGGCCATGGATTATGCTCAAAAGCTCTTGCCAGTTGGAGCTCATGCTGCCTCGGGAGATGCAAACACTGCTAATACAAGGAGGAACTTTACTTCTGTGACTGAGCCCTGTGGGTAAAGACACAGATCTCTCCCTACAGGGGAAGCTGTGGACCGGAGCATTTTTTCTCAGTTGATGTCAGAATAGTTGCAATAAGGTGATTCGTCCCGACTAGGAGTGGAGGAGATGGAGGAAAGACCAATGCATCCAGGTCATCTGGTGGGCTCTCATGACACAGTTGAGAAGAACAAAGTAGATTTTCACGTTGGAAAGACAAGTTGGAGAATCATACAAACACAACACGTGGCTTTAGGCATTGGATATGGCTGAGTACGCTATGGAAGTGTACAACCGCAGGCTTGAAGGGAGCACTGGCGCTGGGGAAGGAGATAGAGAGGAAGGCTCAGGATGCTAGCGGGAGCTGGGAGAGCTGGGAGAGCTGGGAGAGCTGGGAGAGCTGGGAGATAGCTTTAGGTGCATTGCTTTATTTCTTGACACAAAAGAAGTCAAGGCAGATATGACTGGGGAACTCGGGTTTCTATGACTTTAGGGTTTTGTATTTAAAGCAATGTTTCCTAAGAAAAGTAATAGGAAAGATGTATGTCCTGGCCCTTTGAATATAGCTCCAACCTTGGGTCTGAAACTCAAGCCAGAATTCGGCTCAAAAGTTGTAGAAGTCATTCACCTTTATGATTTCAAATTGCACCGTTTGGGTGTAATTGAGTCTCTTTTCGGCCCTGCCCCTCTCCTTTTAGTCAAATTAAACTTATTGATTAGAGCCCATTAGTATGTAATGGATTGTTAATTTGACTCTTTTTACAAATCATATTTATCTGCACCAATAAAATATTTGGATTTAACATTCATATATCACATTTATGGTGACACTGATTGAAGGCAAAGCCATCGGAAGGGAAAGCAGACACCTTGTCCTTTGTGCGCACCAGGGAAATGTCGGTTAGTGCCGTGAACTCTTGCAGAGATGGATATTTAGGGGTGAGGAGAATTACAGAAAAGGAAAGAAATGTACCCATTCTTTTTTCAAGCTTTAAAGCCTACGGAGTGTTTGCATATTCTTAGCTGAAATGGGGTACCCCAGGGTGTTGCTACTGATGTTATTTAAATTGTGCTTATAAAAATAGCCACTAAGAACAAAAATCAGATTTTTGATAAACATCCACTGAGCCATAGCCTCATACCCATCTCTCCTGGAGAGAAAGGGAGCCAAAAAAACAGAACAAGCCTCTGCCTCCTTCGCTGATGAAAGGCACCGAGCAAGCAGTTTTTAAAAGGGAAAACAATCATGTTTTCCGTATATTTCAAATAGATATTAACTGAATGCTGCAGGAGATGAGGCTCTGGGGAATACAGGGCACAACACTACAAGCTACTACCCTTTATAGAGTGCCTAATCTTTGTATAACTCCTGGAGTGATGCTAAAAAATACTTAATGTCTCCAACAGCAGGCGCATAACCAGTGGAAGTGAGTGCCAGCCCAAAGCTGAACACTGCAAGCTTCCCTGGGTTGCCAACAGTCTTCTGCCCTGAGTCTTCCTTGAACAGGAAATGCGGCATCTACATTCCTGTAATGCTCATTGATAGGAGCTGTGGTTTCCCTAAGGGAATAATATTTCTCCCTCCCTCCCTTCCTTTTTCCCCCCTGCTGTCCTCCCTCCCTCCTTTACATTTTTAAACATTTTTCCTATCTGTAGCAGTCTTAATGTTTTTGTTTGCTTGTTTGCTTTCTTTTTGCAAGCCACCTTAAACCTATCGGGAAGCTATGCGTTTTAAATGAATAAAAAATAAATACAGGCTTTCCCTGATCATGGCCAAATAAGGAAAAGGAAGGCACCATCAAAACTTCTTTGTTACTCTCGGGGCTGTCTTATCAATATTGTATAAAGCAAGCTAGTCCTTGACTAGGTTTTGGAGTTCCTTTTATTATTTCAAGGTTTGTGGGGAAGGGGAGGTAGAATGAGCGCTGACCTGTAAAAGGAAAATTTCCTTTTTGCAAAGTGGCATTAATTTTTTTTTTTTCCCCAGACAGTGACGGTCTGTGGCAATAAGTGGCCCATGACCTCTGCAGACAAGTGGAGGAAGATTGTGACTGGTCGCCATTGAACACAGAGCTTGATAGTTACAACTTTTCTCCACAGCTAGCTCCCATAGAAAGTATACTCGGCTGATTTTCAAGTCATTCCATTTGCCATTTGACAGCCACATGTCACACAGGAGGTGCCCCGAATAAGGACCGTCATTTTTGTTCCCCTTACTTTTCTTTTGCCCAGCATGCAGTGACCTGATTTTTGAAGCAGTAACCTTTTTTTTTTTTAAAGTCTATTAACAAGCAAGTTTTCATACTGAATACCTTTATAATTTTTCTCCTAAGAAACTCCACCCCCTTCTCAGGCAATCATTATCCTAGGTAAGTCTGCAGCCCTTAGCACAGGAGACGTGAGGAGTTTCCTTGGACTCAGCATAAATTTGGAGACAGAAGCAGAGCCAGCCGGTTATAAAGGCAAATGCTTCCTCTTTCTTTCTCCCCGGGGTCCTAGACTTTTACACAAAAATACATCAGGGCTTCAGACTGAACTGTAAAAGCCCACAGGATCAGGAACCAGTCCTCTCCTTTATCTCTCTGCAGTGCTCTGGTGAAAATGTATTCCTTGATTACACAGTAAATTTAGGGATTAAAAATATTCTTAAAAATCTCGACTAAATAACTTCTAGCTGCAGCAATCCTGTTGTATCATAGCTGGAAAATTAAATGTTAAATGATTCTTCTGTTTATTTTGACTATTGTATGAACTGAGTAATAAGGTAAAAATGTAAAAATACAAAAAAATTATTTAGTAAATTTTATTGCAAGGTAGCTGTTCTTTCTGATATTCAAGGTATCATGAAATACTAAACACCTTGAGATTGAAAAATATTTTTAAGAGTCAAATGACTTTGAAAGTTACCTAATGTTCTATGAGGTCTGAGGTTTGGAACTTGTTTTTCATTTCTATATTTGAACGTCGCTCACCCGGGTTGACTCGAGCAAGTTAGTATGGGTGCCTAATGGCGTATCATAGAGGATTTAACTTAATTCCACCATAATGAATTAATTCTCTCAGTGTCACTGTTTTCATTATAGATTTAATGACATCACCTTGGCCAAGATTCAGGAATTCCAGGCTCCAAGTTATCCTGAACAGTCTAAGACCAAAAATGGAAAGGTGATTTTGTTTTGAGTCCATGTGAACTCTGTCCATGAGGGGATGGGCATGGAGAGAGAGAGCAGATGACTTAAAAATAAAACTCCCAACACCGGTGAGGAAATTGGATTCCATATTCTCTTAAACTGTCCTCAGAGACTTTCATTTTTCAAACAAGAAACCGAGTTGAGGAAGGCCTCGCCTGGGGTTCCTTTTCATCTGCGGATGGTGTGTGTCCTTGTCTATTTGGCGTAGACAGGGAAGGCTCCGTGCCATCCAGTCAGACTGCAGGAGAATGTTTTCACCAGCTCAGAAAAGGGGGAATGGGTGTAAAAATATTTATGCTGCATTTTCCAGGACTGGGTTTGATTTCCTTTTGGGTTTGTTTATTTTGTGGAATGAGAGGGATGGTGCATCTTATTTTCACAGGCTTGTATTGTTACTCTAGGAATGTTTTGGCAGATGCCAAATTAGAAACAAACTTCATGTTTTCTTCAGTGCCCTTCAGGGCCTGAAAGGACAGGAACAAAGTATCGTGGTTTGTCCTCAGAGCTCCAGGAAGCCACAAGGAAACCGAGCTTATGAACCAAATTGCTCAAAACGGGCAAGAAATGAAAACTGTGCAGCAGATGCTCTCAGACTGGAGAACAGGCCCGAGGAAGGCCCGCAGCAAAGCTGATTGGCCTCGAACAATAGCTGTCTGCGTGCGCGCGCACACACACACACACACACACACACACACACACACACGCACACGCACACGCACACGCACACACACACACACACACACACGCGCACACACGCACACATACACTGGCCTGCTTGTCTCTAATTCTCTTCTATAGTCATTTCCCTGGGATTTGCAATTGATAACTGTGGACACAAAGACACACTTGGCCTAATTCGCCAGGCCATTTAGAGTCCTGGGTGTCACCCTGTGTGTCTGGTATGTGTACAGATGGTTCCTGCTGGCTTCGATAAAATTGGAAAGCACAAAGTCTGTAATTTTCTTTCCCAGACTATTGAAAGGGGCTGCTTGTCAGTGCCCGGGTGCTGAAATGAGAATGTTATACTGACTCTTTGGAAGTGTTCCTCATGTTTATAGACCAGTAAGACAATGTGAGGTAAGAGAGGGAGCCAATCAATACTGCCATCCAATCCACTCTGGGTGCTTCAGCCAAGCGTGAGGGATCCCCCCCACCCCCTCTCTTGCTGGTAAGTAAGCAATGCTCCTGCTTGTTCACGTAAACATTCATTAAGTCAGGAATTTCCAAATGTTATTTTAAGTACCACTTCGTGATTCTTTTGCAATTATCTATCCTTTACCTACTTTTCAAAGACACTTAGTTTCTTTAAAAATAAAATAAGTCACCAGGGAATCTGAGGTAGGAAACTTACCTGCCTCAAGACAACCTAGGAGGGATCATGTATTAAAAACAAAACAAAATGATAATAATAATTCTACAAAGAAAGTTTACAACATTACTCTAACGAGAAACACACAAGAAACAAAGAACACTCTCCACCGCTACAAAGTAACCATCAAAGTGACCTTGCCTGTCTAAGGTTGGGGAGTTCTAAGGTCGGGGAGTTCCAAGTAGGCATCAGACAGGTGCTAAAGACAGAGATGCTGAAACCGAGGAACATCTCTGAAGATGAGGATGGGCAGGCAATGAGGAAAGGACTGAACAATCTGAACCAGCTCTGATGCCCGTGGAGGCCCTGTCTCCATCCCGGAAGCAGGCATTTATCTTGTGTTAAGATAGTGGTTCTCAACCTTCCCAGTGCTGCAATACACTTCCCCACATTGTGGGGACCCCCTCCCCAGCCACAAAGTTATTTCCTTGCTACTTCACAACTGTAGTTTTGCCACTGTTATGAATTGTAATGTAAATATCTGACCCACAAAGGGGTTGTGACCCACAGATTTGAGAACCACTGCTTCTAAGTGGTATATGTTTCTTGGGTGAAGAAAAAAATACTTGTCTTTCGGGACTGATCACAGTCATGTTTATTGCTTTTTTTCTAGATATGTGCACTGTGTGTAGCAAAGGGAGCTTAATAAGTGATAGTCCATTTACCAACCACTGTTTCTGGAGATTTAGATGTAGGCCTTTGGCTTTGTGATCTTGTGGGCTCTCGAAACTGACTGCAGAGGTGAGCAAACTAAAGTTTGGAGTTCAGTTGCCCAAAGTCACACTGGGGTAACTCAAGTCAGGCTGCCTATAATCTGGTGCATCTTCTTACTGTCTACATCTTACAATATGTTAAACTCATTCATATTTGGTGTTTTTGTCTCGACAAACACATTTGTCCCAAAAAGTGCTGGCTTTCTCTAGCAGTTGGCTAGTGCCTCAACAATGCCAGGTCATAAACCTTCCCCAAGCTACATGGACTCAAACAATGGCTGATTGTTCTTCTGTCTTTAGGCTGACTAGAGAGAACCAGATTTGGCACCTGAGAGAGATACATTCCAAATGTCTCCCTCTCCATGCACTGGGACTCTGGGGCTACTCAGGATCCACCTTTCTTTGGGCAAAGGCAGAGAAACAGAGGACTGGCAAGAGTGATTCCACAGAGGTGTATTTTGAACAACTGGAGATCACGTGTTTGATGATTCCATTGGCCAAAGCAAGACATGGGCTGCATGCAAAGTCAGTATGGAGACAAACCACCTTCAGCAGAAGAGACAAAACACAGGACAAGGCCCGACAGGGAGGGATGGCACACTGAGTTCTTCTTCTTTTGAAATTTGTTTTATGTTTTTCATTTCCTTTAATTTCTTCTTCTTCTTCTTCTTCTTCTTCTTCTTCTTCTTATTATTATTATTATTATTATTATCATCATCATCAGTCTGTGTTGTTCATGCATGCCGCATACAGCCTGTTTATAGTGGACAGACTATCAGAGGACAACTTCTAATAGTCTGTTCTCTCCTTCCCCAGGAGGTTCTAGGGACCAAATTTGTGTTCTTCGGGCTTGTTTGGCAAGTGCTTTACACCACTGAGCCATCTTGCTAGCCCCATTTTATCTCATTCTATTTTGATTTTTGTCTTTTGGGAGGCAAGATTTCTCATGAAGTCTGACCTCCAGCTCATTATGTTGCTAAAAGTGACTTTCCTGACTGTCCCACACCCCCAAGATCTGGGGCTGGGAGTGAGCACAGCCATTCCTGTTCTTACCCGAAGGACAACAATTTTCCTGCAACTTTTAAATTCCAGAACTCTAGAGGGAGAGGCAGGTGGATCTCTGTGAGTTGGAGGCCAGCCTGGTCTACAAAGTGAGTTCCAGGACAGCTTAGGGCTATACAGAGAAACCCTGACTTGAAAACACACACACACACACACACACACACACACACACACACACACACACACACACAGTACCTCATCTAATCCCAGACTAAGTGCAAGAATGTTTCACTATAGCAAGGACAATGCACTAGTTACTGAATATCCAATGTGACCCTCTTTGCATTCTGAAGAAACTAAAGTCCAAAGAGTTAAAAAATAAACAAACAGCAACAACCAATATCAGGAGCAGCAGCAACAAAACAGCTTTCCTGGAGGGAAGAGCGGGAAAATGCTAAGGATGTTTGGAAAAGCCACAAGGAATCATACGACTTTTTACTTACAGAAAACTTTATACAATACATGAAGATGTACGCATATACATATATCGTTTCGATGAAGTCGGGCCACTTGGGCTGATCATGCTCTGGCAAAAAACATTAGACTATCTAACAAACACACTGTGTGAGAAATATCCTTTCGAGTTGTTGGTCAGGGTTGTACAAACAGACTCCTAAAATAGTACAGGCTGTTGGTATTGCCCTTGGTTGCCTCCCAGAGGTTGAAGGTAAGTCCCTCCTGCTGAAACCATGATGCACTTTGGCACAGGATTCAGAAGATCTGAGCTAGATGTGGCCTGAAAACCTCCTCCCTGTGGACTAGCTTTCCTAGTGCTTGACGGTGCTGTGTGAGCTTCCAAGGCAGGGAAGCAACCAACAATCCTACCTGGCTGTGATGCCTATGGTCCACAACAACCAGCGTGGCAAGATCTCTCTAAAAATGCAGAGGGCAGCCGACCATGGAGTGCCCAGCTGAATGAATACAGCTACAACACTCCTGCACCTATGGAATATTGAAGAGGAGGGGTCAGAAATATTGTAAGAACCAGAGCACCAGAAATCTGCTGTGAGATTCTATCCTCTAGAAATGGGCAGCTTCACCCATGATACCTCAGCAACACAGCTGCCTGGATGAGTACAACACCAATGGACACCCTAACATGGAAGGGAGAACCTCATGGGGCCCCATGCCTGGACAAAGAACTGCAGACAACTAGGGAATGCTGAGCAGAGGAGGGACATGAAGTTTAGAGGAAGCAGGGGGAAAAAAAAGGGGTTAGAAGGAAGAAGGGTGTGTGTGATTTATTTTATTCTTTCAAAACTTAAATATATATATAAAGGATCAAATGAAAGGCAGAGAAACAGACCAATCCCAGCTCTGTCTGCCCCTGATCTACAAAATCAGTGGGATCGTAATCACAGGTATTTCTTTATTTATTTCAGAAACTGAGGGAGCTGTTGACCTGCAGGGAGAACAGTTTAGTTCAAAGGAAAGTACAGTACAAAATCTTTCCACAGCTGTTATAGCACCACCGTGGGACCATCCAACCTTTGCTTTTGGTTTGTTTGTTTGTTTTGTTTTATTAAGAGTTACTTATTTTATGTATATGAGTGCTCTATCTGAATTGCACCTTTATGCCAGAAGAGGGCACCAGATCCCATGATAGATGATTGTGAGCCACTATCTGGTTGCTGGGAATTGAACTCAGGCCCTCTGGAAGATCAGCAAGTGCTCCTAATCATTGAGCCATTTGTCCATCTAACCTTTGTAACTGAAGTTAGATGCTAGGCATGTGCATAGGCTTACACTGAAACTAATGCTTCCATAGGCTGACTTACCCTATCTTGAAATATTTTAAAAGCATAAATAGAGAGATAGGCCAATGTGTTACACAGCACTCACTGACTCCTTCACAAAGAACCAAAGCCATAGGTAAACAGCTGCATGTCTACAGTGACAGCAGAAGAAAATTAGAATTCAATAGTTTAAAAAGAGGGGCGGGGAACCTCATAAAATCCAGAGACCTGGGGCAGCAGCATAATAAGAAAAAAAAAAATCTCAGTAGTTGCCACTTGGCTTCACAGATGGGGTGTATGTGTGTCGGGGGAGGTGTCTCAGTGAAAGAAGGAATTCTGGAAACATCAGTCAGGTGTGGACATTCATAATCCTAGCCAAGTGGAAAACCAAATAGCCCCTGCAGACTTTTAGGCCTAAACTGGGAAGTGGACCAAAGGAGGTCTGCACAGTAGCCTGGATTTAGATAGATATGGAATTCACTACATCTCTGAGGGACCCTCTGGGAACTGTGTCCAGAAACTGTCTTGGGAAGATGTGGAAATCTAAACATAGGAGCACAAGAATTGTGAAAAAGACAATAATATAAACACAATCCCATATCTTCTAAAGATTATAACTTACTACTAACAGATTTCAAAGATATTGAGGTGGCTAAAATACTTGACAAAGCATTTTTCTTGAATGTGTTGAATTAGTTCAGTGGTAGAACACTAGTCTAGCATGTGAGAGGCCCTGAGTTTTCAGCAGAGTAAATAAATAAATAAAATTCAAAATAAATTATTTTGTGTGGGATTGGGGGTTCACATGCACCTGGGTGCCTGTGAGGGTGGAAGGTTAATATTAGGATGTCTTCCTTGATTGCTTTCTACCCAGTTTTTTTTTTTTTTTAAATCAAGGTCTCTCACTGAACCTGGAACTTGGATTAGACTGACTGTACAGAAAGCACCCTCCCCCTCCACAGCCCTGCCTAGCTCAGCTCTCCCAGAGTAGGGTTACAGACTTATGTTACCACTTCTGGCTTTTTATGTGGATAATAGGGATCCAAACTGAGGTCCTTATGTTTATAACCAGCACTTCACCCAGTGAGCTCTCTTCCCAGCCCCTAACAAGAATTGTTTTTTAAAAAATCAATAAGATCCAAAAGAATACAGATAAATAGTTGAATGCATATAGGCATGCCATGTAAAATATGAATGAGAAATTTTGTGAAGTGATAGAAAGTCCAAAAGAACCAATATTGGAAATAAAGGGCTTCAAAAGTCAGATAAAAAATGGAGTGAAATCATTGCGAAAATTCTAGATCAAGTGGGAGAAAGAAAACACAATCTTGAAGACATATTTTTTTAAATAACACAGCCAGGTAGAAATTTAAAAACAAAAAATAGTGATAAGGGCATATAAGAGCTCTAGAACATCATTAAAAGATCAAATATCCATACCATGGTATATACACAAAAGGGAAGAAATAAAGAGTAACACCATAGGAAGTGTCTTCAACAAAATAATAGACCTCCTTGTGTTGGGTGAGAAATGGCACCGAGGTCCATAAAACCCCAAATATATATGAACAGGAAAGATTTTCACTATGACATATTATAGCTGAACTTTTAAAAGTACAGGACAAAGAAAGCGTATCAAAATTTGCAAGAAACAAGTGCTAATCACACTTAAGGTGTTCTCATCCTATTAACAGCATATTTCTCAGCAGCCTACAGGCCAAGAAGGCTTAGAATTATGTGTTTCAGCTCCCAAAAGAAAATAGTTGGCAACCAAAATTATTAAACCCAGCAAGGCTATCCTTCAGAATCTAAGGAAAATGGTTCTATAGGATAAACAAAAGCAAAAAGAGCTCATGCTCACCAGACTAGGCTTATAAAAGACGCTAGTTTCAGAAGTAGGAAAAAGAAACTATAGTTCTTATATATAGAATGTGAAAATATAGAACCTACTAGAAAAGTACATACACAAATGATAGACTAGAAAAAGCAAATATTATCAACACAGTGAGCCATCAAAAGAGAATGAGAATAAGAAATGAGCAAAGAATATTCAAAACTATTATAAGAAATTCAACAGAACAACGACATTAGCCTACACATTTCATGAACAACTCTGAACATAAGTGATCTTAATTCTCCAAACTAAAAGATATTAACTGAACCAATTACAAAACAAAACCCAACAATATGCTGCCTACAAGAAATTCATCTCACCAGCAAATAGATGGAAAGTGATATTCCAAGCAAATGGAAGCTAGATATAAAATTGGCAGAATAGACTTTAAAACAAAAACAGTAAGAAGAGGTCTAGAAGGTCATTTTACAGGGGAATTCAATGTACCACTCTTATATATCTTATATATCTGATATATTATCCCAACCAATCACCAACCAACCAACCAACCAACACACACACACACACATACACACACACACACACACACACACACACACACACACACACACACAGAGAGAGAGAGAGAGAGAGAGAGACAGAGAGAGAGACAGAGACAGAGAGAGAGACAGAGAGAGACAGAGAGAGAGAGACAGAGAGAGACAGAGACAGAGACAGACAGAGAGACATTAGAGATAAACTAAACTATAGATTAAATAGATTCAATAGATATTACAGAAGATACGCAACACACACAGAGTTTAGAGATAAACTACATTATAGATTAAATAGATTTACAGAAGATGCACAACACACACACACACACACACACACACACACACACACACCACACGGTGGGGGGTAGGTGCCCAGAGATAAACTACACTATAGACTAAATAGACTCAACAGACATTACAGAAAATCCTATGTAACAATATAGAGCACAAATTCTTCTCATTGGCACATGGAACTATCTCTAGAATGTACCATATATTAGAACCCAAATTAAATTGTGTCAAAAAGCTTTGATGTGAAATTATCTACTGTATTTCTCTGCTTATAATGGAATGGAAGTAGAAGTTAAAATCAAGAAAAACTTTAGAATTTACAAAAATACATGGTGTCCAAGAGCACAATTTTGAATGATCATTTAGGATGTCCAATGCTCATTTAGGAAGTAAGGGTAAGTTTTTTAAATTCCTTGAAACAAACCAAAATGGAAGCACAATATCCCTAAATACATAGGTTACAGCAAAATCAATACTAAAAGGGAAACAACCATCTACATTAAAAAAAAAATGAACGGAAAAAATTCACATAAGTAACCTAATGATGTATCTCAAGGTCTCAGAAAATCAAGAACAAACCATGCCAAAATCCAATAGAAGGAAATAATAGTGAAGATCAGACCAGAAATGAGGAAGTAGGGTCTAAAAGAACAACTCAAAAAAGACCTGCTTGTTTGATAAACTTATAGACAGACAGACAGAGAGGAGGGGCAAATAAGGAAAAGTTAATATGAGAAATGAAACACTACAATGGTTATCACAGAAACGGAAAGGCTCATTTGAGAAGATCTAGAAGAATTGGAAAATGTCTGGACAAATAATACTTACTAAAATTAAATCAAGTAGATATACACACACACACACACACACACACACACACACACACACACACAACTGTCTGCATAGACAAATGACAAAAATATAGAATCAGTAATTAAAACATCAGCAATGAAAAGCCCAGGGTAAAGGATTCACTAATGAATTTTACTAAATTCTTAAAGAACAATACAAATGCTTCTCAAATGATTCCATAGGCTTAATATGGAAGAGTGTGTTATGGATCCTATAAGGCCAGTATTAATCCATTACTAAAGCCTTAGGGGACACACACACACACACACACACACACACACACACACACACACACACCATTGTAGAACAGTATTACTAAAGACCATAGATAAAAAATCATTAACAAAATACTTCCAAATTGAATCAACAGCACATCAGTGATGTCATGCACCACAACTGAGTTGGTATCATTCCATGGATACACGGTGGGTCAATGTGTGCAATCCATTATCAAAATCCATAAATAGAATGAAGGAAGGATAACAGTAATAGGATATTTTCAACAAATGCAGAGAAAGCAGTTGATAAAATTTGATATCCCCTCATGATAAACCCTCTGAATAAAGTATGCATGGAAGGAACTCTACTTCACCAAAAGAAAGATGAAGTTTGATAACTTACAATTATCCTTCCAGAGAATGGAAGTGTTGACCAACTAAGACCAGAAGCAGTGCTGGGTGTCTGAGTGTCTACTTTCTCTGCTGTTATTCCTTACACTTCTGGGAACCTCAGCCAGAGCAGTCAGGAAAGAAAAAGAAATAAAATGAGTGTATACAAGAAGGAAGAAAGTGCCAGGCATGGTGGTGCATGCCTTTAATCCCAGCATTCAGGAGGCAGAGGAAGATGGATCTCTGAGTTCCAGGACAGCCAGGGCTACACAAAAAACAAAACAAAACAAAACAAACAAACAAACAAAAAACCCTGTCTCAAAAAAATAAAAAAAGAAGAAGAAAGAAGTCAAGTTACTCCAGTGTGTAGATTTGCGCCTAGAAACCAATTTAGTAAAGCAGAAGATACAAAGGTCACTGGCTCTTCTATACACCAATAATAAGTTTAAGGAAGTTGTGGCAGCAATTTCATTCAACACACACACACACACACACACACACACACACACACACACTTACTCACTCACACGCATATACATGCACACCCACACAATAAACTTAAGTAAGGAAGTAAAGACCCCTAGGGTGAAAATTATAAAACATTGAGAACGGAAATTGAAGAAGACTTTAAAAGATTGGCTGACCTGTGCTCACCAGATGGGAGAATTTCTGTCTTTAAATGATTGTATTGTCCAGAGCAATCCTTGTTGTCTTCATCAAAATACCGATGGCATTTGTCACTGAATTAGCAAAGGCAATCCCAAATTGCACACAAGACCCTGAAGAGCCAGAACCATCCTAAGCAAAAAGAATAAGGCAGCTGATATCACAGTACCTGACTTCAAGACACAGGACAGACACACAGCAAGAAAGACAAGCCGGTGCTACATAAAAACAGACACAGAGCAGAGAACCATCAAAAAGTCAGCTTAAACACAGCTAAGGGACCACGGACACACACTGGACAAAGGACAGCCTCCTAAACCACTGGTGCTGGGAAAACTGGGAATGGGCTGAAGGCAGGAATCTTCCCATCAGTCACCTGTACAAACACCAACCCAGAATTCCTCCAAACCCCTGGTGTCAGAGTGGGAGCTCTGAGGCCACTAGAGGAAAACGGGACACTTATGGATATCAGTAGAGGAAATGTCTTCTGGGGAGGAATCTAAAAGCACAGCAAGTAAAAATTAAAACTAGGATTTTGTCAAACTTAGATCCATAAAACAAAGGACACAAGCCATGAGTGAACATATAGCCTGGAAGGAAACACATGTGTGTGTGAGCCAGCGAGTCACCAGACAGAGCAGAGTGTTAATGGTTAGACTATAAAAATAACCAAAAATGTAATAAAAAGAACAAATAACCCAATTAAAGCAGGGGCAAATGACCTGAATATACACTTCTCAAAAGAAATGTTAGAAATGGTCAATACATGAAAAAAAAATTCAATACCATTGGCATCAGGGGAATGCAAATCAAGACACATCAAGGTGCCATCCCATTTAAGATAAAACACCTCTAATCAATCAATCAGTTACTCAGTCAATTCATAAAACAAAACAAAAAATGCTGGCTATAGAAACACAGGGGCCTTTTATACACTGTGAGAGTGTAAATTAGTGCAGACACTATGGTGGACAGTATGATGTTTCCTCAAAAATGACTGAAAACAAGTAACTACCACATGACCCAACTATCCCACTCCTGGATATATAGCTCAAGGAAATGAAACCAGCACAGCAGAGGGGCACCTAGAGACCCATGCTTGTGATGTTTATAACACTCAAGATATGGAATCAACCTAGCAGAGGATCACCAGATCAAAACATGTGTGGATAAGGACAATGGTGTATGTACACAATGGGGTTCTATTCAGCCATGAGGAAGACTCCTGTTGTTCACAGCAAAATGGACACTCAGCAAAACATGGCAGACATGGGAGGACAAAAGTCATATATTCTTCCTTAGGTAAAAAGCTAAAATAGGGCTTACTAATTGGAAGGGTGCCGGGAGGTGGGGTGGCAATGGTGGGTCAAGGGTAGAGGGTAGATGGAAATGATCGATGCCCATGCAAGCAGCCATTAATTCATACACTAATTTATCATTAGCATGTGTTAAGAATAAAACAAATTAACACACTCCAAATGGCAAGAATAATGAAGTCTTTCTATCATGCTGTTCTATGACCTGTTACAGTCAGTGGGGTAAAATGCTCTAGTTTTGTTTACATCCAGGGGTGGGTTTTCACTTTAGGTCTAGGTGATGTTCCCATGTTTCCCATTGAGGAAAATAAAGTCAGTCTCACTTATTTAAGTGATCGAGAAAAGGAAGTAGCACATCCATGAGGAGACACACATCTTATGTTAGTACTGAGTCGTGACAGAGCAGAGGATGATTTGGAGCTTCAAATGACTATGTTCTAGACAATCCTGCCCTGGAATGTGCCAAGTTGTCCTCTGCCCAAAGGAAGAAGCCAGGACATTTTTTCTGCTCTGTATACTGTGTGACAAGGAGCTTTGCACACATGCTCCAGCCATGAAGCATCAATTGTAAGCTTAGAGCATCCCAGGGTCACAGTGTAGAGTAGGATTTTAGCTGTTAGACCTGGAGAAAGCAAAAGGACTATCTCAGCCTCTCCCTTTCGGAGGAAAAAGAGACCCAGAAAGATGCTGTCTTGCCAAAGTCAGAACTTATAGATAGATGCACTAGTGTCTTCAAGGTTGACATGAGGATCCTGACTGTCCTGTGAGTTATTCCCAGCATGTCAACCTGTCTTGTGCCCCCTGTAACTATGAGTGATCCTTGCATGTGCACTGCATGTAATGGTTCTAAAAAGCATTTACTGATTGGAATCCTGTGCCATACATTCCCCTGAAAATGTATCTAAAAGAAAAGGCAATAAATGCATGGTTTAAGATATTAAAACATAATGATGTTCATGACAGTGAATTTCAGAACAGTTCAAAGTTCATAACAGAAGCGGCCCAACAACACCAGAATGCTTAAACACATGGTCATTTTGTATAGCCATTTTAGTGTGTGTGTGTGTGTGTGTGTGTGGTGGTGGTGGTGGTGGTTTAGTAGTTTGACGGCTTCTGTTCAAGTTTTTTGTCCATTTTGTGTTGGTCTTTGTGTGAGTTACCTGGTAGGGATCTGGTTCTATTCTTCCACATATACAGATGCCGTTTTCTCAACACCCTTTGAAGAGACTGCCTTTTCTCCATTATATCTTCTTGGTGACTTTATTAAAAAATCAGCTGAATGTAAACATATGGGCAACTTGGGATTTTCTTCTAAGATTTGATTCCCTCTCTCTCTCTCTCTCTCTCTCTCTCTCTCTCTCTCTCCCCCATGGAAGCAAGAAGGTGTCACATCTCCTGGAACTGGATTTACTTCTGTTTGTGGGTGCTGGAAACCAAACTTGGGGATTCTGGAAGAGCAGGCAGTGCTCTTACCTTAAACCACCTCTCCAGCCCCATTTTAGGAATGTCTTCCCTGTAGCATTGGTCTTCTGTTGTTAACACCAGCATCATGATGTTTTGGCTACCGTAGCTTCACGTTTGAAAACACAGCGATGCTAGATTTTCAGTTTTTTTTTTCCAGACTTTTCCTTCTTTGAAAGCTCTTTATTATTTATCCTGACTCTTCTTCCACACAGTTAAGGCCAGTAATATGAGGATAGTTTTGCAGGAGTTAAGAACTGAGACTCAGAGACCCTGTGGCGTCGGCCTATCATCCCACCGGCTAGCCTGGGAATGTGGCCCTGAGGCTCAGAGCCAGTTTTTCTTCAAACTTGGAGCTTTTTGGATCACACAGGAGACATTCAGATGAATCAGTTTATTTATAGAAGAAAAATACTTCATGGAGACCCTGAAACAAATTTAATCTGAATCCATGCAGAATCCCATCAAATATGGCACCCTCAGATCAAATGAAGCTACTTCGCAACCTGCTCTAAATAGCGCTGATCTTCCTCTAGCAAGCTCTAGGAAGTGCTAGGGAACTTCCTGTGGATGTATGTTATATTTATTGCACCCACACAGCTGCTTTTGGGCTGCTTATTTAAGCTTAGAGAAACACATAATTCGGGTACCTTTGATCTCCCGTCTTAAGCCTGGCTGTTATAAATAGATAGGATTCCAGCTGAAGTATACTAATGATTTTTACTATGCAAATTATTGTGGTTCCTTAGCAACAGAGCAAATAAGTGTTTCCTCTCTAATTCTGTTGGTTTAAAAGAGGTACACAACAAGTTAATTAGAGAGGGGTTGAGGATGATTCGTAAATGTCACATTAACATGTGGATCATTCTTGTAGCACTCAAAGACTTCAAAATAATGGAAACTATTTTCAATAGAGCTGATTTGTTGTCTGTAGAATGTTTTCCCCAGTCAAGATTTGGAATAAAGTGGCTTGTGCTGCTTTCGCTACAACTGCTGGTTACCAAGGTGCTTGGTTTAAAGACAGAGGTCTACAAAATCTAGCTTGCAAGTGAGAACTTGAGTCACTAGTAGAATCCTTGTTCTACAAAGCCACGTGAGCAAGTCCTTCCTTTTACTGGATGAGAACTTGGGCTTAGAGTTAACAAAGACTTGCCCGGGAGGCTGGGGGCTTGGCTGAACTTCAGCTCAAATCCAAGATTTCTGTCTCAGTCACAGTAGGCTTCCATGACATAACATGGGTGGCCTACCCAACAGCTCCAGCGAGTAGAATCCAAAGAACAAGGTGCCAACACGGGCAGTTTCTAGTGAGAGCACTTGCTGTCTTCTAGAAACCCACCCTCTAGCTGAGTCTTCATACAGCAGAGAAAGGGCGGGCAAGAGAAAGGAGGTGAAGGGCGAGGGAGGGCTCTGCTAACAATGCCTTAGGAGGACACTAGTCTTATCATGAGGCCCCCATCCTCATGACCTCATCTAACCCTAATCACCTTCCAAAGTTCCCATCTACAAACTCCATCACAGTAAACAGGTTAGGGCTTTTGATTATGAATTTAGATAGACATAATTACTCTGTCCATAACAACCCTCATTGCTGTCAGCACCCCTTCTACATTCCAAGTCTGGCCCCTGGATTCTCTACAGAGGGAACTCTTCAGCGTCTCCAAGTATTTGTTTCTAAATCTGTTTTCTACTGATCTTGGACTTGATTTCTGGTCATTGCCCTTATGAGTCTCCCCCTCATTATGGCTGGACTGGCCTAAGGACATCTAACTCATGAACTGCTTTCAGAGGGAAGATTGGGAGTGAAAATGTGCTCAGAGTGCAATTCTATAATAATATTAGGGTAAATTCTGAAACAACAACAACAATATTGATAATGACAGAGAGCTTTAGGGGCTGTCATTAGTTAATTCATTTAACTTCGTCTGACCCTGGCCTGGCCTGCTGGCTCCTGCAGAACAGTGACAAAAGACTCTCCAGCCTTCAAGGAGGCAGTGGCCGGAGAGCACAGATGGTCATAATTTTATGACGGGCTGTTTCCCTATAATGCCATCTAATTGAAACGTCTGTAGATCAAAAATGTGCTTAATGTACCTAACCTCTGGTCCCTAGACTTAGAAGCACAGCACATGGTGGGGGCGGAGTCTGACTGTAGGGATGAGGGATTACAGCACAGCCACTACCAGCATCTCGAAAGAGGATCTCACGGCATATCGATAGCACAGACAGAGGTCAAAGTTCAAAGTGTATGCGGTCCTTACTCAGGGCATATTGCTTTCTTACTGTGAAACAGTCAAAAACTTAATCCCCATCATGTTAGTTCTGGGGCCACCTGTATGTACTCAGTATTCACAAGTACTTCCTTGGATGGGCTCTGAGAAGTACATGCTTCAGGCTAAAGGGAGCTAGAGACTGTTCACAAGGACCTAGGAGCTCTGAGCGTGGCTCTGGATGCAGGCTCAGCAGAGTGGGCTGAGCCAAAGGAGTGAAGACTGGTCCTGTCCATCCAGAAAGTGAGATGAAGGTGAATATTGAGAGAACTCATGCTATAAATAACTCACCTGTCTGGCTGTCACCACTTTAAATCCTGCAGTCAAGAAAGGTAAGAATGAACAGCTGATTGTCAAAGTCAAAAGGTCTCATTAGTTCAAAATAAGATGAAATAAAATGATAACCTCCCATTTTAATTATATCATCACACATTTTAAGTGTTGATGTAGTTTTGTGGTTTTACATCTGTTGAAATTGTCGCTCATATTAATTACCCAGAAGTTTAAAGAAAAAAAAATGCTTTTCCTATTTTGTAACACCCAGGCAATGAGTAAGGGAAGGTTTGGTATAAAGAGATAAAATCATGTATTCAATAAGGAGCACACTTAGCAGCAAGTATCAGAGAACCCAACTGGAAATGACTCAACGCCTGTGAACCTCTATGGTGGACTTGGGAGTGAGTCTGGAAACTCAGACTTTTAGTGTTGGCTCAGAACATAGACCCTCAGGATCTCTTCCCAGGGTCTCCTGGCTTCACATGACCTGTGTAGAAAGGGCACACCAGGCTAGAAGTGAAGGATCTCATACATATTTCTTCCTTTATTAGGGAAGAAAAAATATTTCTTAGGTAGCCCTGTGAGTTGTATCTCACTTAGTGGGGCGGGGGGGGAGGCTTAGGAAGCTGGCAGGGGCAGAGCAGATGTGACAGTGATAAACAGCTGTGGCAACACGTAGTTGCAAACTGCAAGGCATGGAATTTGCAGAGTGTGCTGTCTTCTCCCAAGCCATCATGCCAGACTCCGTCACTTCAGCAGTACTTGCCAAGGACAGAGTCATTGGCCAGACTCCTTCCTTTGACATGTGAAGGAAGTGTAATTGCTAAAGGGGTGCCTTACCTCAATCTCAGCTAAGAGCCTGGCTTTTATGGCTGCTACTGCACTAGGATTCCAATTAGCTCTTATACTTCAGAGATGGGGGTGGTGACAAAGTGGCCGTTAGAGTCTGCAATATCCCACACACTGGCAAAGACAAACAGTCCATTCTTTGTCAAGGTACTCAGAGGGACATCTCTGGGGACTGACTGACTCAGACTTCCCTGGGGTTTCATTTTCTCCATGGGAAGAAAGTCACCTATGTGTATTAAACACAATCATCTTAATGAAACCTGGCTTTTAAAATTAAGATACAAAGCCAAGCTTCCATGTAGTCAAAGCTCTCTCATCTAATAAAGCAGCAGATTCCTTGGTTGTTTTAATTGTCTCTGGAGCTTAAGGCTAGAAAACTCTTCCCTCTTCTCCCAACACTTCCTCGATGCTTTTCTCCTGGCTTCCTGAAGTAGAGTGGCTGGCATCTCTCTACCTTCTTCTGCTAAGAGTACCTACTTTGCCTACTTTCCATCTGACCTCCAGAGTTGTTCTCTGCTATTCTTTGCCTTGTTCTGTGTCCTTGGTGACTGGCCTCTACAAACCACATCACCAGCTGCCCTTGTTCTTTGGATTTCTATTGGAAAGCACTAAGAGGAGATGGGCAGATATGAGAGATGGGCACCCTGAGTCCCTGGCACTCTTCCTGTCAGCATGTTTGGTAGTGGTCTCTTCCTCTAACCCAGCCTCAACTCCTCAGTGACAGTCGACTATATCTCTCAGCTCCCACTGGTAACTCTGGTCCAGCCCTTTTGGGCTGAGTGGTAAATGGCTCCCATGGCTGGCATTCTGTGGGCAATGATCCACTCCTTTGGGATCTCTGAGCCTATACCTCTGTAAACTTTCAATGATGTCCCCTATTTACTGAGCCCCGATTTCCACTTGAGAAGTTGTCTTTGTTCCACTTGAATGGACCAAAGGAACCCTTGTAGTTGAAATTTTCCCCAGTCCTGCCTGGCCCATGGTCAGGACAAATCTCTCTCATCCACCAGTCCTGCAGCCACTCAGACTTAACAAAGTAAACATACAGAGACTTGTATTGCTTACAAACTGTATGGCCGTGGCAGGCTTCTTGTTATCTAGTTCTTTTATCTTAAATTAACCTATTTCTATTAATCTATACCTTGCCACATGGCTCGTGGCTTACCGGTACCTTACATGTAGCTTGTCATGGTGGTGGCTGGCAGTGTCTCCCTGCCTCAGCCTTCCACCTCCCAGAATTCTTTTCCTCTTTGTCCCACTTACCCTGTCCTTTCTGCCTGGCTACTGACCAATCAGAGTTTTATTTATCTATCAATCAATCATCCACACCAAACCCCTGATGAGGGATGCCTGCTTTACTCTGGTCAAGATAAGGGATACTGTGGAGGAGCCTACGGCCCAAGTAAGTTCTGTGGATGCTCTGCCTGTGGAGTTCTGAACAAGAGAGGGTAGTAACTAGTTCAAGACCTGCAGAAGCTCAACCCTCTGGTTGTGCAACCAGTCAAGCTGAAGAACATCTCTAGAGCCATCCAGGACAGAGGCCTTCCAGGCCTCACTCCACAGCTTTCCTCCTCATCTTCTATACCTAGAGAGTTTTCTAGCCTGTTCTATCTTGATCCAACGAGCTGGCATAGATCTCTGTTGTCTATCTCAGACAGAGACTCTTCGCTGTCGTGTCTACCAAGCAGCTCCTCCAGCACTTGCCAGCCTCAGATGTCCAGAGAGCCCAAATGCCTATCTCCATTCTCTGTGGGAGACACTGTGTGCCTCAAGTCATTGAACTTGCTGGTTATTGTGTTCATAGCTCTCTTCTGTGGTTCATGTGCAACCATTTCATGACAGTAACTTTCCTTGGTACTTTCCAAGGGACCTTCCTTTGGGGGGTGCTGTCCTTTGCCTGTACTTCTTCTGATGGCTGATTTAGGACTCCAGACCTGTGAACAACACCCCCCAAATACCAAACACCACAAGGAGACCAACTGTGCCCTATTTACTGAACTCTCCCTTTCCTCTCCATCTTGGGAGAGGTGAATTAAAAACAAACTCCTAGGTCTTACATTTCTCTTTGAGTGGTATATCCATAATCTACCCTGCCCCTGTAGCTGGTTGACACTTATAATTGTGCTGACTCATCAACCTCTAGAAATATCCTTTTAAAAACAAAACAAAACAAACAAAAACAGTTGTTTGTGTTTTAGGCCTGGGATAATTTAGAGATCTTTTCCTGTTTGTTTTGTTGAAATGAGATTACATTTACTCAGGCTGGTTTCTGGCTATTTAGGCTGAAAATGGCCTTCAGCTCCTAATCCAAAATCACCTCCGAAGAGTCGGGATCACAGGTGTGCACCATGATCCCTTCTAGAATGTTTGGAGAACATAGAAATAAGATCTCTGCAGCTACAGTTAAGTGAAAGATCCTGAGATGAGATCACCCTGGACCTTAGGATGGTGTCCTTCTTGTGAATAGAAGATGAAGAGGTGAAGATAGAGACTGGGTTGGTCCTGAGAGAAGACTGCCAACACCAGAGCCATCAAAGCTGGGAGGGCAAAGCAAGATCTTCCCAGAGGCTACAGAAGCACGGCTGGGCCAGTGTCTTGATAGGGATTCTGGCCTCCATGGCCAAGAAAGAATAAACTTAAGTTGACAAGCTTCTTGATTATTTGTCACAGTACTAGGGAATCTCTCACTAAGGCTTGTAAGGGAAGCAGAGAGCTATTTTCTATTAGGGATTAAAATTGATAGATCAAGATTATACTCAGTTCTCCTGATTCCCAACTCGCAACAGGTTTTTCTCATATTGTATTCTTCTGTGGGATTTGCTCCATCAGTCAGAAAGAGGGGTAATATCCTAGCCTGTCTCCTTTTTCCTAAGGTTTGGGACAAAAGAGTCCATGGTGACACATCCAGTCCCTCACCAGTTTGTCGCTACTCCCACCTATGAACCCCCTGTGGATGCTGCCTGCAGGTGGGGATGTGGGCAAATCTGCCGGTACTGACACCTGAGCAGATTAGAGTCTGCTCTCCTCGGGGCAGAGTAGGGGATAGAGTGTCTTTGCAAACCTGTCATTCAGGCAGAATCATATACTTAATGGATGAAATATATATAGTCTTACAAGCCCAACCCTAAATATAAAGCAACTATATCATCCAATATGAAACAAACAAACAAACAAAAAAGCCTTAAAAAGTGGGGAAGGAGCACCCAGCTTTATCGGATCATATAGGAACACATTATTATCAAGGCAGTGGCCAATTTTCTAACAATTTTCAAGCATAAATTGGCCTAAATGCTGTTTGTCACCAAGCCCAGGTTAAAGGTATTCCACTGTAGACACTCATCTCCACACGGATATAAGTTACCCATCAATTATTTACTCCGACTTCTGGGATAGTGTCCTGCCCTGTTGGGCTGGCTCTATCACTTTTGTTAGGGGACCACCATGCTAAAGAGATAAGCGGAATAACTAGCTTTAATGACATGCTGTACTTCCCTTCCCAGAATGCCCTGCACCACACAGTAAGAAGCTTATGGACTGCAGACACTTAACTCAGAGAAGCCTAACTTTTCCTTTTCCTCTTTCTGTTTTCCTCTCCGAGCTGCCTTCCTGAACGCATCCGGCTTTCCATGGGTTGCTGTTCCTCTGAAGCCTCTTCCCGGCCTTAGGGCTGCATGTCTGCCATGCATCTGAACTCTATGCTGGCTTCCAGGGTGTGGCTTCTCCCATTCTGTCCCAGTTGGCCTCCACTGAGGTTTTTTTAGCTTTCTTGCTCAGTGATTTTTCTTTCAAACTAATAAAGTTGTCTACAAATATGTAGAGCTCACTAGTTTGGGTGTGTTTCTCCCATACAAATTTGTGTGGACTCCTACATAATTAAGGGATGAAAAGATCTGAATGTAACACACCCAGCTAATGAAAGCCCCAAATAAGCTCAGAGCTCCCACCAAAGGGGACAGGTAAGTCAAGGAGAGTCTGGCCGGTTGAGCTCAAGCCCACATCCTTAACTTTCAGGGAACTCAGATAGCCTTTCCCAGCTTCCCTTGCAACTAAGGGAGGTCATGTGGTTAAATTCTGGCCAATGAAAAATGAGCAAAAAATAAAAAATGAAATAAAATAAATTGGAGCCTGCCAGTCCCAGGCCTAGCATATGTAACCCTTCATTCCTTCTCCCTCTGGGAACCGGAAAGCTATGTGGAAGCCTGGGGCCTAGTTCCAAAGAGTGAGGTTTCTGTCTTGTGCTTAGAAGAGGTCAGGAACATGGGACTGGATGTGGTAAGAGCAAGAAATAGATTTTTTTTTTTTTGGTATTTAATTGGTGCGATTTGGGTATTTACCTGTGATAGAAGCCAGTTTTAGATAAACATACATTGGTTTTAGTGTTGTTTTTATTTTTTAAATAAAAAGACTGTGCATGTATTATTTGTTCAGTTAAAGATAATTTTTCGAGGAAAGATGGAATGCTTCCAAACTATTGTACAAGAGGGAGGTATGCCAACTTCTGTGTGAGTGACAGTGGTCCTCTTCCAGAGTACCTGGAGCTCTGTGGGGAAGCCTGCTGGAAACCACCAGGGAGACAAATGGCTCTCGACTGTCGGGGGGGAAGAGAGGTGGAGAGAAGAGAGAGGCCCATGCCTGCACTGTCAATCATTTTGCTACGGGGGCCCAGTTTCCCTTCCTGCTAGAAAGTCCGACGGTGGCCAGGAAGCCCACTCAGTCTCCATGTTTGTGGGATAGGATCCTTTGTCCAAGAAGAATTGGACCGGGGACAAGTTGAGTTGTGATGTGTGCAGGGTCCTCAGCTGGTTGCACAGGAAGCTGAGGTGAGCTTTTGGAGATGGCCCAAACGGGACAAGGTGCTGGGCCAAATTGATGCAGTTACCATTGCTTAGATTAGCTTTGGGACGAGGCCCTCCCCTGGGAGGGAAAAGCCGTCTCAAACCAATGCTCCCAGCAGCTGCTACAAGGCACTGTTTCTTACTCCTCGGGGAATCTGGCTGTGCAACCCAGAATAAACTCCTGCTCCTTTCATTCAGAGCTGGGGAGGGAACCGAGATAAACCTTGAGTCTGAGGAAGCTTTGCTAGCTTCCCAGAGATCCCACACACGACATGATTTAAATGTTTTCTAGACATTTGACAAAATCTGTTTGTGAAGGGCTCTAGCAGGCCCACATGGCTCTGACAGGCTTTGTCCTTCCCTGATTCCCTCTCCCCTGCTAAACCGTTAGACAACACTCACAGAGCTCCAAAGGTAAATATTCCTAAAGATAAATTCCTAAACAAGGTCCGTTTCCTTACCTGGCCACTTCCTCCTCCTGAGGCTGACCACCAAGTGAAGGGGTTAAATTCTCCCACTCTCACAACCGAGTTTGATTTCAGTTCACTGAGAAGGGCAAAACAGGTTACTGTCCCACAAAGGGCCGTTTATCCACAGTGCCCTTGCCTTCAGGGGCGAGGCCTGAGCCAGCCTCACAGTGTCAAGGACAAGCCCAGCTGCCCCTTCTGAGTCACATCTGCACAAGCTTGTGTAAGTGTGTCCAGAAATGGTAAGACTAAACGTCAGCCAATTAGAAACATACTAATGTAACTGCTCCTTGCCTAACCAATTATGAATGAGATGACCTAACTGTCCCTGCAAACTCTCCTTAGCTGTGCTTTTAAAAGGAGCCTGCACGCTCCTCTCAGGGACTTTGCCATTTTGTACAGGTGAACAACCCCACGTGCATGCTGGAATGATAAAATAAATAAATAATAAATGCTCTTTGCTCTTACATACTATTTGAGTCTGGAGTCTTCCTTCAGTGTTTCCTTGGACCCTACATTTGGTGCATTGACCAGGAATGCTGGGAACTCCCCCCTTTCCCCCACTCATTGGTGGAGCATTGTAGGAGAACACCTTCTGTTCTCCGCCAATCGGTGAGTCTGGGTGAGTCTGGGTGTGTCTGGGTGTGTCTGGGTGTGTCTGGGTGTGTCTTTGTTCTGGCTTGGTGACTGGACAAAGGAAAACAACAAAAACAACTGGTGCTGGTCTGGTGACAGGACACAAACTGGAGACCTACTGAGGAAGGGCGGGTGTGCCTTCAACTTCCTCCTGGTCAGGGAGTCTGAGGACACACAGAATTCCCTTCTGGTGGAACCAGAGACTTCCAATCTCTTGGAGTTAGGAAGCTCCAATCTGGTTCTGGCAGCCTGTTGTTCTGTTTTATGACTGTGACAGCCTTTTAAGCAATGGACTGCCTATCCCCATTTTCTTTTCTTTCTTAAGCCTATGTACATTGTAAAACACACTGGAACCTGTTTACAGGTTTTGTTTTCCTGTCTGGACCTCTTTTACTGCCTATCTCTAGTCTTTTTTGATTGCATGAGCAAACTTTAGAATGCGAAGTTACACCTGAATCTTCCAAGTGGCTCTTGGCTGACTCTGCCTGCCTCTCGGAGGTGCATGACCAAGAACTGCATTCAACCTTTCTGACTGTAGGAAACCTGCACCTGCCTTGTCACAAGAGATTTTTTACTTAGCTTGCCATTCCTATTTGGTGCTGCTAAGTATGACTCTTAAAGGAGCCATATCCTTTTATTTTATTTTATTTTTTACTTAATGTTCTCAGGCCCTACATGGAAATTTGAGAGCCTCACATTGGTATACCAAAATGTTGTTGGTTGTTTTTGCTCTTTTGGGGGGCCCACCACCCAGATCCCAAATAAACCACACACAGAGGCTTATTCTTAATTATGAATCCCCAGCCTTGGTGTGGGGATTTCTTGCCAGCTTTCCTTAATTTTAAATTATCCCGTCTACCTTTTGCCTCTGGGCTTTTCCCTCTTCTTACTTCTGTCATCTTACTTTCATTCTTACTCTGTGGCTGGCTGTGTGGCTGTGTGGCTGTGTGGCTGTGTGGTTGACTGTGTGGCTGTGTGGCTGTGTGGCTGTGTGGCTGTGTGGCTGTGTGGCTGGCTGTGTGGCTGTGTGGTTGACTGTGTGGCTGTGAGGCTGTGTGGCTGTGTGGCTGTGAGGCTGTGTGGCTGTGTGGCTGTGTGGCTGGCTGGGTAGCTGGGTAGGTGGTCCCTGGAGTCCTCCTTCTTTTCTCTTGTTCTTTCCCCTTTCACTCCTTGATCTTTTTTCTCCTCCCAGATTTCTCCTTTCATATACACTCTCTGCCTGCCCACCCTGCCTAACCTTTCTCCTGTCATGCTATTGGCCATTCAGCTTTTTATTAGACCATTGGGTGTTTTAGACAAGAACAGTATCACAGCTTCACAGAGTTAAACAAACGCAACATAAAAGAATGCAACACATCTTTGCATTATTAAAATAAATGTTCTACAGTATAAACAAATATAACACATCTTAAAATAATATTCTATAACACTAGCCACTGATGGGAAGGTTCCCATCTATTGGAGTTAGGGAACTCCAATCTGGTTATGGTAGCCACTGATGGGAAGATTCTTATCATCTGGGTGAAGCCTGAGCACACGACAGGCTACCAACTAGTTCTTTCCAATTTCTTTTTTGAACACTGGTAGGTTTGGTGTGTGTGTGTGTGTGTGTGTGTGTGTGTGTGTGTGTGTGTGCGTGTTTGTGTTCTATTCCTACTCTTTTGTGTCCTTGAAAAATATTGTTATGGGACATACAGCAAGCTCCACCCCCCTGGACCTAGTCCAGACACATTTCAAGGGCTTCAAGTGCCAAGCAGAGAGTCTGGGGTTAATTGACTGGGGAACACTGACTGCTAGGCACTCTGTGCCCACCAGCTGCTGCACTGCCCATGCAGCCTCCACTGCTCTCCCCACAAAGCCAAATTCTTCACTGTTGATACAATTTACAGCCTTGTGATAACACCTCCCTTCACCAAGGTCCTTGCCATGGCTACTTTCCCACCTTAATCCTTTCCTGTCCTGAAACTCTCTAAGAAACTGCTGAATTAAACCAACCTATATACTTTAAGATGTCTTGGATTTAAAATAAAAGTTAAAAAATATATTATATTTGGAATATGCTTTTATTTTCACAGGAAAGAAAAATATATGGTTTTTGGTCATTTAGATTTAGTGGGTTATAAATATTTATCATCATTTAAGGAAGTTAGTTACATATTATTATTAATAATGGTAAGTAAAAACTACTACTAGTCTCAAATACTTTACATTGGTATGGGTTTTTATATGTTGATACAAATTTAGGGTTATTTTTGTTATGATATATTTGTATTTATATATTTATACTTTTGTTTAAGGTATTATACCAATACAATATTCTAGACTACTAAAAGAAACCTCAGGAAGGACTTTGATGAAAGTTTTTGTGTTGTCTGGAAAGCAAGAGAGAAGACAGGAGACTGGAATAAAAAAAATAAAGAGAAGGGAAAGAGGAGTTTGTCTAAAGTAAAAATATCTGGCTGAACCAGAGGAGCAGAGATAGGAAAAGCCTGACCTGAGGGTGTGTAGGAAGTTGTAGAAAGCCAGAGGGGGTGTAAACTGTATTTGCTTTGGTTTCTCCTACCTGCAAATACTGAATTTGAGAAAAATAAACCCATAAAATGTGTTGGAAATTTGACCATATTAAGTTAATTCTGGTTGGTTTTCTTCATTTAAAAAGAAAAGCTGATGATTCTTCACTGCAAAATATTTATATTAGAAATAGGCTCAGACTCTTTAAAGGAGGGTGGAGGACTGAGGTCTTATGTCAGACTTATTTAAAAATATAATGTATGATTAAAAATACAGGTTAATAATTAATCATCCTATTACAGCCCTCTGGGTTGCAGGGTTCTATATCATTGGCCTCCTGTGAAATGGCAGAACTGAAGCTCTTAGCTGTTCAGAATTTCATGGAGACACCCAAACCTGTTTCTTAAAAGTTGTCAACATTACATCTATGGTCTGTAAATAAAAACTGCGGTCTAACTGCCCCTGTAATGTCTAAGTATATACTTATGTCTATGGATAAAAAAAATGTAAAACAAAAAGTAGACCTGAGAGGTCCATTTGATTGGTATATCTACAAGGTAATATGATGGCCTGGTTGTTGTTACCAAACTTAAATATATTTTCAAGATTAAGCCTAGGGTTTGTATATATCAGATATATTTAATAGATAATGGTCCTCAAACCTGTCAAATATCTGATAAATATGACATTTTAATTGTTTAATAAAAAAGCTTATTGTGACAGAGACTCCAAGCTCCTAACAATGACCCAGAGGTCTCCAAAAAAGATAATGGAACACCATGATGACTCCAGCTGGATTGTTGATAACACTGACTACTGGTCAAAATACTCCAGTTCAACAGCTGCTGCCAGGACCTGGCCCAGGCTGTACACAGGCAGGACACTGGAGAATTGATTGCCCCACTTTGCCTAGACAAAATAAGGTTGGTCTTCCCCATGTTCCTCCTCTATAGGAAAAACCTTCACCTTATGGAAGTGGCAGCCAAAGACTGATGGTATCCTGGGACTCTGCCCCAGCATTATGGAGACCACAAGAGCCTGGGATATCTGTCTAGGTAATTAACTAGTCTCTGTCATTTTAACTGATACACAGGCCATTCAGATTATACTTCATGTTATAATTTATCCTTCTCAAATTTCTGATGATATGGACAGCTAGGCTAGCTATAACTTTGTCAGTTAACAGCAACAGGAAACCAGATTCTTCCACAGGGCTATAACTAGCTTGTTAGCTCATTTTATACATAAAAATTAAGCCTTGCTTTTTCTAAAGCTAATATGTTTCCTATAGAAAAAAAAACTGGTTTCAAATTTAACTTTCCACTAAAGGAATATGCTTTGCAATGACTGTTCTCAGTAATAACTACTTGTATCTCTGATAGATGATTGGATGAAAAAAATGTTCTAAAATATAAAAGTCTGTACAAGTTTTAAGGGTCTAAGAAAATGTTCTCAAGTTTTGAGGGTCTAAGAATGTTGTAAGGTATATAAAGGTCTGAGGATATGAGAGTCTATGTATGTTCTGAGGGTATGAGATACATAAAGGTCTGAGGAAGTAAAAACTAAATTCTAAGGGTCTCAAAAATTATTTAAGATGTAAATACAAGTTATAAAGATATAAATAAATGATTTAAGGTATAAAAAATTCTGATTTCTTTCCCCTTCAATGATATTATTATACTAGGATTTCAAAAGTTCAAAGTTGAACATTAATAGAGTTCTGATAAGCTGGCAGAGCAACAACTACTTACTGTTTAAGTCAAAGCTCAAAATTTTAACTTTCTTAGTCTATCTTCTAAACACAGACTTAAAGGCGCTTCTTGTGGTGATACATTGTATACCCAATAAAGCTTGCCAAAGGGTCAGAGGACAGAGCCAGCCACTAGATTAGGTACAGAGGTCAGACAGTGGTGGTACACATCCTTAATCCTATCACTCAGGAGGCAGAGATCTATCTCCATCTCTGTGAGTTCAAGGCCTTACTGGAAATAGAGGCAGGCAATGGTGACACACACCTTTAATCCCAGTACTGGGAAGGAAGCACACACGCCTTTAATCCCAGGACATAATGGCAGGATGAAGAAAGGTGTGAGGAAACAGGAACTAAAGCAGTTCAGCTGAGATCCTTTCAGGTGAGGACTCAGAGGCTTTCAGTCTGAGGAAACAGGATCAGCTGAGGAGTTGGTGAGGTAAGATTGGCTGTGGCTTGTTCTGTTTCTCTGATCTTTTAGCTTTTACCCCAATATCTGGCTCTGGGTTTTTAACTAAAAGGCTATCTCAGATTCGAGCAATAGCTTCTCATCAGGCCAAAGACATCTCTGTACAATTGATATCTAGCTCTCTGGACAAAAAAATATGTTCATGCTTTTTAACCCAAATCTATAACTTTTGCTAGTACTCAAAGGTGTGAGTCTACCCCAGCTATTTTACAGACACCTGTTACCATCTTTTTTTATAATGTGGGTTTCAATACAGATTGGTAATGCTAATATGTCTAAAATTTGTATGTCTTTTTGTAAACTAAAAATATATATAAGCATCAGAAAATCTGGGGAGATATAAAACTTGGATCCACTTCTCACAGGCCTAAAGGACTCCAGATAAGTACAGCCTACGTTTCCCCACCTGTCTATTCCTGAGACTGGCATTTCTCTCTCCTGGTCTTGGGATTCCTCCCCTCCATCAATTACTAGGACTATGGGCCTGAAAATTCCAAATGTAATGTATTTTCCTTTAAGTTCATGAATTTTAACTTCTGTCCCTACTCTGTATTTGTCTCAACAGATTTATACTTGGCTGACAGACATATCCAAGCATCAACTACTGGCGACAACCTGCTCCAAATGACTACTAGCCCTGGACTTGCTAAAAGCTGATATGGACCAGTCCAGCTGATGTGATTGTTCCCTGTTTCTAGAGCTGGGTCAGATAACCACATGCTTCTGATGAATGCCCCCATTGCCCAGCCTTTGACGAGCCTTTCAGCATTCCTGGGCCCTGATAACAACACCCCAGTTTCAGCCGGAAGTAATTACAAAGAAAATATGTCATTTTGTGCAGGTGAACCACCCCACACATGATGGAATATTAGTAAACCCTCTCTGCTCTTACGTACTGTTTGAGTGTGGAGTCACCTTTGGCATTTCCTTGGAAGCTGGCAAGGTCCAGCTATCAATCAAAAGCCCACTGTTGTCTCACCTAATTAACATGCCCAATCAAAACAAAGCAAATCAGTCCAACACAGGGTTTCCTCCTTTTCCTCTATAAACTGCCATTTGCCTATGTGCCACATCTGTCTCCTCTCTGTCTAGAGGCAATCCATTGTCCCTTGGGGCAAATATCCCTCCCCCTTCTTTGTTCTTTTCCCCATTCTCCTCCTCCATCTCCTGTCTTTGTCTCTTATTCCCTACCCTTTGTCCCCCAGGGACAAATAAATCTCCTTTGTGCTGAGAACTTGTTTTTTGTGTTCTTGTGCCTATTCCGTTCCTTTCAGTTTGTACCTTATAAATATCCACAATTATTATTTATCAGATTAGCTAACTTTTGTCAGAAAGTACATTGCCCTGGCTACTTTTCTAGTGGCTATGATAAAATACCCAACAAAAGCAACTTAAGAGGGGAAGGTTTATTTCGGCTCACAGTTCCAGGATGCAGTCCATCCTGGTCAGGAAGGTGTTGCAGCAGGAGCTTGAGCAGCTGGTCACATGGTCTGCAGTCAGGAAAGAGAGGGAGGTGAATGCTAGTCCTCAGCCTGCTCTCTCTTTTTGTTTAGTCCAGGGTCCCAACCCTATAGAATGGTGGCACCCACAGTTAAGGTGGGTCTTCCCACCCCCATCAACCTCATCTAGCCATCCTCACAGGCAAGCTCTGAGGCTAACCTAATCTAGATAGTCAGTCCCTCACATGGGTGCTGGGGGGGGGTGTTGTCTTCTAGGTGACTCTATATCTTGTCACGTTGGCAAGAGTAAACATCAAATACAGGTTTAAATATTTAAACTATTTTAAATAAAAGTCTGTGTAAGTGAAGATGTTCTGCTATTAGTATTTTTCCAGATGATTTCTGCCCCTCTTCCCTTTTGTTAACAGGAATTCAACATTGGACTCAACTTCCTAACATTTATGTAGGGCTTCTATACCAGTGTTACCAATGGGTTACTTTGTAATTTCCCTTCCCTGTGAAGCTTGTGTGAGGATTCACATTAAATATTTGAAAGAAACAAAACCATAAAGATGGCTAAGTGAAGGGCAGCTGGATTGTGTTGCTCTCTTGCCTTGGGGTGTGTGTGTGTGAGTGACAAGAGTCTTGGGGAAGAGAAACCCCTCAAACATAGTGAGAAGGCCCAGGCAAAGGTAGATCCAAATTAGCCTTTTCTGGAAATTTCTCTGAACATTTTCACTTAGTGATGATGAATGGAGGGATGACAGAAAATTGCTAGTGTCCCCCTGATGTTCTGAAATTAACAAGGACATAGCATATGTTGGAAGGGTGAGAATCAGGGCCTCCGTAGGAAATGAGCTCTCATGACCATGCATGCTGTGGCCCATCTGCTCACAATATTAAACCTTAAGAGGGAAGCCACTGCTGTTTGAAGTGAAAGCTGAGACGGTGCTGCACCTCAGGGGCTGTGAGTGCAGGAGCCAGCAGGCAGCGGGTTCTAGAAAAACTCTGCCAGAGGGAAGTCTGTCTGTGTCTTCAGGATGCCGGGAAGTGTTTTATAGACTCATTGTATTTTTTGACCCAGGGTGCCTTATTTCCTGTTCATGGAACTGGCATCCTAAAGTAGGCATTATGTTGACTATGGAGCCTGTAGACAGCAGCTTCTTATTGGTTCTAGCAGTGACCTTCTCCAAAAGGAAGCGGCATTTTCCAGGGGAGGTGGATATGGCCTTTTGGGATATGAGATGGATGTACTAGACTTTCCTATTTTATGACTTAAATAAATGTTCTATGTCAGTTCATGTTGTTAATATACCACAAGACATGCTCAGAATTTATATGTGAGCACATCTGTATTTGGAGTGCGTTTTTGAGAAATGTTTATCTATTAGTAATACAGGCTTCCCAGCTCTCTCTTTAAGGATCTGATGAAAACTTGGGGTGCCCTCTCCCAGAACATTGTCTATGTGTGCATGACACAGGGGTCTGCAGACTGTTAAGAAGTTCAAGGGGTCCTTTAAATCACCGTGGATCTCATAGAAAGCCTTTTGTTTGCCTGTGTCCTCACTTGGGGGTTTCTCTATCTTGTCTTCAGGCTACTCCAGCATTTGGTCACCAAGAGGGGTCTGCAGCTGTGAAGCCTGGCAGCACAGTGGGGTCTCTTTATGCTCCTGATGAGGATTTCCAGTGTCCACAGTGTTGAACTCTGTACAATGAACTCTCCTCTATCAGCTGCTCAATAGAAAAACCTCAGCAGGTACTACCAGCCTGGTCTGCCATCTATCATTGTTCACATTTTCATGTGCAGGCACATGCGTGCACACGAGAGTGCACACACACACACACACACACACACACACATACACACACACATACACACACACATGGGGGGGAGGGAGAGCACAGTCCGCTGGAAAGATAGAAATATATAAATGAGAACTATTAAAATGTAACCATCTTCTGGGGATAACCACCATTCTCATTTGGGCACACGACCTTGACACTCTCTTCTACTCATATATACACTGATACAGAACTCTTGAATTCCAGGGCAGGATGCAGGCTCTTCCCGGGAGGGTGTCTGTGATAGACTCTCCTCTGCGTCACTTTCTGGCCTCAGTTCTTCTCCTCTTTTCCTCCTCTAGCCTCCTGTCCCCGCCCCCCCCCCCCCATTCATTTGCTTTTCCTGCAGAGATGTTTTGGTGGTGTGGCCCACGTTAGTCATGAAGATAGTCATAATAGTACACCATTTGTAATAGCTACTTCAGAAAGCCATTCTGCTTAGAAAAGAACATATAAAAATTATTGTTGCTGTTTTTTTGACATGAGCGACCTTTACTTCAGTGGACACACTGAACCCGGTGTCCCTCCCGTCTCTGTCTTCCCTTTCTTCCTTCTGTCCTGTGTCACTTTCCATTATTGGTATCCACCTGTAGGTACTAATTTCTTTTCTCTGTAACTTACACTTCCAGAAAGATCTGTGCATGTAGCCATCTCTCCAGATGGTCAGTATTCCGTGGACTGTCAGATCTGTGAATGAGGCCATTCTCTCTGGATTTATGGATTGGCAAAGCCATTTCATAAAAGATGATTAATGATAATTAACATTTTAACTTCAGGCCATTTAATGGCACCCTACAGAAAGGTCAAGTGTCATATGTCAGAGGTCACAGTTGTGAGATGGAGCTGTAGAATAGCTGAGCACTGGTTATGGTTGGTGTGGGGGCAGCTCCTACTGTCCTGCTGGGGCTGCTTCCATTGTCCACAGCAGATGCCAGCAGTCGCCTGGAGGAGATGTGTGTAGGCTTCAGTTTGAGGGTATGCATGAGAATTCTGTTTTTTAAAATGCAGCAACGGTACCTACACTGTTTCCTTGCCCTGTGTGCTGGGCACCAAAGCAAGTTCCTGAATGTCCTTAACTTAAATTCTGAAAGTTTCCAAATGTATTCACTCTACACCGTGGTGGCTCTGAGCTGGTGAGCTGGTTCCCTCAGTGACATCCTTCTTCCTGACCTCATTTCATGTTCTCGCCCCAGCCTGGGTTCCCCTCTGCTGTCTTCCCCTGGCTTCTTGTTTTGTGAAAGTCTCTGGTTCACCATTTGCAGTGCTCCTTCTTGTGGGAGCCTCACTCACTACTCTGTCCCAGCTTCAAAGATGCTGCTGCCTGCTGACCTATGGTAGCAACAGAAAGGAAAGGTTGGAGTATTTCTGGAAAGTCAAGAATTAGATAAGATGGCTGACTCCCGGTATTAGCTCTGGGTCCATGGGAGGAGATGGCTCGTGTTAAAAGAGAAGCTGTAGCGAAAGAGAAGGCAGTCCTGGTGAGGGGAAGCCTAGGTGGTGGGGAATAAAGGGTCACAAAAACAATACTTCTTGGGTTGGGGATTTAGCTCAGTGGTAGAGTGCTTGCCTAGCAAGTGCAAGGCCCTGGGTTCGATCCTCAGCTCAAAAAAACAAAACAAAACAAAACAACAACAAAAACAATGCTTCTGTCAGTGATTGTCAGCACACACTCAGATTCCATCATCAGGAGAACGGTCCCTTTGAGGTAGAGTTGAGACCACACTGTATGGACTAGACCAGGTCATATCAGGGCAAGGACATAGGTGGCAATTAGTGGCTACTTGTCCCTTCCCCAGGGAACCCAATCTAACCTGAAAAAGATTCTGTGTGTCAATTCTGAGTGGATTATACACTACTGTCCAGCATCACCTCATGAGCTGACTTCTAGTCTTTTACCTCAGAAGAAACAGAAGCTTAAAAAAAGATCCGAGGGTTCCTCAAAGCTCAGGGAATTATGTGGGAGGAGGGGCAGAAAGATTATAAACCCAGAGGTGGTGGATGACTTCAGAGAAACAGTTTCATCAACACAACAGGGCAAGTGCACATGTAAACTCACAAAGACTGTGACAGCATGCACAAGACCTGAACAAACTCCCAGCATGGAATCGAGAAGTAGGCACCATTTCCCACCCCTTTCCAAGAAGCTATTCTCAACTGATAGCTGCTGGAAGAAGGCAAAATCGGTTTTCTTCAATGGAGTGATGTTGAATAGATCATACATGCTCCAGGAAAGGCCCCATGCTCAGGAGTAGTCAGTTAGCAACTGGACTCCATGGGTGTTGTGTGTGTGTGTGTGTGTGTGTGTGTGTGTGTGTGTGTGTGTGTGTGTGTGTTCAGTTTTTTCTGGTTTTGAGAAAGAGAAAGAATATGAAATTTGGTGTATAGGGGGTGGGAAGAGGATCTGGAGGGAAGGAAAGAGAACAAAATATGTTGTATGAAATTCTCTGAGAATCAATAAAACATTATTAAGAGAGGAAGGAAGGAAGGAAGGAAGGAAGGAAGGAAGGAAGGAAGGAAGAAAGAAAGGAAGGAAGGAAGAAAGGAAGAAAGAAAGAAAGGAAGGAAGGAAGGAAGATTGATTGAGGGGCTTGCTCCTAGGACTGCATGGTTGTGAGACAGGAATAGGAACCCAGCTTGGTGTGTGTCCTCATCCACATGCTCACACCTCCAAGCTCACAGTCCTTGGAGTGTGTTATGGTGAGCTGTTTCTGCATGGAGAATGAACGTAAATAATGAGATGCCATGAAACATGTCCATACGCCCTGAAAACATTTAACTATGCAAAAGTGAGCCTCCTTTAAAAAATTAAGTAAAAAATAGCAGGAGTTTGTATATAACCTAAACTTTGAAAGTAAAATGAAAAGTGGCCTGAGATGGCAAGATCTGAAATGTACCCAGAGGCCACAAGAAACAGGGGTACCTAGAGAACACTGGGGAGTAAAATGTCCCCCGCTCTAGGCCAAGTAACAGTCTCCACGTGCAGCAGTGTTCTGACCTTCCATGGTGCAGCCAATGTCAATAGCTGTTGTCCCTAGTCAATGGGCCGCCCATCTGCTACTTAGAGAGTCTTTTTATGCACTTAAAAGGCATCATTAGTACCAAGTGGCTATTAAAACAGTCTTACTGTTTGGAATGATTTTCTGAAGCAAATGCAGAGGAAACGTGTTGAGAGTTGAAGTCATTATCTGTGGCCACAGAAGGACTGACCATGGCAGTTGGTGCCATTAATCTCGCTAAGGGGAAGTGTGAGCGGTTCATAAAACCTGCTTGGTGAGGTTTCTCCCTAAATGGACACCTGAGCAAATGACCCCATGTCTTTGCTCGAGGTAAGAGGGACACATTTGGCTGAGACATTCACTTGATGTAATGAATGGTGGGGACACAGCAGAGATTCCAGGTATTGGCAGGGACAGCTGAAGTACAGGAGCTGGGAGAGCTGGCACAGCTGCCCTCTTCTTGAATGCTGACTGAAGGCCAGACACAATCCTAGTACTTTATATATTAGCCATTTAATCTTCACAGCAGTCTGGTGAGGCAGATAGTGTTTCTATTCCAGAGGTAAAGAAACTGAGGTCCATAGAGGTTAGGTGACTTGCCTGGGGTTTCACAGCTAGTAAAGGACAAAAACAGATTCAAACCCAAGTTGTCTGTACCTAAAAGCTGTGCTCTTGGGACAAAGGGATAGTTAAGTCAGGAAAGTGCTTGCCAGGAAGGCCTGAGGACCTGAGTCCCATCCCTATGTCCCTGTAAAAAACCAGGCATGGTGGAGTGTAATATCAGTGCTGGGGGGGGGGCGGACAAACACAAGTGGACTCCAGGGCTCACTGGTGGCCAGCCTAGCCTACTTAGTGATTTCTAGATCTCAGTGACAGACCCTGTCTCAAGAACTGAGGAGGATGGCTCCTGAGGAATGATTCCCAAAGTTGACCTCTGACCATTGCATAGGCATACATGTGCATGCACACACAGCTGTGCTCTTAATCTTGTTATATAGAGTGTGACTTTGGAGTGGACGCAGTCTGCCTTCTGACTATACCCACATTTATTCCCTGGTTTTCCATTTCTGTGGATTTTAACCCAGGTTCTGGTGCATGTGAGGCAAGAACTCTTCCACTGAGTTTTACTTCAAGCCTCCTCAGCCCTTTTTGGCATTGCCTTTGGGGGAGCACACACACCTGAATTTCTGCTCCAATTCTGTCATGTCCTGGTTGTTGGATCTTGGACAAAGGACTCATTCAAGAATCTTCTTCACTCTTGGGGTAGAGGGTGGTCAGAAAGTCATGTGATGCTTGAATACACATCTTTGCTCTCTGGTGCCACACCCAGGGGACAGACCCAATGCTAGCCAAGCCAGGCCACCTGTAGGAAGATGTGGATATGGCAGGGTACCTGACTTAACTAGACTGTGGGTACCAGAGCCAACTGGTTCATGGAATGTCTTTCTGATGATGCTCTTAATGCTGAGTTCTGGGTTAAAGTCTAGTAAGGACTGGATGGTTGTGTCTCCTAATTTCCTTGTTGAACATCCCATGTGACTTTAGTTGGTGACAAAATCCATGAAGAGATGACAAAGGTCATGATGTCATAAGGGCCTGATCTGATAAGGCTTTTTGTTCATGTAAGAAGACCAGGGGGAGTCAGACCACTTCTCTGTACAAGTGTAATGAAAAGCAACATTTTTAAGCCAGGAAGAGCCTAGACAGGAAGGGAATCATCTGGTCCCTTGATTCTGGACTTTCCTGAATGAAGAGCTGTGAGAAAATGAACTATTATTCAAGGCACCATTGTATGGAATATGTTGACTCCCTGCATGGGAGAGATAAGTCCAGAAAGGCATTCAAATCTCAGCCTTTGCTGGCACTACTCTATGATAGAATTTTGGTAAAGATGGCTGCTTTGCTACTCTTGCCATGAAGTAGTAGTGTCAAGTGCTCTCCTTTTGGATAGCTTGACCAATAGGATACAGTGGAAACAATGTTCGGGGACTTCTGAGAATCAGCCTTGCAACTTCTAGCCAAGGTCACCAGGGGCTATTGATCTGGAAACTCAGCTATCATCATTAGAGCTGCTGTGAGCAGGGTGAGATCAGAGTCCTGCTTGGACCTGACTTTCAGTGAGTAAAGGACCCTACACCATACCTGCCATGACACATTTAGATGCTGGGACTAGGAAAAAGGAACAGTCTGGTTATAGTTTAATGGTTCTAAAAGTTGACTATATGCTGGAATCACGGAGGAACTCTGAAAAACACAGAGGAGCCACACCTCTACAGGTATGGCTTAAGGGGTCTAGAGTACAGCGTAGGTATTTCTATTATCATGAAGATGATGACTAAACCCAATAAATACCCCCAAGGCTGACTTCATGCACCATCAAGGTTGAGAACTGTATACTTGTTAGCATGATCATGGCCCACCCCATTGTTCCAGACAGATACCCTTAAACTTTAAATAAAGCCTGCTTGGAATTTGGAGACAGTCCATCTGAGGAACGTCTAAGGAGAGAAGACAAAATTTATCCCCCACTAGTACGCATGCTTATCTATTGCTGTGACAAAATACTTGAGTGAGTGCCCTGCCTCTCATAAAGCCACAAATGCCACCTTGGTACACTATCCACCTCATCTAACTTGAAGTACTTTTCACAGGCTTCCAAATTAGAGGAATCTATTTTCAACTATTCTTTTTAGATGTGTTTGTTTATTTGCTTGTTTATGTGAGGGTGTATCAATGCGTGTGCATGGGAGGGGTGTACATGATCATAAAGGCCACAACTGTCTTCTTATGTCACTCTCCACCTATTCTTTTGAAGCAGGGTCTCTCCCTGAACCTGGAGCTCAGGATTTCTTTGCTAGACTGGGAGCCAGCAAACCTCAGTGACCTTCCTGTCTCTGCCCCTTCAGAACTTGACTTACAGGTATGCACCGGAATACCAGACTTGTCATGTGGGAGCTAGGATCTAAACTCCAGTCCCCACGATTGCACAGCAAGTGCCCTGAACTGCTAAGCCATCTCTCCAGCCCCAGGGAGTCAGTTTTTAATACATAAATTTGGAAGGGCACATTCATACCACATTACATTAATACAGATTAATTCTCTAAAGTATGAACATTACCACTGGTGATCTGGGCTGGGTAGGACTCACATCGTATGGAGTAATATTTATGTTTGATTTTTAATTAAGATAGCAGTTGTATGGGATATACTTACAGGAACCATATGACATTCCAGTATAGTATGCAATGTGTAAAGATTAGACCAAGGAGTGTGTTGCATCCATCACCTCTATCATTTATGTCTTTTTCTTGAATCTTTCAAAGTCCTCCTCACTTGCTATTTTGAAATACACAATTTAATTACTGTTAGGTGTAGTTACCCTTGCGTTCAATAGACCATGAGAAATTGTTCCTTTCATCCAGCTGCAGTCTGGTGCCTTTGATGACCTCCTCTCCATCTCCTACTCTCCACACCTCTCCCAGGCTCTGTAACAGTGATTCTATCTTCTACTTCTAAGTGTCCAGATTTGAGAGAGATCCTGAAGGATTTGTGTTTTGCTGTCTGTATAGCTTAAGTTTCAAAGAATAAAATGGTACATCATTCGGAGATGCCCAATAGGCTTCATTCCTATTCTGACCCCTGAGTAAGAGCAATACAGTCAACATGCAGGAGGGATGAATTGAAAGTCACAGAAAAAAATGAATCACCAGAAGTTCTATGGACAAATCTAGAAGGCATATAATAAGCAATTTAGTCCAAAAATAAAGAACTTTCTAGAACTCGGGTGTGAACTAGATGTGTCAGGAAACAGCTGGGCTATTAGCCTGACCCTCACCTTGGTGCTGGAAGAGGATTCACTCTAGGCCAACAGCATGTTTCCTATGCCTTGGTGCTGAGCTTAGAGGCTGGCCACTTGAGTTTCAGCCACCAGGACTCGGGTCAGAAATCCATCACATCAGTTGTGGCATTTGTCAGCTGGGCACATAGCCCATTACATCCTGTGTGAGTCTCCAGTTACAGGCTGGTTTTGCTCCATACTGACTGGTGTTGTCTGAGACAGCAAGCTCCAGGGAAGTGTAAGCAGTGGGATAGACAAAGGATGCTCCCTCTCAGGATACAGCGAGACCCAGGATGAACTAGAAGCCCCTTTCCACTGGGCATTCCCAAGGAGAAAGGAGGCAAACCTCTTTCAAAGCCCAAAATGATAGTTCACAGATTCTCTGAAACCCATGCTTTTAGTAGTTGAATAAAATAAATGTAAAGTGATAAAACACCCAGTTGGGAGAGCCTTGTGGTTAAAGAATCCATCTTACTAAGAGCCTGACTTCTTTACCAGACTGGATGCCTGGCCCAGAGCTACACAACCTCCATGAGTCCATTTCATGACTCATTAGATCTGCATACTGATAAAGAGAACGTTGCTTCTTCGAAGTGTAGCAATATATAGACGAATCCACACATTTAAAGAACTTGGTAATGAGGCTGGGGATTTAGCTCAGTGGTAGAGCGCTTGCCTAGCAGCGCAAGACCTGGGGTTGGATCCTCAGCTCAAAAAAAAAAAAAAAGTGGTAAGATTATGTCTGTGCCCAACCCTAAATGTATATGCTGAAACCTACCTCCCTACCTCCCAATATGATTGCATTGAAAGTGATGAAATATTGATGTTAGGGCCCCCTGAGTTCCGTGATCCAATCAGAGACCTTATAAAGAAGACTCCCAATAACTCTCTCTTCTACCCTGTGAAGACGCAGTGAAAAGTGTTGTCTAGAATCCCGAAAACAGGTCCTGCTGGGGCCTTGGGCTTGAACTCTCCAGACTTCAGAACCATGAGAAATGAATTTCTATCGTTTACCAGTCCCCCTGCCCACAGTGTTGTTACAGCATTCAAACAGATGGGCACAAGACACCAAGCCTGACATACAACAGGGGCTCTGGATGCTCTGGTGAACCCCAACAAGGTAACATAACTTCAGGTTATGTAATTGTAGATGTGTAAATGTGCACGTAAACACAAAGTCACCTAGTGAGTTCAGTGCTCATATAGTGATATCTGGCACAGGAAGGAACACAGGAAAGGAGGAGACCCTGCCCTCCTATACAGTTCCCACTGTGCTCAGCAGGTTAGCTCCTGGTGCCACTCAAGAAAGCAAAGGGCACTTCAGCCGTCTATGAACTTTGGGGAGTCTAAGATCACCTTGTGGGCGGACACTTACTCTGAAGAACTTTAAACAATGGCCAGCTGTCTGTGGATACCAGCGGGGTCCAGCGTCCCCACCCCCACCGTCACATTTAATCAAAAGTGTATTCAAAATATGATTCTGGGAGATTATAGTGGAGATTTGCAGGAGGCTCTCAGTGTAGGCAGAGGTAGTGGGAACAGATTGTGGCTGGGGGCTTGAGTTGGGATAATCATAGGCTCAGACGTGCCATTCTCAGGCCTTGGGCTTCACCATCAGCTGGGTTGGGGGGATGGGGGGGAGACCTTGAGTATTTGAAGGAGGAGCAGCAAATCTCATGCCTGCCCACCTCCGCCCCCTTTCCAGGCATTCACTGTGGAGAAGTCCCTGGTTTCCAACCGGGTTTAGCAGGCTTTCCTGAGCAGTTAAGGGCTTCAGTGGCCGGTTTCCTAATGCTGATTCAATGTGGAAAGGCCCCTCCACCCTCCTCTAAATGACTAGACCCTACAAGGAGTATCAGAAGCCTCAGTCTCCCTGTGGTGGCGGGGAGGGGTCTACCTGGACCAAGGAGGGGGGTATGGTGGAGAGCGCCTTGAAAGAAACCTTCAGCTAATGCTCTTTATTACAAGCGTTAATCCTGCAAAGCCGACTGGAAATAATGTTTATCTTTTCGCAGTTTAATTTTCCGGACCCTAAGCCTCAGGTCAGCAAGGGCGACTGCAAAGTCCCAGGGGAAGCTGGAGGTGGGGGTGGGACGGGACCAGCTGTTGCCCAAAAACTAAACACACGTGGGGGGGGGCGGGGGTGTCCCAAAGGAGATGAGGGGGAACGAAAGGAGGGCTTTGGACTGGAGCAGGGTCAATCAAACCACAGATCTGAGATATCTTCTGGCTCCCTCCTTGGGCTTCAGTTTGAGGAGGCAAGGGTAGTTTTGTAATTCTTGACCTTTAAAGGCATGCCCCACTCCAAAGGGTTGGGTTTGCTTGTTTGTTTGTTTGTTTTCTATAGTTCCCCTAATGTCCAAATCTCATTTCTCGCTGCACCTTTCAAGGCTTTAAAAATCGCATATTTCTGCCTTCCTCATCCTTCTGTCCCCCACGCTGATCTGGAGGGAGTCCACAAACTGGGGTGGGTCTCACTGCTGGGTGGTCCAGCCCCAGAGGAGACTGAATGTAGAATGAGGTTCTCAGATGCACACCAACTCTCCTTCCTAGTCCCTATGACTTCCCAGGGCTCCCTCCCAGGCTTTGGTAGGGTCACTGCCAATGTAGGAAGCTGTGAGTTTACTCATTGGCTGAAGTTGAGTCCCCTAGAGCTGGGAACTGGGCCCAGGCAACCACATCCAGCCTGCATTCTCTGGGCATCTTCAAACCTCTCACCCAACTCCAGACAGACTCACAAAGGGACAAGGACACAAAGCCCCTGCTGGGACTTTCAGCTCTTACTGGTTGGCCTGTACTGGAAGGGTTTGCTGATACTTAAGATTAAACAGAAAAAAAAAATGCCCCCTGTGGTCTCTACCAACACCTCAAAACTGCCCTAGTTCATTGTTGGGTTCTGTGGAAGAAGTGGGTTGAGGGGCTATCAAGTTTCCCTTCACGGATTAACATAATCAGTGTATAATCCCAGTACCACCAGGAAACAAACCTAGCTCTTCAACAAATATTCTGATGTCACTCTGCTATTCAGCTACTAGCTTGTGCAGTTTGGGGGTCATCCTGTCCTGGGCATTGTGTGTGTCTTCCTCAATTTCTGTCTCTGCTACAGAACTCAGGTCTGCAGCCCCAAACTCTGTCCCCAGAAGCCTTTGTGGCAATTCAGTGTCCCATTCCTGCTTCACCAGACTTCTCCCAGAGTCCCTGGCATTGACAGGCTGCACACCTTGGGTTCAGCTAGGTTATTTTTGAAGTTATAGCCTGGAAAGGAAAAGGAGACACAAATAGTCTTTAGAGACCATATCAACAAGGGAGTTACAAAGTGAGCAGGCTGGGCAAGGTCAAGTGAGCAGGAGGAGATGTTCTTCAGGTCCCCCATCCAGAGGAGGAAGAGAGACTTGGTCAAAATATGCTGGTCATCCATTGGGCTTTCCTCAGGGTGCCTCCCATCTCCCCTTCAAGTCTGACATAGTGCATGTCTGCCTGTCCAGCCCCACCCCTGCGTGCACGGATAGCTGCTAGGATGGTTCTGTGTGTTTGTCTTGAGTAAAGTGAGAAGTCCTGGTCCCTGCCAAGGCCTGGAAGCTTCTTAATATGAAGATGAATCCAGAAGCAGCCGTTTCCAAAATTATTCTGCAAACCGCAGCCATTGCGCTAACCTGCTGAGAGAGGAAAGATTGATTAAAACCCGAAGGCCACTTGGACATAATTTCTAGAAAATCAGAGGTCAGCTTGTGTCCCACCCCAAGGGAAGCCAAGGTCTAGAGGCAATTTGCTTGTCAGAGGTAATGCTTGGACAAGTTATGTGTAAATTCACATAACAATGTAACCCAATTTTCTAAGCCAACAGCTAATCCTGAGAGAAATTACTACAAAGACCAGAATCCGACGTAAGTAATTGCTGGAGGCTGCCTAGTGCTTAGGGACTGTCCCTTTGTAGCAGCCAAGTTCCCCTTTACCAGACCCTTGCACATCAGAGGAAGAGGACATTCAATGGCAGTCTTGCCACGCTGGGGGTCACACCTTTGGGAGTATCCCCAGGGACAGCCTGGACCTTGGCTTCCAAGATGTAAAATTCAGAAAATGTCTGCACTGTCCAAGTCTTTTAGTGGGCCAGGAGAAGCTGTGCACACTGACCACTAATCCCTGGTATGCACAGCCCAACCACTCAGATAGCTCCAAAAGCCAGACCTAGTCTATCTAGGACATTCTTGGTACCAGCCAAACAGAGGCCAAGTGGTCTTCTAAGAAGGCAGATCAGGGCCAAAGGTGCTTATGGGGAGAGACCTGCATGTCTGATGCAACTTGCAGGGTCGTGCCACAGGGCTAGACTATACATCTCTTCAAAGATTATGTGATTTTTGGGAAATCCTCTCCTCGGTATTTATTTTTATCATTTGGCTTTAGATTGGGGTGTTTAGACTTTGAGAGTGTTATGGACATTCTCGCACCAGATCTGGGGAAGGTGATGGATGGGTGGGTATCTTTTGGACGTGCACTCCCAGCGCCTCTGGGGTCCCACTACCTTCTGCTCCAGACGGGTACTGGAACCGCACTTCAGGCTCCCTCCGTCTCGGACAAGGCGCACAGTTCAGTGGCAGCCCCTGCAGGGCGAATGTGGAGTTTCCAAAGGCTTTGGCTGCAAGAGAATCCTCTTCGACTTCGACTTCGGAGTCTCTGGGGACCAGGAGTCCCCTGATGGAGATGGGCTGTCTAGGAATCACGTGGCACTCGGGACTTTGTGCCCTGGGCGGGGTTGAGGAAGCACTTTCGACTGCGCTGGCTGCGGCAGTGTGAGCCAAAGACCAGATTCGGGGTTTCTGGCTGCTTGGGTAGTGCACGATCATTGTGGGGCCACCTGGCTCTGTTGTAATGAAGTCAGCTTCTCCTGACCGCGGAGCCTCAGTGAAGGAGAAGCGGGGTACCGCCAGGCCGCACTCTCTGCTCTCCAAACGGCTCTCTTGAGCGACTGCGCAAGGCGCAGGCAGGGACCGCAGGCTCTTCGGAAAATCCGCCAGCCTGCGGGATGCTGAGACCGCTGCCTCCTCTTCTTCTGCTTCCTCCTCGTCCTCCTCTTCCTCCAGGTCTTCTAGGTCACTCAGTCGCAGCCCCTGGGCCTCCTGGTTGGCAGTAGTGTCTGTAGGAAATCAAGAACGAGTGAGAAAAGCATAGTACCCTAGGGAACCTCGCGGGAGGGTCCTACCCAGAGAAGCTTTTAGCGAGTGGCGCTCCGCACTTCAGCGTTCTCTCGCCACCTGCCATGGCAGCTCTCCCCAAGGCTGGCTGCTGGCCCCAGGGGAAGAATTCCCCACATTGCCCTGCTTGCCCCGCCTCTCTGATCTCCTGGAGTAGCCAAGGAAAAGCTACTTTGCACTGCTGGAGTCCCTCAGTTATAAAAAGAGGAGGGACACTTTTCTTTCAACTTTAGCACCCACGGCGACAGCGACTGGTGTTGTGTTATTTAATCCAGCACATATTCACGTGTGCAAAGCGTCATTTCGACCTGAGACATTTAGAACTACAGCAGTAAAATGTCTTCTAGGGGAGGTGACCTTGTAGAGAAACAGGCAAGAACAAAGTGCAGAAAATATTCTTACAGCGATAAACATGGGAAGCGAGCAAAACCGAACTAGGAAGGGACTTGAGTGCTTGAGTGAGGAGGAGGAGGAATCTTTCTGAGAGGATACTTTGAATCTGACCAAAAAAAATAAAAAAAAAAAAAAAAAAAAAAAGCTGGAGCTACACTGCTTCTCTGTGAGGTACTGGTGCAAAGGCCCTGGGGTTTGCACTGCATCCAGGGACAAGGCTAATTGGAGCATTAGACAATAGTAGCACAGGTGGCTTTGGATCTGATGTTTCATGTTTCTGCCCAGGTGGGCTGGTGACTTGTTTGTACCTTTGGTGTCTTCGGCCAGGCAGCCCAGAGAGTCTTCCCCTTTCCTCTCCTCCCCACCTTTGTTCTTGGGTGCCCACGTCATCTTGTTCTCCTTCTTGAGGCGTCGGCGCGCGTTGGCGAACCAGGTGGACACCTGGGTGAGGGTCATCTTGGTGATGATGGCCAGCATGATCTTCTCGCCCTTGGTGGGGTACGGGTTCTTGCGGTGCTCATGGAGCCAGGCCTTGAGAGCGCTCGTGCTCTCCCGCGTGGCATTCTTCCTGCGGCCAGCACTGCTCAGCTCCACTCCACCATACCTGTGGGCAGACAGGGCTCAAATTCCAGGCTGGCAACCAGGGGCTTGGCCAGGAGAAAGCCCAGGCGCCTGGAAATTGAGTTCTGTTCCCCCCTTCTTTCACCAGGGAGAGGGCAGAGACGGGGGATGATCAAAGGAGGCCAGCCACCATGCTCCCCTTTCTCACCTGTCATACTGATACTGCCCCAGAGTTGGCTCATAGGGGTAATAGGCCCCTGGCTGGGTCAGGCTGGGGGTAAAGTTTCCTGCAGGATCCTTAAACTCATACTGAGGACTCTAGTGTGAGGGGAAAAGAGAATTCAGGACTTGACAGAAGAAGGACACAGGTGACCATGTAGATCAACACCCCAGCACCACCCTTTTTATTGGCTGTACAATGTTGGGCACAGCCATTTAATACTCTGTGCCTCAGTTTCTCCCTTACTAAGATTGAGGCAATAAAGTCATTCATGCTGGTAGGGTACTTAGTAGAGTCCTAGGGACAGGACAAGCAGTGACAGGGAGTAGGTATCAGCTCTTATGATGGCTGCAGCTTCTGGATTCCTCACCACATATACACCTACTGGGACCCTTCCCAGCAGACTATTCCTGGCCCTTGGCATTCTTGTGATTTGGGGTAAGTTATTTGAACTCTACACCTCAACTATTCACCTGTACATCAAGACTAATGATGACTTGCCTACCTTGCAGAATTAAAAAGGTTACACATATTTTTCTAAGCAGTGTGGAGTTTTGCAAACTGTCAACTGCTGCGAACTTGAATTTTTTCTTCCTCAGTATGCTATTTTCTCAGCGTTATCTGTCCCATACAGATTTTCTCTGGACAAGGTCACAGCAGAGTGCACCTGTACTGACTGCCTATATTCCCAACCCCCATGTCAACTGAGCAGTCCCAGGGCCCACCCCAGTACTCACCAGTGCACCACACAGTGGGGATGGCTCTGGGCCATAGGGCAGGTACCCAGGGTAGCTCTGGGCAGCTGCATAGGGTGCTCCATAGATGCCCAAGGCAGCACCCAGCTCTGGCCGAGCACTGCCCAGCAGCCGACTGTCATAGGGGGTACAGCAAAGAGCAGAGGCAGAGGTGGAGGCGGAGGCCACATCTGACACTGGTCGTGGGGCAGTTTCACAGCAAGCGGCACTGGAACTTGCAGACACCAGAAACTACAAAAACACGAAAGGAGTCACTAGACGTTAAAAATCCAGACACACCATCTACTGGTTCTAGCCAGAGGAGGGTACCAAGAAAGCTTGGTACCTTCATTCTTTCCTTCTAGTAACCAAATACCACCAGGTTCAGAAACTCCGCTGACTGCTGGGGTGGGGATTCTCTGAGGGCAACCTACCCAAATTGCACTTACAGTTGCAACCAGGCCATCTTTAAGTCTTCATAGTCCCAGGCAGCTTGTGGAGATAGGACCAAATCTCTACCCTCCCAACCTTCCCCACCCCCATCCCCGCCCCATGGGATTCTACAAAGGCACAGTTCGAAGTTAGCCCTCAAGACCAGCATCTCATTCCCGTCCCCATTGTACTAAAAGGATATCCACCTAAGATCAGAATAGGAGACTTGCAGCAGGTCAAAGGTCGACCTGACACTAAACCCCAAGGAAAATATGTATAGAGTGAGCACTCTGCTGGAGAAAATGGAGGACAGTGGTGGGCATCCTCAGCATTCTCCCGGGAAATCCTCACCACTGCACAACATCCTGGTCTGGAAACTGGAGGGATGCAAAAGCAGATAGCCTAGGCCAGCCCAAGAAAGGAGTGTGACCAGAACCGAGGCCAACCGATGAGCAGTGCGGTGCCAGCACTCTGACCTGGAGCGCATTTGTTTTCTCCTGAGAGTCCACTGGCCACCGCACGAATCTGTGTAAGGGAAGCCCTGACTGTAAGATCCCCCAGATCCCACCCGGCTCTGCGCAGAGAGCAAGGTTAGAGTGCCCGCGATTTCAGGTGGCACTCGGGAGTGAAAGCTCTCCGTCTGGCATTCGGATGTCAGAGGGGGCACAGTTCCCAGTCCTTGTTCCTAGCTTCCCTTGTGTCACCGAGAGGAGCAAACTCGGGGGTCAGCGCGCGCAGCCGGCATCTTCCCCCCCACTTGCGCTCCCCCCCCCGCCCCCAATAAGGCACTACTCACCTGGGATGCGCCGCCATACGGGTGTCCAAAGGGCGGGAAGGCCATAGTAGTTGGCCGTCTGGGACCGCTCTCCCTCTTTTCTTCTGAGTCGTTCGCTCAGTTCAGCTGTTCGATGACCCCAGCCGAGCGGCTTCTGGTTTCTTACAGGGCTGCAGGTGTTCGGCGCCAGTTCCTTGGCCCGCTAAGAGGGAATGGAGGCAGAGCCAAAGGCAGCCCAGCTGCCGAGCCCTGAGCTTGGGAAGGCACCCCTGCGGCCGGTGGGGTCCTGAAGGCAGAGGGGCCCATGGATCGGCAGAGTTAGGAAGAAGGCGCAGGGTATCAAAGGCGCGCGGTGGCGAGGTGAGGTGCGGCGCGGTGCAGAGCTGTGAGGCTCCAAGAGGTGTCCCAGTCCAAGGTGGCCAGAGGCTCAATGTGACGTCACGGTAATCCCGGGCCGCCAGAGGGGACCGCGGGCCCCGGGGCCCCGGGCCACCGAGCGTGCCAGGGGCAGCCAGCCCGTGTACGCGCGCGCACTCTCAGACACTCTTGCTCCGCGAGATTTGTGCAGCGGGCGAGGAACGTCAAAAACCCTGACCCTCTGCTCGCCGCTAGATCCTACCAGCTTTCGCCTCCAGCTCGCGCGCGCGCACACACACACAGACCCTCTCCAAATTCCCCGGGAGAAGTGCGAGATGCGCCTCCCTGCGCGGCGCGCGGGCCCAGGGCGCAGCGTGCTCGCCTCCTCCCTTGCGGCCCCGAGGAGGCGAGAGGCAAGCGGGGCGGCGAGGGAAGAGAGAATACAAAAGAAGAGCCCGGAGGAAAGTGGGGGAGTCAGACAAGGAGGGGAGAAGAAGGAGGGAGAGGAGAGATGAGGAGTCTGATGGCGAGGGGTGGGGGAGTGCGGTGGGTGAGGGCTGGGCGGAGGCAGAGCCGGAGCAGGTGGAGGAGAGCAGCGGCTCGCGGGACCAACCTCCAACCATCTCCGCCTCTCTGCTACACCAAAGTTTGTTGGACCCGCCGGCCCCGAGCTTGTAGTGTTGGACCAGCTCCGGGCAGCTTTGATGGAGCCCATCTTTGTTCTTGGGGATCTTGTTGACTTGGGTTTTAGTTTCCCAAAACCATTGGCTAATTCCAGCCCTAGCCAGGCCCTTGACCCCTGGCGTATCTCTGCAGGGGTCTGACCCCGGGCTAGGCAGACGAGCGCCCCCTCCAGACCAAGGTGCAGCATCCGTTAGAGAGCTCCCATAGACAAGCCGAGTTTACTCGCTGGTATCTGTAGGCTGCCAGCCAAAAGTCTGGGCCATCTCCTCCAAAGGCCAGGCTTGGCTGCCTCCCGAGCGCCGCCTGCGGTGTCAGCCCAGAGCCTGAAAGACCGACGAAGGCAACGGGGTCCGGCTGCAACTGCTGCGCTCCTCTAGGGGTGGCGCTGGCGAGCCACAGTGGAGAGCTGTGGAGGGAGCTGCGCCAGGGACACCCAGCTGGGCCCAGTGGTGTAAGAAACCCCTTGCCGGGCTTCTCAAAAGAACATGGATTTCCCCCGGGGGGTGTGTGTGCGCGCGGGGCGGGGGGACGGAGGCGGGGTCGTTGCTTGCCTGTCTCTTGGACAAGGGATGCCAGTTCGCAAGTGCTATAGATTTTGCACACTTGCAGACCAACACCCTTCCAAAGACTCCAACATGGGATTAGAAGCCTAAGATACAGAAGGGACTTGCAGACTCTGACAGGTCTTAGGTGGCGCTGCTGCAGCACCAGGTGGAGTTTGCAAACCAGAAAGCCTTTCCTTTTAGTCACGCGGTCACAGTACAGTGCACTTGACAGTTTTTGGACAGTCCTAGATCTTTGCTACACCTCCTTCAGGCGTGGGGGGGGGGCGGTTGCCCAAGGACAAGAGCAAATCTATCTATCTATCTATCTATCTATCTATCTATCTATCTATCTATCTATCTATCATTTATCTTCCCACTGAAACTGGAGAGGTCAAGACCCAGAGGGTACTTGCTTGGGGTTCTTGCCTAGCAGAGGGATCTCAGCACCAGAGGCAAGGTTGAGGACCCGGGCTGGAAACCTAGTGCAAGTGCCTCTGGCCTGGTAGGCCATCCCAGTGACCTCTTTAGAATGACACCTTGGCTCAGCATCTGCTCACCTCTCCCAGCTTATGCAGAATAGACAAGGAGCTTCAACAGGCCACACAAAGCACACAGGAGTCTGCAAAGCCAGCTGCTGCCACAGCCTGTGGTTACCTTGGAGGGAGAAACCTTGCTGTCAAACTGGGAGAGGCCTAGTTAGGAAAAGAATTACAGTCGTTGCCAAATTGACTTAGTGATAAAAAGTCACAGTAATAAATAGATCCTTTGATTTTTTCAAAACGCACTTTGGAGCAATTCACCCCTTTATAGCTTGGATATCTCTAAGCTCTCTCACTCTCTCTTTTAAAGTAGGAATTGGAAAAATTTCATTAAATTAGTCCCCTGGGGAAGATTACTACTAATTAATTAATTGCAAACATTTCCAGAGGGAAGGTATGTCAATTGTAAAGTAATAAAATTAGATAGTTGAAATACTTACTCAGCAACTTTGAATGCCGATTCATTCCTAAGCAGAGGATTTTTTTTTTTTTTGACAGAAAAATGGGGATGATGCTGGAAAAAAAGCATTAGCCCTGTCCCTTGGTGATACTGTGAAATAGAAACTACCTTATAGGATTTATTGATTTTCCACTGATTTATAAAGTCCTCCATGGTGTCAACACTATGTGTAGGGACTCTGGGCCTACCTCTTGTCTTTGATCTAGGATGTGAGAAAGCCAACAGGAATTTGAAAAGAAAACTCAAAATCAGTGGCAAAACAAATAGGGACCTAGGACTGACCATAGTACAGCATTTTCCTTCTCCTGTGGGAATGGGTAATACACATAGAGCACGCTTTCTGTTACAGTTCTTTACCTGCTGTTTTCGGAGTTGCTTTATGGTTTGGTGGCTTTTATTAGAATGAATCCTGGGAAGGAAGGCTGTCCCTTTTTTCCGCTGCCTTAAGAGACCCTGGTTTAATGTAGCCTTCCCAGGGACAGGGTGTAAGTTCAACAAAGCTCCCTGTTTTAATGGCGCTTGGTTGTTTGAACACACCTTGAATATTTAGTGGATGTCCCTAAAAATTATTGTTATGAGATATGCCTCACAAGAAAACAAAAGCAGCAATTTAAGCCAATATCCACCTCTGGCAGAACCCTCATGGGCAGCGACGTCTCTTTCTTGGAATTTCCAATTCAGGAATTCTATAGTTTGCTTTCTTCTTCCTCTGTTTCCAGACTCTCACTTCTATAGCCTGGTGCTCTGGGCTCCTCCATCATGTCAGCTTTTCATTGCTTTGTTCAATGCTGATTAATTTATTTTCAGGGGAAAAATCCCCAATTGTATATGTGTGCTTATAGAATTTTATTGAAGTAACTAAATAAACCCATCAAATACAGAACCCCCTCCTCAGTTATATTTAAGGGAGTCAACAAAAACCACTCAGTGTCTCTTGGAAAAAAAAATGATATTGGTTTTTCTGTGTGTGATATTGTGCAACGTGTCTGTTAGTTCTTCTAGCTGCTTAGTAAAACTAATAGAAAACAAAGTGCACGGAGGCCTGTTTGGACCACAGAGAACACTAATCCACAGCGTTCATTTGAAGTTCCCATTGCTCCTTGGTAAGCACACTGACGTCTTGAGCAAGCCAAGTAAAGGATGTGTCATTGACGATAGCTTGAGAAGACTACTCCGAAAAGGGGGAAGACAGTGAAACAGAGGACAATCAAACATTCTCGTAGTGTTTAGATTTCAAACTGCCCACGATTTCCTAGTGATTTACACAAAAGACCAAAGCTCACCAGGAGGCACAGAATAACCCCAAATTAGCTTTAAAGGTCTCAAATCTCAGATAGAGTGAGTGAGTTCAGGAACACAATGACATAGTTGAGACTATACTTCAAATACATTTTTTAAAAGTATGGAGTATTTTTAGTGACTGTTTTGAACTGAGAAGAATGAAGTTTCCTCCAATCTATGCATGAACGAACAAGTGCATCTGGACAGATGCATCTATAATTTATACTGATCAGTCACCGCAGGTCTCCCCGAGTAAAGCCGAAATGAACACTAATTGTTTTGACGGAAGTAGTGTGCATGGCATCTGATAGAGAAACGCAGCGCGTCCCTGCCTTGCCTGAATACATATTGTCAACAGAAAAGCTGGCATCAGGAGAGGAAAAGAAAAAGGCAGCAATTCCCAGGCGAGGGTGTGAAGCAGCAACTCTGGAAGAGGGCAGAGAGAAAGGATTAACTTCTTAAGAGACAGAGTCTAAAACCCGACTGGATGCAGAGAGCCTGGTTTGCAAGCATTGTGTCTAGCTTAGTGCTAAAACCGATAGCTGGGTAGTAAGAGTCTAATTCTTTTGTATTCTGTGAGCTTGGGAGCATTCCTGGATTCCTCTGATTTATCTTTTTCGAGGCTCCTGAGAAGAACACTGAGAGGTGAGAAGAAGGTTCAAGATGTTGCCAGGCCAAACGGATGACAGAGGAGAGGCCAGCATCCCGACCTCTCGATTTGGGTCTTCCTGTAAAAGTGTATTTTCCATGCACAAAGTCAGATACAGTCAGGAGAGGTTGCTGACTCCAGCTGAACTGTGTGAATTCACAGTTAACGCCTCCTGACGACAGTGCAGTTTAGTAGAGACAAATCTGAGAAGACGCCGCGGCGAGCCAACAAGTTCCAGGAGGCTTCCGCGTGTGTCGCGTTGGTCTGTCTTATGAAAGGGTTTACTGACACAATAATTGGGGGGGTTTAAAAATTTGATGTTGCTCATTCATTAAGGTAGTGAACAGCAGTCAGAGTCAGCTGTAGTTGATGAGCGTGTGAAAACAGGAGAACGGGAGGAGAAAAGAAAGGCCCTCTTGAAGCAATGCACTGACGGTTGCATCGGTATGCCTGTACTGATTTAAAAACAGCAATGGAATTTAGCAACTGATTCTGTTCTCCAAGAGGAAGTTTTTTAATCTTTGATTTGGGGGCCTCTAAGCTAAGCTTGCTATATTAACGTTGGGCTTTCCCAACAGTCTCCGCATAGAGCATGTCTTGATTATTTTTTTTGTCCTGTGTATGTTGACATCTTTCGAGTGATGGGATCAGGCGTCTGCTCTGGCTTCAAGCAATTAAGCCTTAAAGTAAATAGCAGATGTATGGATTTGAAAACTGGAGAACAGATTTCAAAGCCAGAGTCTTTGGCAAAGAAATACAAGTAAGCAACGGAGACATTAAAGAGACAACCTGTAGGGACTCCAGCACAAGACTCTGTGTTCTTTTTCCCTTTGTGATGGAGTCTGGGGACAATCTTTGAGTATACAGTAAGGGAGCAGCATCGTGGTCAAGACAAATGAGAAAGAGAAGCATAGCACTTTGGGCTTCAACTACGGAAGGGGTAGGACACAGTTTTAGCAGAAGGCTGGCTAAGGTAGCATTTATTAAGGATGCTATTTTGTTATTCTTGACCCTAAAGGGTTTTACCCTTCAGATAAAATTGTGAGCAAGTTGGAGTTGTATGTCACCTAACTGGTGGCATTCTCTCAGAGTGCCCTTTCCTTAGATTTCTAGGCTGAAAGCTGGGCATTAAGCTGGGCATGGCAGTGCATGGGTAGACTCACAGTACTTGGAAGCTGAGGCAGGAAGCTTGCTAGTTCGAAGGGTACATGCTAAGACTGTCAAGGAAACTCAAATACAAAAATAAACAAACAAAAGGCTCAGATTTTTGAGCTAGCCTGAAGCCTCCTCTCTGGTGTGGCCTGAGGTTTGCTACTTTAGGAAAGGGGAGGCTTTGAGAAGCCACTCACTGGGCAAAGTCATTTATCACAAATGTTCACAAATCAATAAAAATACGGGAAGTATTATTTTTACAGAAAAAAAAGAGAGAGAGAAACACATGAAACATGCCCATTAAGGCATGGTTGTTCTAAAACCTGTGTGTCTACATGGGTCTGCAATTAAAAACACTCTGGTAATAAATCTCCTTGCAGTCTCCTTTAATGCTTTTAACTTTTCTGAAGGTTCAAATTGGTATCCCAAAAATGTGCCAGGACGTTCACAAGGTATTTTATAGACTCATAAATAAATATGGCAATTAATCTATGCTATATTTCTTTCAAATTTGATGACAATTTATTATGGCGTTCACCCATTCCGTGCACAAAAACTCTAATGCACTTAAAATCGGATTTCAAACCAAACATTTTATGGGAAAATATAGTATTGATCATCCATTTAAAGATATCATGAAGATGATTCATAACCTGCTGTAAAAAAAGATCTCATGAGGCTCTTACAACTGAGTAGGCTGGTGTGAGAGTCTATTCATAAAAGCGAGGCTGGGTCGACTCCTCTTGTTTCCTTCATCTATATCTGAGTTTTTCCAGCACTGATTGCTTTTGCATGCTGCTGTTTCATAAGAAAAGCCCCCTCCTATGACATTTTTCATGGTGACACAGGTTGTGGGATTTCATGGAGCCTTTTCTTCCTGCTGCAATTTTCTGCTGACATTCTGGCAGAGGTCTCCATCACTTGGGCACTTACCAGGTTTTTGGGTGGGTGCAAGGCTTGCCTTAGCACTTGTCTCGTCGTTGTGACAAAATGCCACACCGGACAGAGTGACTTGAAGAAGGGGGGGGGGCTTGTGTTTCTCTCACTGTTAGAGGGTCCAGTCCATCATGGCTTGGTGGGGAGAGCAGCTCTTGCTGTGGCGGCAGGAGAGTGAGGTAGTTGACTCCATCGTCAGAAAGGGGAGGAGAGACAGAGAGGCAAAGAAGATGAATGTGGGTGCTGAGCTTGCTTTCTGTTTTATTTTTATTTTTACTCAGTCAAGGCTTCCAGCCCATACAATGGTGCCACCCACACTCGAGGTGGCTCGCCCCTCCTCAGCTAACCCTCTCTGGAAACACACTCACTCGCACACACATCTGGAGGCGCATCTTCTAGGTGATTCTAGATCCAGCCTAGCTGATGCTGAAGGTGGTCCATCAGTCTCCATCATGCTGGTTGGTTATCGGCCAGCTGTGTCATATCTGTGAACTCACCACAGCATGGCCCCTGGGTTCTATAAGTTATTAACTATCTCTTGCGCACATGTACTTCGAAACAGAAGGAGAATATAAGAGAATCTGAGGTTGCTGGCCCCTTTCTTCAAGGAACACACAGCTTATGAGGGCAGAAGGACGCAGGTGTTTATTCAACAGATGTTTACTGGGTGTCTACTGAATACCAAGGCGCCTAGGAGACTAGGATTCATCATTGAACAGAAGCATAGTTTCACCCGTGTTAAATAATTTGAAATCAGCCTGGCCCCATGTAGCACCATAGTAACACCTAGTAGTTACTGAATACACATGACAGTATATACGTTTTGTGTCATCCTCACTTAGAGCCTCCACCATGCAGTTATTGAGCACTTGTTAAGAAGTCCTGAGCCGGGGCTAGAGGTTTAGTGATGAGCCAGTTAGACTCACCCCCACGAGCCTCAGGGTTTAGCAATAGTCCCTACCTGAAGAGTAAACACAATGTGTTACATTTTACAGCTTCTGTTCACAAATGCTTCTTCATTTGTCCAAGCTGTTTTGTTTCTGTGTTTGGCTTCTCTAGTGTTTTATGTCTATGGAATACCAAGTATCTGCAGAGGAAATGAGAGAGTTGGGGGTGTTTTGTCTCCTTTGGATGCTCAGCTGATATCATGAACTCTTTGACTTCAGTGGATGACTAGTGCCCCTGTAGTGTCTAACGGATGACACCCCTCAGAAGCATGCTCCTCCATGTGGAGGACAGAATACATCACGGTGTAACTTTAAGGCATTGGTCCCTTGGTTACTTCAAATCCATGCACAGTATTTCTATTCACTACTTCATGCCTTGCCCTTTTGTATTCTGAGTCACTCTGGGCAAGGTTCGTGTTCTTTCTGTACAGATGAACAGAAACATGTTCAGGAAGCTTAAGCCATGGACTTGGGTCATGAAACTGAGCAGCATCAGAGACAAGCCTGGGACCTTGGGTGTTTGAATTGCTACTGGGTCCACTTACACTATTCAGCATCTTTTGTGAAAACAGTATAAACACCTTAATAAAGGTCAAAGCTTAGAGTTGCAAAGACACTTTTGTAGACAGCATGGCAGCCCCTCCCACCACTGGGAAGGGGCAGCTAACTCTTCTGATTTCATCTGCAATTGGACTCTCTTGCAGTGTTAAAGTTCCATGAGCCACCACGTTCTGCTGGCTCAGGCTTGCTCCTGCCGTGACTCCCAGAGAGAAAGAGAGCTTGCTATGTTCGTCACAGTGCCCAGGGCCGCTTTACCCACTGTGTAGACTCTCCAGTAGCACCTTATCATGTGCAGTTCTCTCCATCCTAGACCCGGTGTCCTATAGACAAGGTGTCCAGGTTTGCTGGAGTCTCTGACTGTCTTGGTATGCAGGGGTGGGGCCATAGGGGATAACGACTGTCCTGTGGTGAGAGAAAATAGACGTGACCAAGATGGTATGAAATACACAGGGCAGGCTTACTCCATCCGTAGAGGCTGAAGAACATAAAGCATTTCCTGTGTCACTCAGGCTGGAGGGCAGGAGTAGAGCAGAGGGGAAATCTGTGATGATAATTATGAAATATAAATTTATACACATATTATGGGAGCCTTGAGAGTGGACAGAAACCACTAAAACCCTTTTACATTATCAGTACCACAGGGATCTGGAAAGGCAGGAGAGGGATTAAGGGCATCTTTCTGACTCAAAACTAATTTATCACCGTAGATGATGTGGTCAACAGTGAAGAGAGCACCGATGTGCAGGATTTCACTGGAGAAGTTCAATGTGAGTGTTGAGAGGTCCTGGCCTTGCCTGTAAACATGTGATTACGAACACAAGTAGCCAGGCTTGAAGGGAGTCAAGTACAGGGCTCTAGCACAAAACCCAGCCCTGACTAAGTTTTTGAGCACCAGGTGATCAAAACCCATCTGCTACCTCTGAACGTGGACTATCTAGAAAGTTTTCTTTTCTTTTCCTTTTTCTCTTCCCTTCTCTTCTCTTCTCTTCTCTTCTCTTCTCTTCTCTTCTCTTCTCTTCTCTTCTCTTCTCTTCCCTTCTCTTCCCTTCTCTTCTCTTCTCTTCTCTTCTCTTCTCTCCTCTCCTCTCCTCTCCTCTCCTCTCCTCTCCTCTCTCTCTTTTTCTCTCTCACTCTCTCTCTCTCCCCTTTCTTTCTTTCCTTCTTTTGACTGAGGCTTACTGTGTAGGGTAGGTTAGCCTAGAACTTGCTGAGCTGGGCTTGAACTCTCAACCTTCCTGCCTCTACCTCCTGCATACTGGAACTACAAGCCTACCCTCCCATGCCCAATGCTGTAAAGACTCTCCTGCCCTGAGTGAATTATCAATATCTTTAGAAGCCCCAGAAACCCTTGTCCTCTGGGACTCTGACCAAGTCTTCAGTGGGACCAGTTTCTCTATTCCAGAAAACTGTAAAGAAGTAAGTCACACACCTGGAAAAAGGCCAAAGTGGCTGAGAGGAGAACACCCATCCAAATGTGGTTACCCCTGCCAGTCACTTGCTGGGGTAACCTTAGGCAGTCCTGGACACTGCCTCCTTTGCTGGGGAAGAAGAAAGTATATTATGTGTTCCACTTCTGGTTAATCAGACTTAGGAGAAATCTACAAGAAAGATTTGGGGAAAGCATGTGTTTTTAAGATAAAAGAGGACATAGTCACTGATGTGAAAAAAAGAGACATGACTGAAGCGACAACACTCATTCATCCTTTCCATCCATCCATCCGTCTATCTATCCATCTGTCCATCCATTCATCAATCCATGAATATCACCCATCTATTCAGCTATCCATCTATTTACCCACTCACCCATTCATTTAACTACCCACCCACCCTCTTGTTATCCATCTATCTGTTTACCTATGTACTCTTCCATCCATGCATCATCTATCCACTCATCTGTCTGTCCATCCATCCTTCTATCCATCAACCATCCATCCTCCCATCCTTCTCCCTTTCCCTCCCTCCCTTCCTCCTTTAATCCATCCATGTTCCTCTAGTGCTTGTTCTGCATTGGTTAAGGTTTTAGAGTGCCCAGAGGTGGCTGTGAACAGAAGATAAAGTGCCCATTCATGGGGATGGCATGGTAACAGATGAATGATAAGCAGGTAGACAGGTAAGACACACAGGTGTTAGATGAAGACAAATTCTGTGGAGAGAAAAGTAAAGCAAAGAAAGCTCATTACCAGGAGCAGAAGAAGATGCTTGTCCAGAAGTCCTGGAACTGGGGAGCCAGCAAGCCACTGTTCCTGCTCTCCTAACTACGGAAGACAAACTGGTTTTGCTCCAGTCTCTGTTAATTTGGTTTTCCATTACTTATGGCTGATGGATTCTTGAGAAAGTGTAGTAGGGGTGAAAAGAGACAAATAAGTCATCTGATTATTTTATCCCCACTTCCCAGAGGCATGGACTCTTAGCAGATTCTTGGCTGACTTCCAGAAATGTTCCATGTTAGCACAAGCTATATAAGTATGAGCTGTATATACAAGTTCCCCACTTCTACATGCACACTCACATGCCTGTACTCTCTGTCTAGGATGGCTGGGATCCTGCATGTGAGCAGCCATTATTATCTAACACAGACAAGAAACAACCTGACCACTGACTAGCTATATTACCCTGAACATGTTAGCCTTTTAGGTTTTGATTTCCTTCTCAGAGAAGTAAGGGTAATAAGTCATGGATGCAGGTTTATTATGATAATTCACTAAGTTACTATGCAAAGCATATAGAACTGTGCTCAGTACATTGTAAACAGGCAGGCATGTAATTTTACCTGCTATGAGTATCATTAGATCTTACTAACAGGCACAGAGACAGCCCTCTTTTTGAGGCCTGTGTCACAGTTCTCAGTATAGAGGACACAGGGAACTCTCCTTAGCTGTTCTCGAGGGAGGTCCACAGTCTCTACTGAAGCTGCCCAACAGCAAACAGGATGACCTGCTCAGATGGGGCTTCTTTCTCCTTTGCTATCCTTTGCCTTAAACACCTTCCTTTCTGGCTATATATACACTCTGTACACTAATCCCTTCAGGGAAAAGTGTACATACAGGGCAACCTTGATAAGATCCTCAGTTAAGAGCTCAGTTAAGCTGCTCTTCTGAGGGGCCTGGGTTTTATTCTCAACATCCACATGGTGGCTCACAGTCTTCTGTAACTTCAGTTCCAGAGGACCCGATGCCCCCACCTCCTTTGGCCTCTGTAGGTACCAGGCATGCATGTGGTAAACAGACATACATGCAGCCCAAGCACTCACACATCAAATAAAATAATTTTTATCTTAAAACTAAAAATAAAGGAACTGACTCTACCTAAACTTTTCTTCCACAAGGTCACGTCTCTTTAAATAAACCTAGAAGTCCTCCTTGTAGAGAGATGCATGATAAGATAATGGCATCATTAATCTTTGAAGAAGGAGGCATTTAAATAGCGATCAGTCCAAAGGGAGGCGGCACATTAAATAACTCAGAATCATAATACAAGGAGGAAAATACGCACCAAGGCAACAGCAGCAGCTAATCCTGAGTAATCATGCCTTCGAGATACAGCTAAAGATCAAGAAGTGATCTGACAGAGACTGACTAGTTGGAGTTCTCCTCAGAGGGGAGGCATTCCTGGCAGTGAGCCATGCAAATTCACAAGACCTGGAATTTAGGGACTACTACAGTAAGATTGATGGGGTGAGAAAGAACCAGAGAAGGAGATTGCAATGAACGGAGAAGGGTAATGGGTTTCCATTGAGTCACCAGCCACAGTCCTTCTGGGCAGAACAGAGACAGTGGCTTGTAGAATTCTCCACTCTTGCTCAGGCCCATGTGCTCAGCTTTGCACCTGCCCAGCCATCTAGTCACAGCATTCCACAGTGGGTTCAGCCATTGGATTTTGGGGGAAGAATAAAGGATGCAAGACCTGGGCAGCAGGGGGCTGAAGACGACATGTATGTTGTGAGGGTGTGTGGGGTTAGCATAGGTATTAGTCAAGATTATTTGGGCTGCAAGAGCAGCAGATGCTGGTTCATTTCTGCCAAGTGAGAAAGCTCTATTCCAAGAGCGGTGGTGCAAAAGGGTAGGGCAGATCCAAAGATCTCAGTGAGAGGCCACAGAGTTCCCTCCAGGGAACCTCCATTAAGAAGACTTAGCCCACTATTAGTAAGAGCCATATTCCTGAGAGAGAGAGAGAGAGAGAGAGAGAGAGAGAGAGAGAGAGAGAGAGAGAGAGAGAATCTGATTGTAGCGTCCTTTTCCGGATCAGTATCATTGTGATTAAATCAATCACCATCCTGTGGTGGAGCTGATGGCCCAAACTTGGGTTGGAGGGACACACTGTGGGCCAAGGAGACCCCTCTGTGGATCCAAAATGGCAGACTCAGGTCATCATCATTTGTTGAGTTTTGGAAAGGGACAACCTCCAATAATACAGTGGAACAGTCCTCTATTGAAAGCTTGGCATGTGGGCAGTTAGCACTACACTGGCTGGACCCAAGCCCTAAGAAAGTTGGCCTTCATGATTTATGAAGGCCACAGGGAGCCAGCAAATCTATTGAGCACATGTGAAATATTTCAAGTGAAGCATGTGGGAACTGGAGCAGGTCTCAGTGAAGATGGATTTACATCTGGTAATAAAATCCCAACCCTAGGAACCTTTGCACTCAGGTCTGGATTTTGTCTGCATCTTAAAGCTTTCCTAAGTGTGCAAGAGCGTGGACTTGGTAGAGTTTGCAGTTTCCCTTGTGTGCTCCCCTGGGGATGGGGCTTCCAGGACAAGGTTGGGAGACTACTGTGTTTCATTAGTTGCTTTGAGTATGTGCCATCTCTTGGCATCATGGTCTCATGGATGATGTAGTTTTGACCTTGGAAAACTCCAGTGCCCTCACCTATGGGGGAGACATTCCTAATGACTCAGACTTTTTCTGAAACACTAAGTCCACAACATATCTGAAAGCATTTTGTGAGCACATGCCATTAGTTAGTGTTTGGAAGACAGAAAGCCCTAGCATTAGGCTTTCTGCTGGGGAAAGCGCTTCACTTATTTGGGTCTCTCCTTCCTTCCTCATATCTGTTAGATGGGGAGGAGGGGTGGTGGGTGTGAGCTGGCAATAGTGCCCATCTCATGACGTTATTGTGAGGTTTACGTGGAAATACACCTGTCTTGTATAGTATGAGAACATGAACCGTGCAGGAGGATGATTTCTAAGTCCCTTAGATAAGTTCAAGAAGGCAAATCTAACACTCACAGCAGACACTGGACTCCCAGGGACTAACTGGTCTTTGGACCCTGTTTGTGAAAGCCATTTCTACCTACACACACTTCTTTAATCCCGAGGATAATGTTCTCGGAAGCTTGTAATGAGATGGTGTGTGAAAACCGGTTTCTCTCCATATAAAAATGCTAGCTGGGCAGTATTAGCGATGGCAGCAATAATGGGCAAAGCTGTGATGGTCATGGCTGTGTCTGTAAGGAACTCATAGTCCAATAGGCACCCTGAGATATGGTCTGCCTTACCACTTCGCCCTGACCTTACCTGGTATTGTCACAGTGTGGTCTCCTGGAATGAGCCCGAGCTGGCATTTGCATGTGAATTCCAGCTCTGCCACTTTAGGGTACAATTCTTGACCTGCACTGGCCTTTGTTTCCTAATTTTTAAGTGGAAATAATATTGTGAATTAGTGACTGAGAATTTAATAAGGACTCCAGAAATGCTAGCAGTTGCTGTTTTTTAAAGGTAATACTCTGGATTATTCCGTGTTCCCAATGCTTGGCTCTGTATTTGTGAGATGGAATGAAGGGAAACGGTGCCCTCAGGAAGCACTTCTGATGGGATTTGAGGTGTTTGTGTATTTTGAATTACTTTAGGCTTATGCAGAAACTTGGATTTAACCAAAATAAAATGTCGAATGTCTGTCATCCGTCGAATGCTGCTTAGGCTTTTTGATTCTTGGCCAATTATTATCACTGTTTGGGTGAGGACCCTTAGGACTGATTTTATTTCTGATTCCTCTACCCACTCCTCTTCCCATGTAAGGCATATTGGTGACATACATGAAATATTTAATGTGATGTGTGTCTTTAATTTATGTGTATTGATTTATATTAAAATTTTTGCTGTTTTCCCCTTTCCCCATGAAGCATTTTATTTTCGCAACCTGCCCACATTCCTCTTTGTACACCTAATTTATTGTTCCTTCCTACTGTCTAATATTCCACGTAGTCACTTTTTATTAACCAGAAAATTGAATGACAGGAGCCCTTCTCTTCCCCAGCCAAGTCTGCTATGCTAGAGATGTTGTCTTTATTTTGTGTCGGGTAAATCAGTCATTAAATTATGACCTCACAATGCTGTAACAGCAGTGATGGTCGTGCACGCCCACTTAGTCATGTTGAGAATTACTGGGGACAGAACTAAAAGCAGACTCTTGGATTTTTGCGCCTATGTTGTTGGTATGTGTGCTCCTGTGCATGTATGCTCTTGGCTATATTGTACTTTCTGGTGTCTTAAATAAATACTCCAATTTACATAATTGAAGTGAATTTCCATGGTGCATGAAAATATAAACTCAGGGCTACGATGTCAATTAGAACAATTCGTATCCTACAGCCCAAACAGCCTGGAGTGGAGAGGAAGGCAATCTGTATTCAAGTTTTGTTTCTGCCTCTTGCTAGTTGAGTCATGTTGCCAGGGCATTTAACCTCTTTGTCGAGCTGGAGAATAGTAAATAGTGGGGTCTCACAGCACTGAGATGACACAGCAATTAGGCACTCAGCAGAAACATGGCACAGCGTCTGCATTTCACTTAGTTTCAAATGTGGGATTCAAGACTGTGATGTCAGGTAGCGCTGAGTACCTGCTCTGAAGCGGCTTCTCCTTCGGTGCTGATGCAAGGGATGACTCAGCTGGACACAGCCCCATGCTCTTTTCCTTTGCCATTCCAGGAGGCCACTACCAGCAAACTAGAGCCTTCTTGCCCCCTCAAACTTCTTATTTGCATTCCTGATTCAGGTACTGAGCTGGGTCCACCGAGGGGTATAGCAGAGATGGATGTGTTAACGGCCGTATTCTCAGACAGCCAGGTGTCAAGCAGTGGTTACATTCACTGGACTCTGAAACAACTCAAAGGACAGTGTCCCCATGCAGTATCAAAGAGCTAAGGAGCCACAGGACTGGGACACAGATCCACAGCTGTGCCTCACTGGCAGCAACAGCTTCCTGGAACTAATGTCATTGTCATCAAGGTCAGAGACATTTGGGGAAGCACACAGGCAGTTAAGGTCATTTGAGGCAAGAAGAAGGGAATAGTCAGTTAAAGATATGGGAAGCACAAAGTATGTGAGGGAGTCACTCATCCTTGCTTAGTTCAGGTGCAGGAGTGTGAAACAAGGGCCCCCAACACGGACAGCTTAGAACTCTTTCTTCTGCTGTCATTGCTGCTGTTGGTACCATTGTCAGTACTGATGGATACACATTGAGCGTTTGTGATGTTCCAAGTACTGTGCTATACACACTAGAGACATGGTGTCATTTGATAATCATAAATACCGTCTGTTTGCAGGGAAGGGGATGGCAGGCTGAAAACAGGAGGACTGCTGTAAAATGGAGGTCAGCCTGGTCTACAGAGTGCGTTCCAGGATAGCCTGGGGCTACACAAAGAGATCCTGTCTTAGAGATACTCAAACTAAGCCAAGCAAAGAAAAACCCTCAAAGTCTTCAGAGGTGTGTGTCAGTTGTTGAACTGTTGCTGAGGAACGTGCCACTCACAGACCTGACTGTGTATTGCTTGTTACTACTGAAGAGCTGGGCCAGGCTTGGCTCACTGATGTGCCCAAGGTGAAAAGGTCAGTACGGGAATGGCTGGGCTTCACATCCTTTCAGACATACCAGAGCCTGCTCATCCACCTCTGGGGACAGGATCTGAGGTAGAGACAGGGATTTGGCAAAGCCCCTTACCATCTAGGCTTAGTTTGGACCTTGTCTCTTCTCTTGCATTCTGCTGGTTTGGTGTGTTCAGTCCATATTCCAGGAATGTGGCAATGGACTCCTATTTTGAGAGAAGCTGCTGAAAGCCCAGATCACCAGTCTATCACAAGTTGTAACTCCTATTTTTAAAATTGTGACTAAACCTGGTTCTTAACAGATGCTAGGTAAGCACTCTGCCACAAGGCTCATCCCCAGCCCTTTGTGAATTTACTTGTAGGTAAAGCCCCACTAAGTTACTCAGGCTGGCTTGGGACTATTGAGCTTCTTGATTAAGCCTCCTGAGGAGCTGTTGGGATGACAGGCATGTACCACCATGTCTGGCATTTTCTTCATATTAAACATACAGGGACTATGGCTTAAGGGGGTTGAGTGTCCTTCCCAAGTTCACATTAACCACCAAGGGGAGAGCCAGGATTCAGACTTGGCTTAGCAGGTGGTAGGGGGCAATAATGATTTTGAGCAAGGGAGAGATGACATCATCAGAAAAAAAAAGATAGGAAGGGAAGGGAAGGGAAGGGAAGGGAAGGGAAGGGAAGGGAGGGGAAGGGAGGGAAGGGAAGGGAGGGAGGGGAAGGGAGGGGAAGGGAAGGGAGGGGAAGGGAAGGGAGGGGAAGGGAAGGGAGGGAAGGGAAGGGAAGGGAAGGGAAGGGAAGGGAAGGGAAGGGAAGTGCTGTGGCTAAATTCCAGCACTGTGGGGAATGAAAACTCCTGGTCTTTTGGATGTAAGCACCGCTCTGTTTTCTGTAAATGCATTAAAATCTCAGGGAGCGACACCCCCTTTGCTCCACTTTGTGGTTGGGATGAAAGGCACTCTCATTGGGGCTGCTTGGCTCTGGACTTTTATCCGTATGTGCTTCTCTACAGGCAGATTCTACTGGCTCGGAGCACCTGGTGACTTGTAAGCCCCTCTGAGTCAAAGGACCACATCACTTCAAGGAGTCAGTTGATAGTCACTGAAACACCCTAAGCATGGCAGTGACCATAGATAGAGTACCCTAGAGACTCTTAATACTTGGGTGGGCCCAGTATCTCCTCACCTTACCTGCTACCAACATGAGGGCTGGGCATGAGAACATAGGACCCCTCCTGGAGATAGAGGCAAGCCTGAAGTCCAGCCTGAGGACTAGAACTATCCTTCGTGAAGAGGTGCGAGAGGCTAGATTTCCCCCTCTGTTAAGGGGATGGGGGATTTGTAAGCCTAGGTACTCAGAACTGTAGTCGGAAGTTTTCTCTGGTCTTGCCCAGCCCTGTGATCCCTCATCCACTTATAAAATAATCACTCGGAGGCTTAATATTATTTGCAAACTGTATGGCCTAAGGCAGGCCTCTTGCTATCTAGCTCTTTTATCTTAAATTAACCCATTTCTATTAATCTATGTTTTGTCACATGGCCATGGCATTACCAGTTTGCTGGCATCTTGTTTCTTTTTGGTGGTGACTGGTGTCTCTCCTTCCCTTTCTTCTCTCTGTATATCTGCTTGGATTTCCCACCTGCCTCTAAGCTGCCTTCAATGGGCCAATGCAGCTTTATTTATCAACCAATCAGAGCAACAGATATTTACAGCATATAGACCAACATCCCACAGCACAAAACTTACAAACTCAGAATCCAGTCTGTCATTTGGAGGAAATTATTAGAAGGACAGAGACAAAATAAACCCAAAGCTGAGTTCTGTACCCACTTCCATTCTGTAAGGAACATTAGACAAGAGACTTCATCCTTCAGGGCTACAATTCTCTCATCACAAGATGAAGAAGATCATAGTCTCCTCTCAGGATTATCAGTGGAAAAAAAAATTTTTTTGAGACAGGTTTTCTCTGTGGTGTTTTGGTGCCTGTCCTGGATCTCGCTTTGTAGACCAGGCTAGCTTCGAACTCAGAGATCCACCTGGCTCTGCCTCTTGAGAGCTGGGATTAAAGACATGCACCACCACTGGCCGGCTATCAGTGGAAAGTCGTTTGTTGTTGTTGTTGTTGTTTTTTCAAGATGTTGGAATTTTATTTTATTTTTAAAAAAAATCCAGAATGGATGAAAAGAACAATCATCAAGGATATAGGTGCCAGACATATGTCAGCCAAGAGGATATAGCTAGAAACGTATGCTTTAGGACCACGAGAGACTTCACAGTTATGAAGTTATGGCTAACACAGCTGTTATCCATTGACCTAGCTTCTGCACCTACAGACCATGGCACAGGTAGCTTAGTCTTGCAAGGCCTCAGTTGAAGGACCACCCACATACACAGAGGCCATTCTTTATAGCGGTACTCTTGGCCAACAAGGATCTACATATAGTCTCAATTCAAGGTCCATGACAGACTCCCTCCACTGGATATGAAATGGGTTTTATACCTTGAAATCATGGCCACTTCAGCACAAGCCAGATCTACCTTAATGATGATTGGTACACAGCCCCATCCCACCCCTTTACATGCGGCTGAAAATAACAGGCTAGTGACAGAACAGTGTGAACCTGCTACTGCTGAATTCATCACCCATCAAATGAGTTAGCTAATTGTCACTAAACTTATATATTAAGGAAGTTGTATATAGAATACTGCAAAAACACAGTAAAAAGACTGAAGTTGCCCCTTTGTGCTCGGGAAGTCCCTTTACTCCCAAGCTTCATGGCATGTTGTACTTCCGGCTCCAAAGTGCGCTGCCACTGTTACTGTTTCTCCTCCTCCTGATCTTCCTTCTGCTCCCCGGCACCCGAACTTCCAGAACCTTCCCGCTCAGATGCCATCTTTTTATATGCCATCTCAAAGAGTTTCAATGATGCCTGCTGAAGTGAAGACGCTGCCTGTCGATTGTTTCCTCCTGTTCCACTGTCCTTTCCAGCAAGGAGTTCTCTCTCTTTGGAAATCTCTTCCCTTAGCTTGTTGCACTCAGCAGCAGGTAACTGGTCCTTGAATTCTTCCACCTTGGTTTCCGTGTCATGAATAATTCCTTCAGCCATATTAACTGCTTCAACACATCCCTTCTTTCTCCGATCTTCCTCAGCATATTTCTCTGCGTTTTTAACCATATTTTCAATATCGTCTTTGCTTAGTCCACTGGAAGACTGGATCACAATCTGTTGCTCACATCCTGTTCCTTTATCTTGGGCAGAAACGTGTACGATCCCATTGGCATCAATGTCAAATGTGACTTCAATTTGAGGGACTCCACGAGGGGCTGGGGGAATTCCAATCAAAGTAAACTATCCTAGAAGTTTGTTGTCTCCAGCCATCTCTCGCTCTCCCTGACAGACTTTAATCTCTACTTGAGTTTGTCCATCAGCAGTGGTCGAAAATACCTGGCTCTTTTTGGTTGGAATGGTGGTGTTTCTATTAATAAGTTTGGTAAAGACACCTCCTAGAGTCTCAATACCCCGAGAGAGGGGACTGCCATCTAGGAGTAGCACATCTGTGACATCATCAGCCAACACACCTCCCTGAATGGCAGCTCTGATAGCTGCAGCCTCATCAGGATTATCAGCTTTACTTGGGGCTCTGCCAAAAAGATCTTGCACAGTCTGCTGAACCTTGGGCATCCTCGTCATGCCACCAACCAGAATCACTTCTCCTATGTCACTTTTGCTGACTTCTGCATCTTGCATAGCTTTCTGGCATGGAGCAATAGTCCTCTTGATTATTTCTGTGACGATGCCTTCAAACTGAGCTCAAGTCAGCTTCATATTCAAATGCTTGGGTCCAGAAGCATCCATTGTAAGATATGGCAAGTTGATGTCAGTCTGCACAGATGAGGAGAGTTCACACTTGGCCTTCTCAGCAGCTTCCCAAACTCTCTGAAGTGCCATGTTGTCTTTGGTCAAATCAACCGGTTTCTCTCTTGAACTCCTTGACAATATGCCGTAACAACACTTGGTCAAAATCTTTACCACCTAAGAATGTGTCCCCATTGGTGGATTTCACCTCAAATACTCCTTTCTGAATTTCCAGGATAGAAATGTCAAAGGTCCCACCACCTAAATCATACACAGCGATGACTTTATCTTCAGACTTGTCCAGACCATAGGCCAGAGCAGCAGCTGTAGGTTCATTAATCACTCGAAGCACATTTTGCCCCGATATCTGGCCAGCATCCTTAGTGGCCTGTCGCTGTGAATCACTGAAATAAGCAGGGACAGTGATCACAGCATTTTTTGCTGTGTGACCCATGTAATTTTCTGCAGTCTTTCATCTTCATCAACACAAACGCTCCAATCTGACTTGGAGAATAGAGTTTTCCATGAGCCTCAACCCAGGCATCGCCATAAGAGGCATGGACAATTTTAAAGGGAACATTCTTAGTGTCTTTCTGTAATTCAGGGTCATCATAGCAACAACCAATTAGATGCTTAGTAGCCTAAAATGTATTGTTTGGGTTTGTGACAGCCTGTCGCTTTGCTGGCATGCCAACAAGCTGTTCTCCATCTGCTGTAAAGGCAACAACAGAAGGGGTAGTTCTGGCACCTTTGGCATTCTCCAGGAACTTTGCTTGTTTGCCCTCCATAACCACCACACAGGAGTTGGTAGTACGCAAGTCAATACCCAACAGCACCCTTAATTGCCTCTGATGCATAATCCCTTCTTGAAACAAATCTAAAAGCTTCATGACTAAGGCCATTCCAGCCATCCTGGTGACGGGCTGCCGCAGGACTCCAGGAGGCTGCAGTGCCCACAAGACGCACAGCCAGCCGCGGCTCTGCTGGCGCTTATCATGGTGGCTGGATGGAGGGAGTATGAGGGTAGAACTCAGTGGAAAGTTTTAATGTGTGTGTATCTCTCTCTCTCTCTCTCTCTCTCTCTCTCTCTGTGTGTGTGTGTGTGTGTGTGTGTGTGTGTGTGTGTGTGCACATGCACATGTGTGGGGGTCTGAGGACAATTTTTGAGTCATTTTTCTCCCTATACAATATGGGTCCTGGGGATCAAACTCAGATCATCAAGCTTGGCAGCAAGCCTCTGTACCTGCTAAGCTATCTCAGTGGCCCACCATGTGAAGTTTTGAGCTGTGTCGTGGAGGCTCCCTAGTAGCTGAATGGTCAAGAACAAGGATGGAGGGAAAGGACTTCCAAGTCTCACAAAGCTGGTCAAGACAGCATCTGTTCGTGACCGACCCTACAGTCACAATCTCTCTGCCTGCTACTGCGCTGCCCCCTCCAGGAGGCCCACTGGAACTGTGGTTCTTCAAAATGTCTTTGCACTGAAATCGTGAGGAGTGTCACACACATTGGCTCCCAGGTCCACCCTTAGGTGAATCAGTTCAGAACATCTGGAGGTGTGGGCACAGACATCAGCTCCTTAGCACAGTTGAGACTAGGGTCAGGTGAATGAGTTACCTTGGTTGCAAAAACCCAAGGACACACTCAGTCTGTGGTCAGCTTTGTTCTTCATTTGCCTGGACTGAGTCTTTCTTTAAATGCCACACACGAGGAACTCCCTGGGTTTATCTGGTCATGGCCCGCTCCACAGCAGAGCCCAGTGGCCAGACACAGTTTAGGAATTGGGAAAATGACGAATTTGCATCATGTATTTATGGCCACAAAAGTAGTGTGACCTCTAACTGTCCTCCTGTCTGTCCTTCTTTACCCCTGAACCCCTGTTACTTCCCTGATGGGCAGAATGGACTGTTGAGCCACAGACTGTCACAGTGCTCACCAAATAATGAGTCCTGAGGGCCCGTGGGTTAAAAAGACTCACTTTCTTAAGTGAATAGATTAGAACACCTTTTCTTGACTTTTCTCCTGGACAGCCCTCTGTGTCTCTCAAAAACTTGCCAAGATTCCCCCCCTCCAATATCTCTGGCTATTTATTCCACAAGGCAGGCCTCTGCCTTCATTAAAACAAAAGAAAAGCAGTTCCCCAAACTCTGCTCTCTAACCTCTGGTCATTTATGACAGGCCCCCACATAAACTGCTTTAGCTTAAAAAGTTTTGACACCTCACAAAGTCTGAGATAGTGGGGTGGTTTAAATGAAAATCCCTCGATAGGCTCACAGGGAGTGGCACTGTTAGGAGGCGTGGCCTTGTTGGAGGAAGTGTGTCACTGGAGGCGGGCTTTGGGGTTTCAGAAGCTCAAGGCAGGCCTAGTGGCTCATTCTCTCTTCCTGCTGCCTGCCTATCCAGATATAGAACTCTCAGCTATCTCTCTAACATTATGTCTGCCTGCATGCCACCATGCTTCCCACCATGATGATAGTGGACTAAATCTCTGAACTGTAAGCCAGCCCCAATTAAATGTTTTCCTTTATAAGAGTTATTGTGGTCATGGTGTCTCTTCACAGCAATAGAAACCCCAACTAAGACAGGTGGCTAATTTTGGTCATTCACTTGACATACTTGGAAATCAGGAACCTCAGTGAGGAATTGCCTTCATCAAGTTGGCCTGTGGACATGTCTGTTGGGCATTTTCCTGATTGCTAATTGATGTGGGAGAGCCCAGCCCACTCTAGGGGGGGGGTGCCATTCCTGGGCCTGAGCTATATAAGAAAGTTATCTGAATAAGCCAGGGAAAGAAAGCCAGTAACTAGCCACATTCCTCAGGGGTCTCTACTTCAGTTCCTGCCTCCAGGTTCCTGCCTCGAGCTCTTGCCCAGACTTCCCTAAACCATAGACTGTAACTTATAAGATCGAGTTAACCCTCTCCTTCCCCGAGTTGGTTTTAGTTAGTCAGTGTTTTATGTCAGTAACAGTCATGAACTAGAGCAGTGTCTAAAGGATGACTAAACAACATGGAGACCCACAGTGCTTTCATCCCATGCCTCTCTCTCTAACTCTCGGTCACCTGCTTAACTCTTCATCATAAAGTACAAGTATGCTATAAACTGGTGCTACCTAACCTATCAAGTTCCCTTTTACCACTACAGGTACAAACATAAGAGTCTCTGGGCATTTTACTGTGCACGTTTCATGATGTTCTATTCCAAACTCTATGAACTAGCTGAAAGTCACCAGTTATTATTCTAAATCTGCGCAGTCACCTTGGATTCCAGCAGCAGCTAAGCCTTGTAGGACAGAACACCCTGTTTTGGAATATTTGTACACTCTGTGAAAATGTATTGTTGTGGCTGGTGTAATAAAAAAGCTGAATGGCCGATAGCTGGGCAAGAGGTATAGGTGGGACTTCCAGGCACAGAGAGAGGAAGTAGGAGATAATCAAGGCTCAGGGAGATGCCAACAAAACATGGAGGGAGTCAGGCATACAGAATGAAAGAATGGTAAAAAGCCATGAGGCAAAACATAGATTAATATAAGTGATAAGAGCGAATGGGACAAGCCTAAGCTAAGGCCAAGCTTTCATAATTAATAATAAGTCTTCATGTTGTTATTTGGGGCTGGCAGGGGAAAGGGTAGTCCATCTACACCTCCCATCCCAGATAAAAGTCTATGACAGTGAGATCATAGCCTGGAGCAGGAGCCATCTCCTGAGAACTCACTGTCCCCTCAAGCAACAAGGACCACTTCAGATCACTTTACAGAGCCAGAACAGAGACCATAGTCAACCAGGTCACACCTCGCTGAGGCTGCTTGATTCTGCATACCTCTTGCCTGCCCCACTTCTATATCTACTTAAACACAAAGTTCATGTCCTGGGGTCGGTCCCCAAGGCCCCTTTATCTGTTCTCCTTCCCAGAGTGCATTGGATAAATTCCCATTCTCTGCTTTTCATCATTCACCTCTCTTCAATAGACATACTAGGATGGTGACCAAGCTAGTCCTCTGGGATGCCAGAGCCCTGGCTTTTGCCCTAAAACTCCAAGTATAGTTACATTTGTCATGTTATATTGTAATGTAAGTGGCCTTTCTTTGATAAAGTGATAGCTTGCTCATTTTGATGGCATCTCTTGGGCACTTTCACCATGAGTGACTCCATTAGATTGGCTCGATGGCCCTAGAGGTCCAGTTTCTCATTGTTCTTTTGGAGCCGCCCAACGACGGAGAACCTACTTTCAGAACTACACTTTTCTCATAGTAGGGACACAGACAATATTTCTTACAAGGACGCGAAGCATCCAGTGGCATCTGGATCTCAGGACTACACTTCAGGAAGATGCTGATGACCACAGCATGGGGCAGGCTGCACAGAGCCTGGCTGAGTATGAAGGCTGGTTGGGGCTGTGGCTTGAGAGTGGCTCAGTCATTTGGGAAAGGTTAGGGCCCCCTGTTCAGGCCATGATGACTGGGAGGATAGGATACAAGCAGCCCCTTCTTTCCACCCTAGTTGGTATTATAGGGACTGAGGAGGGTTTGGAGCAGAGGAAACAGAAGCAGAAAGCCTGGAGTTCATCTTGACATCAGATACGCTACTGGCTGCCTCTACCTATAAAGGAGGCCTGTGATTCATACCTGTATAGCAACCAAAATCTTCTTTTATTAAAATGCGCTGTGCTTCAGGATAAGGGGGAGTTAAGCTGATCTGTCTAGGAGAGGATGTTTGCCGAGAGCATACTATTAGATACTTTGTCTCCTTTAAAATAATACTAAGAGATGGGCTTTATTTCTCTCTGTTCTATATTGCAGCTTGAAACAGGCCAGGAGAAGAGATTATGAGTCTTTGATACATCAGGCACCCAGAACTGCCCCACCTCTACTATTTGCAAGCTGGAGCAAACAAATCAGATGTTACTGGTGAAGACACAGGTCTCCTTTCTAGGAGACAGGGAGGCTTCCACTCTCTAGCTGAGTTATATATGCTGGTTCTTCGCCATAAAAGATCTTATCGATACCGTATATTTATATACAAAATAGGGTCTCATTACAGTCCTCATTAATAAATGCTCTGTCTCTCACACTGGTGTTCAAGGCCCTTCATCATTTGAGAGATAAAATACATATATTTGATTATTCTTTGGCGCCTTGGATTTAAAAAGGAAATAAGGGAATGGGGAGGGGATGGGTGGCAAATCCTTTAAAGTGATTGTTCCATATGGGCTGCATGCAGTTTTGTGTTCTCGAAGCCTGTAAAGGTGTCTCATAACGTGTTATGGACGTCCCCTTGGCAGACTTCAATAATAAATAACCACCCTCTTAATTGGTGCAATATGTATTATTTTTCTCCTGTGGACTCAGGGCCTCACTCACACACATGATTCTCCAATTGCAAATAATAAGATGTGGGCAAGACTGGTATTCTAATTCAAGAATCAACTTGACGAAATGTCGTGTTTAAATCTGCATGAAGGCTGGGACTTGGAGTGATACATCCGTGAGCAGCAAGTGACTTCCCTTATTCCCAAATTTGAAGGCTTGCAGGAGTCTGAACTTGGCCATTTAAATAGCTCTTTCTAGGGCTGTCACAAGGAGCCTGTTCTGTTCTGCAAAGCCTCAGGCGTGGGAGGGTGTATTCTTACACATCCTATTCTAAGCAATAGTAGCGGAGTCTACCAAAGGCAAATTTATGTTTAGAGCTATCAATAAAACATAATGGAGAATCTGCTAAATTAGTAATCATGAAAACCTACCCAGTGCTCTCTCGCTTGCTCTTGCTTTTAATATTACAAAGCAACTCTTAAAGCATTTGCTTTTGGTGGAGGGTGGTCTCCTAAGACAACATAGACTGAAACATCTCAGAGGAACCCCAAGGCCTTCTTTTTGGATTGAGGTGTCAAGAGAGAAGTAAACTAAAATCTAATAATGGTTTTGAGTTAAATGGCTTCAAGTACTGCCAAGGGCTTTACAAGCCGATGTCCATCAAGGAGAGGCAGCGCTTTATGGGTGAGATGGGAGAGAGTGTTTGTCAGTGGCTGCTATTAAGGCAAATGAATAGATAGTTTCACTGGGCCACTGAAAAACTGTGTATCTGCAGACTGGCCTCACAAACTACACACAGAAGCATTCACTCAAGAAGGATGCTGGCTGCCAAGCTCACCAAAGCAAGTGGGATACTTCTTATGGCATGGGGAAAGTGCCTGGCTAGGTGGTGGCAGTCTGTGAAAGTCTAGGATGAGGACAAAAGGGGTTCACACCTATAGCTAGAGAAATTGGAGCCTAGCCCTCCCTCTAAACTCCTGAAGGCAGCCTGCAGTCAGGCGCCTGGGCGTGGTTTCTTTTTGGTGCCCCAATCATCTGTAAGAGCTCGGCAGGCTAGAAAACTGATAATTATCTCTCTAGACTGCTAGAACATGAGAGCTGGAAAGTGCCCGAGATCAGTTGGCAGAGTGGTTTTCATTTGCTCTCTACCCTCAGAACTCTTTTCTTCCCACAAAATATTATGCAGAACTCTGATATATATGAAGAAAGCTCTGGTTAAGGTGGTGTAGAGGGGCCTAGGATACCACCTGAGACCCCAGCCCCCTCCCACGGCTTCTACAGATGCTCAAGGGTTTGTTTAATGATGCAAAGATGTGTTGCATTCTTTTATGTTACATTTGTTTAATTCTGTGAAGCTGTGTTACTTTGCCTGTCTAAAATACCTAATTGGTCTAATAAAGAGATGAATGGCCAATAGCTTGGCAGAGAAAGGATAGGCGGGGCTGGCAGCCAGAGAGAATAAATAGGAGGAGAAAAAGCAAGATATCAAGGAGCAAGAAGAGAACAAGGAGAGAAGGACACTAGGGACACCCAGCCACTCAGCCACCCAGCCACCCAGCCACTCAGCCACCCAGCCACACAGCCACCCAGCCACACAGCCACCCAGCCACACAGCCACCCGGCTACCTGGCTACCCAGCCACCCGGCCACCCGGCCACACGGCCACACGGCCACACGGCCACCTAGCCACACGGCCACCTGGCCACACGGCCACCCGGCCACACAGCCAGCTGTGGAGTAGGGGTGAAAGTAATATTACAGAAGTAAGAAAATGGAAAAGTCCAGAGGCAAAAGGTAGATGATGGATAATTTAAGAAAAGCTGGCTAGGAATAAGCCAAGCTAAGGCCATGTATAAGAAAGAACAAGCCTCAGTGTGTGACTTATTTGGGAGTTGGGTAGTGGGCCCCCCAAGAGAGCAAGAGTGAAAAAGCAACCAACTACATTTCTGTACATCATACTGCTGGGTTAAGTCAGAGCTCTGGTCTGGGTTCCACTACCGCCCCGACAGTCTAGATGTATTTAGACGCTAATCCAAATCCCGATGACTGCGTTCCCTGTGATGTCCTCTGCTGGGCTGGTCAACGGCAGGATTTAATGCATCGCTAAAAGCATTTTCAGCCTGCCTCTGGGAACGTAAACGGATGTGGCAATGGCTCCAGGAGGCGGGAAAGATGCCAGGGAGGGACAAGGAAAAGGGCTGGTTGCTTCGGGTCCAGGGATGAGGAGAGGAATGGCAAGGACCATAGCTTTGCCTTGGGAGGAGATGAACTTTGATGAGAGAAAGACTGAGTCCATCCAGGGAAAGGCATGTTTCCTTCCCTCAGAGGGAGGTTCACGGAGAATATTGAAGTCAAAGGTGGGAGCAGGTCAGGGCCGTCTCTGAATGCTTCCCACTGCCAGGTGTCTCTCAAAGCATCACAGAGTTGCCTTGCTTGGATGCTCACATGCTCCCTCGCTGGACCCAGAATTGGGTGGCTCTCACATTTCCCTGAGCAGGTGTGCAGTTACATCTCTAGCACACATGTACCTACCAGCTCTCACTTTCCCAGTAGCCTGTGGTTTTTGTGATTCGGAGCAGGCTGCCAGCATCCATGGTTCAAGGTAGGTTATGAACAAAACCATGCCTCACTCATCAGTGTGTTTCATCTACTGGACATGGTCATTGGTTCAGGAGTGGGTATGTGGCTTCAGCTACCCCAGGTTTTTTTTTTTTTTATTATTCTTTGGGAACACAGAGACAAAGAATCTTAATTCTCATCTATAACAAAGAAACAGGGCACTCTCTAGCTACTGCAATCTACACTGGGACTTAGGAAAAATTTGCTAAGGTTGGGGGTCTCCACCAAGCAAACAAAACAGAGAATTCAAGACTGAGAAGTTGGATCCTGGTGTATCTTGCCTTTCCTGAAGCCTCCATAAATCCAGTTCCATATCTTACAGTAACACAAGATCATCAGAATCAGGAATTCATTGACATCCAAAGCCTCGGCTTGGGAAGCTTGGTCACTATTGATGCCCAATGGGCTGACCAGTCCTGTGTGACCTCAAAGCTACAGTTTTCAGTCACTTTATCTAGAGAATGAGAAGGGTAGATGGAAGAAACAGTCAGAATGGTAATGTCTACCGCTTCTTGCCCTCTGGTCAGCAGGGGTCTTGGGGCTACAGAAGCTCACTTTGTGGGTCCAACTTCTTCCTGAGTTAGTAGCAGGGAAGCAGACACCCAGAGAGACTGACCCACTTGCTGAAGGCCCCATAGCACAATAAGAAAATGGAAGAGCTCTGATTAGATGCACACAACATGATGCTCTAGTTTTGTTGCTCAGTTTCTTAACTGACCATGTTTCCTTCCAAAGCATCAACTGTAGTTTGTGGCAATGATCAGGCCCCTACTATGCATGCATTCATTGACTGATTGAATGAATGAATGGGTGGATGAATGAGTGACCAATGACCTCCAAAGGCCCATCTCTCCCCAGAGACCCCTGAAATCTGCCTTATGTTCTTGGCCTAATGAGGCTCCCAGCAGCATTTCTTAGGTGAAGGGCAAGTCTGTTTCTCCTCCTCTGAACTAAAGCTGTCTCCCCTGGCTGCCCCCCACTAATGAGGGGACACAGCCCAAGGGGACTGCGTCTCCAGGCTAATTATTTTCAGGCTGTTCTGGCCACAGGATTCAAAATATGCAGGCTATTGTTGGTGTCTTACATCTTGCCACTGTTACCCTTGTCAACTTCCAAGGGCACAGAGCCCTGGCCCAATGGGCTCGCCCTTTCAAGGTCAGCCTGACAGCAAACACAAACTTAATTGAGCTGGAATAATATATTTTTCCCTTGCTTGATGTGCAGGTGACAATACTTAAGATATCGACACGCCTTAATACTTTTAAATTCCGTTGTTTGCTGACCAGCGGCGGCAAACTTAAATTGACCAATCTATCCTGCCCAGCTGGAGATCAAGGGATCAGTGCTTAATTTCATTCCCTGAATAAAGAATTTTTTTATATCCACATGGAAATATCAGAACATGAAAGGTTAAATCAATATGGAGTTTTACATTGCTTAAAGGGCATTTGCATCAAAGCAGCTCCAAATGCAATTCACTTGTTTAATGAATTTTTTATGCTTATTTAATGAATTTCACAAAGGTTTGGTGTTTTTCATAAAATGGATAAGGACTTCCAGTTTTATGAAATAATAAAAATGGAACTGAAGTTATGAAATGAGCAATCTCATTAGTTAGGCATGATATATTCATATGAAAATGTACATGTCTCTGTATTATTGCCTGGCCACCATTATGCCAATAGTGGCTTGTTATAATAACATGGTAAATATTCCTCTAGTTAAGATATCAAGAAGTGACAGAAGGAAATTGCATTTTCTTCCCATTTCTAATAATGACATAATTAATGCTCATTTAAAATAATTACCTGGGCATTGTTTCCCAGGAGCGCTGGTGCGGTGCTCACAAATGCGTCCCAAGATCCTTGGCTCAGATGATGGTCTTGCTCTTTAATTACTTATTTGTTGAGGTACCGTGATCTGCAGAGTTCCGGTTTCAGTGTCTTGGTGCACAAACAGAAATATGCAAGATTAATTGTTCCAGATACAGAAGAAAATTCTTGTGCTTAAAAGGAGGCGAGAGAGAGAGAGAGAGAGAGAGAGAGAGAGAGAGAGAGAGAGAGAGAGATTATGACATTAATTCTTCCTGCCTGGGCTTTGTTTTGAGGCTCGTTAGACATTTCTTTGGATTTGGGCACTTCTTGCAGAGTTTGATGAGCAGCTCTGAGACCTACCTGGGGATTCATCTTTGATGTTCAGAGGTCAAAAAGTATCCTCGTTAACCACTCCAGCTTCCAAACACGGATCTATGCTTGTTGACTGTTTGACCACGGGCAAGTTACTTAACCTCTCTGAACTTCAGCAGTAAAATAAACATCCTTCTTGGTAGCTCTGCTAAGAGAGGTTGTGGGTGATGGGAACTAAGGCAATGCAGATAAAGCCTCGGGCACAGTGGCTGGCAGAAGCCGGCAGCACCCCCTGTCAGCCCTCTGCATAGGTGGTGTGGGTGGGAAGCGCCTCAGAGGCTGGAAGAAGCAGCCAGCCTCATTGCTGGGCCATTTCATCTTCTTTCTTTTCTTCTTTCAGAAGGCAGACGGCTTCAGTTTCTCTTGCATTTGACACGGATAACAGTCTCAGCAGTCATAGCCACACACAACGCCACTGAGTTCATTCTGGCTGCTCCTGTGCCGTCTACAGTTATTGGAACACTGAAGTGAGCATATTCAGCTGGCACCAGCTGAGGCACCCTAAGGAAAGCGGAAGGTGGGTAGGTGAGATAGCTTAGCTTGCTTTCTCTGCAAGACCCGAGTTCAACCCCTAGAACCTGCATAAAGGCAGAAGGAGAAAATAGGCCCTGCTATGTTATCCTCTAACCTCCGTATGTGTGCTTATGATTAGATGAATAAATAACTAAATAAATGTCATCCTCCCCAAGCCGGAGGGTTCACGTGCACTCTGAATCAGCCAGGGTACAACTTTATTACCACACTAAGCCCCATCCACCTGTATGAATGCAAAGCTTTCCAGGATGGTGTAAGTGCTTAGATTCTTCAGGACTCTTTTGATTGTAGATGCAGTAGCTGCCCTGGATACACCGAGGTATAGAACATTTTCAAACTGGTTCCTGGAGCTCAGTATTATACAGTTCCACCTGTGTGCCCCCTGTCAGTTGCCTAACCTCTCAGAGAAACGTCCCCATATTTCAAACAGATGATGGCCTATTCAGTTTGCTGGCACATGGGACACAGTTCTACTTCTTTCTTCCAACACCCAAAATTAGCCTGAATAGTGTGCCCATATTCCAGGTGGAAACAAGAGTTAAGAGAGAAGAAATGGGAGGTGCTACCCCCTAGTGGTAAATCTGGGTAATGCAAAATCTCCCATGAGGTCAGAGTGCTTCCACCTGTGTGTGGTGGCAGGCCTGGTATGTAGCAGGAATCTTAACAGGTCTTATTTATAAAACCAAACCCGAGGCCAGGTATTGGGGTGAACGCTTGAAGATCAGAGAAGCAGAACAAGCCACAGCTACCTCACCTCGCCAGTTCCTCAGCTGATCCTGTTTCCTCAGACTGGAAGCTTCTGAGTCCTCATCCAAATGTCTCTCAGCTGAACTGTTGCTCCAAAGCCTAAAAGCTTAACCAAGTTCCTGATTTTCACACCTTATATACCTTTCTGCTTCCTGCCCCCACTTCCTGGGATTAAAGGCTCACTTCGTGGGATTAAAAGCCTGAGTCACCACACCTGGCTATTTCCAGTGTGGCCTTAAACTCACAGAGATCTGGATGGATCTCTGCCTCCCAAGTGATAGGATTAAAGGCATGTGTGCCACCATTTTCTGGCCTCTATATCTAGTGGCTGTTCTGTTCTCTGACCCCAGATAAGTTTATTAGGGTGTACAATATTTTGGGGAACACAATACCACCACTCTGGTACACATTTATTTAATTTCTTTTCTTTTCAGTCCTGGATTTTGAATCCCAGGACATGTTATGAGTGTTCACCACTAAGATATACCATCAGACCAACTTAAAGAGGTTCAAACCAAGATTTATTCAAATGTGGGTTAATTTCCTACATTTTATATTCATACATGTATCAGATTATACATCCATGAGTTCGTGTATATGTAGCTGGGCCTCCCTATTTGGGGGATTTGCTTCTTCATACTTAGTTAGCTAAGAGTTTAAAATATTTTCGCACTGCATTAGTTTTGAATATGTACAGGTTTCCACCCTATCATTATTCCCTAAACAATTCAGTCTATTAATCATTTGCACAGAATTTCATTGTCTCAGGTATTAGAAACCGTCTGCAGAGGACTGAAAATGTACAGAGGATGTATGTGGCTTCATTTAAATAGCAGACCATTTGTGGTGGCTAGTTTCATTGTCAGCCCGGCACAATCTAAAACTGTCTGGGAAGGGAGTCTAAATGAGGGGTCGTCTGGATTAGGTTCCTCTTTGGGCAAGTCTGTGGGGTGACTGTCTTCACTGCACTGACTGAAGTGAGATGAACTGCCCACTGTGGGTGGCACCATACCCTAGGCAAGGGATCCAGGGTTGTATAAGAGGGGCTGAGCACTGTAAGCAAGGATGCACTAATTCACAGCTCCTGACTGGCTGTAGGTGACCTGCTGGTTCAGTTCCTGCTGCGTTGGCTTCTCCTCAGTGAGGGATTATAACCTAGAATTGTGAAGCAAATAAATCCTTTCTCCTTTAAGTCTTTTTTTTTTGTTTGTTTGTTTGTTTGTTAAAGGATTTTATAATAATGTTCTAATTGGGTTTCTTGTGCTGTGACAACAATCATGACCAAAAGAAACTTGAGGAGAAAAGGGTTGATTTCATCTTAGACTTCCAAGTAACAGACCGTCACTGAGGGAAGTCAGGGCAGGAACTGAAGTGGAAGCATGGAAGAATGTTGCTTACTGGTTTCCTCCTCACAGCTTGATCATCCTGCTTTCTTCTACACTCCAGGACTATCTGCCCAGGGTAGCATCACCCATAATGTACTGGGCCTTCCCACACTAAGAAATGCTCCTACAGTGTTGCCTACAGGCCAGTCTGATGGAAGCATTTTCTCAGTTGTGGTTCCTTCTTCTCAGATGACACTAGCTTTTATCAAGTGATTAAAAACAATAACAACAACAACAAAAACCCAGGATAATTGACCCCTTGCCAGCTTGACACACAGACACATCACTCTTCAACTGTAACCTTTCCTTTCTTGTTCATCACCAAGATCTCATAAAAATATCAGTCTCAATATAAAACACATTCCAAACTTTTAAAGTCCCCCAGTTTTTAAAAGATTCAAACATTTTAAAAGTTGAGTCTTTTTAAAGCTTCTAAAAATCTCTTTCAAAGTTCAAAGTCTCTCTGAAATAGCCAAAGTCTCTATAAAATCACAAAAGTCTCTATAAAATTCCAATGTCTCTTAACTGTAGGCTCCTGTAAAATCAAAAATAAGTTAAATAATATCTTACTCCAAGAGGGAAAACCAGGGCACAGTTACAGTTTGATGAAACCAAAACCAAAACTCAACAGTGTAAAAAGCTCAATGCTTGCTGTCTAAGACCAACTCATAATCCTCTGGGCCCCAAAGGACTTGTCCGGTTCTGCCATCCAGTGTTCACAGCCTCTCTGGTAGGCTCAGGCTATTCCACTCCATGGCTTTAGCTGCCCTTGGTGGTCAGCCCATTTTGAACTGGCTTCTCCAAAATGCTGAGGTCGGTCTCCACAGCATTGCAACTTCTCCATTAGCTTCTCCTTGAGCTCTCTTTAGAGATGCAGACACATTTGGCCACATAGTGCCAAGCTGGCTTCTTTCTCTCCATGACCCCTTCTCCATGACCCCTTCTATCCTGGGTCTTCTACTGCAACTGAAGCCACACCTTCACTAGTGGTCCCTCCTGGCCTCTCACTGTGCCATGCCTCAGCTGCTCTCCATGACCCCCTCATGCCTTCAAAGCCAGTACCACTGGGAGAACACTACCAAGTTTTGACAGGAAACCCTTATCTATTACCAAATTTGGATATTGGCACAAGGTACAGCCTCGGCCTCCTCTGGACCATGGCATCCGTGTCTGACCCTGGGGAAACACTTCCAAGAAGATTTTGCATCCATGATAATGGTCTCTTCTTAATCACAGATGTTTCTTCAGCCCCTACCAACCAAAACAAGATTCTCAATTCAAAACATCAAATAAGCAGTCCCGATGGAGTCTTTGAAGAACTTTCAAACTTCCCTCTGAAACCTTCCAAGCTAGGCCTCCACTGTCTGTATTGCTCTCAACATCCTTATTTTTCCAAGCTCCCACAGAACAGCCCACTGAACTCTTAGCATTAAATGGGGTTTCCACCCAAAGTTCAACTACTACTACAACCCTCCAAAGAACACCCAGCCAGGTCTGTCACAGCAGCACCCCACTCCTGGTGCCAAATTCTGTCTTAGTTAGGGTTTCTATTGCTATAATAAAGATTGTGACCATAAGCGACTTAGGAAGGAAACCTAAGAAAACACTTAGGAAACCATCCATCACTGAGGGAAGTTAGGGCAGGAACTCAACCAGGGCAGGAACCTGGATTCAGGAACGGACACAGAGGCCATGGAGGAGTGCTGCTTACTGGGTTTATCCCCACATCTTACTCAGACCATCTGTCAAGAGATGGCACCACCCACAGTGGGCTTAGCCCTCCCACATCAGTCATTACTTAGGAAAATATGGGGCACTAGGGGTGAGAGTAGTGGTGAAGGCAGCGGCGGGGCGGCGGGGCGGCGGGGGCGGCTGCACACGCCTTTAATGCCAGCACGCAGGAGAGGGAGGTAGGTGAATCTGTGAGTTCTAGACCAGCCTGGTCTACAGAGTGAGTTCCAGGTTAGGCTCCAAAAGCCGCACAGAGAAACCCTGTCTCAAAAACAACAACAAAAGGTGCCTCACAATTGTAACTCCAGTCCCAGAG